>NC_086444.1:853524895-853841145 GCF_028390025.1 Pseudophryne corroboree | reverse complement strand
CAAGTAAAGGAGAGATCCAAGAACAGAACCTTGGGGGGGCACCTACTGGTAAAGGAAGGTGAGGGAGGTGGAGTCATGAGAGAAGACATGAAATGGAACAGTCATAAAGGTAGGAGGACACCCAGGAGAGGGCAGTATCATGCAGACCAAGGGAGTAAAGGATTTGCAGGAGAGGGTGGTCCACAGTGTCAAATGCAGTGGAGATGTCAAGGAGAATAAGCAGAGAGCAGTGGCCCTTTTAGATCTGCATCCAATATCTGCCATTAATGCATTGGGCTTTACACAGTTAATTGATGTCCTATGTCCCCAGTACCAAAGTCCATCTTTGTTCCATTTTACTCAAAAAGCCATTTCTGGGCTGTACCAGGACATTAAAAAACACCTAATTATTGGCCTACAATGCCATTGTACCCACTCATCACTTAACCACAGATATGTGGATAAGCAGTAGTTGGCAAACTAAAGGTTACATGACTGTGAAAGCCCACCTGGTGGGGCAATCGCCTTCAGCAGCAGAAGCATCTAACAAACAATAGGAGAAGGAATGGGTGAAGATGCACTATGCAATCATTACTGTAAAGTACAATATATAATATATAATAAGAGGTTTGTTAGCATATAATTGCCAAATTATATGGACTTGCCCACCGTGTTTACTTCACCTTTATAGTATTATAAAATCTCAGCAGATAGCACCTCTAATTACAACCACTAGGGTGTGCAGTCTAGACCCATTTCCTATGTATAATCTAACAAACAATGCCATCTCATTCAGAGTCAGGCTACTCTGTGTATCAACGGCTTCACTAAGAGGTATACCGCTGACATCCTCTTAGAAAAACTAACATATGTCACAGCAAAATGGCTTACCCCACTTGGAATCTCTTCAGGATTCGTAATTTCTGATAACACCACAAATATTGTAAAAACATTATAGCTGAATGAATTTCGACATGTCCCATATTTTGCTCACACCATCAACTTGGTGGGGCAGGGTTTCTAAAAAAAATGACAGGGGCATACAGGAGATGCAGTCTGTAGCCTAAAAAAATGTGTGACATTTTCGGCATTCACCATGCAAGAGATTACAACACCTGCAAGAACAGTTCAATTTTCCCTGCCACCAAATTAAGCAATAGGTGGTAAGTAGGTGGAATTTCACCTGTTATATGCTTCAGCAAATGGAGGAACAGCAAACAGCCATTCACAGCTATACAACAAGCCAGGACATTGGAAGAGGAGGGGTGAACTTTCCATCTTGTGCAAGGTGCTTAAACCCTTCCAAGTAACCATGTGTGAAGAGAGTGCTGATACTGCTTGCTTGAGTCAGGTGATTACCCTAATTAGGATTTTGGAAAAATAGCTTGAGAAATTGAAGGAGGAGATGAAACTAAGCAATTCTGCTAAATATATTAGACTTGTAGATCAAATCCTTTTTTTGCTTTGCCAGGATTCAAGGGTTGCCAATATCTTGAAAATGATCACTGCATTTTGTAGACTATGCTTGATCCTAGGTTTAAGTCATCCATCATGTCATTTTTTCCAACTGACCCAGATCTTAAGAGATGCAAAGAGCTATTGGTGAGCAAGTTGGCAGCTCAAGTGGTGCACAACACAACCACATCTCCTCATTCAGTTTCTCCAGTAGCTGCCAGAAAAAAACTCAGCTTTCCCAAAATACTCAGTGGTGATGCAGAGGAGTCAACACAACATTTTTACATCTGGTCGGGTCTAAAAGAATTGCCTAAAATTAGCGACCTTTCTACTGTATCTCCATTAAATATAAATAAAAGGATTATTTTCATGACAACACACAAATAGGCATGTCACAGAGTCCCATTGACTACTGGAAAGAGGAAAAGACAATTTGGCATTTTTCAGCACAGCCAGGAACCTTATCAGCAATCTGCGTAGGAGGCTACATCCTCAAAATGTGGAAAGATGATGTTCATCTTGAAATTCAACGGGAAATTCCACAAAGTAGACCTTTACCACTAAGTATACCAAAGTACAGAGATTTCTGTAATGGTGAATTCCAGCGATGATGAATTAATATTGTGTGAAAATGATGTACACACTGTTGAGGGTGAGTTTGAGGATGATAAGTATGTTGTCATCTTGGCACTGTAGAGCTGTTAGCATAGCTGTGTTATGTCGATTGGTAGCCTGTTTTTGGAGGCATAAACAAACCAAGCACTTCAGTCCGAAAATTGGCAATCCCTGTCAATTTCATGTTGCACCACTTTTCAATTTTGTCACTGCCGTGTGACAATGTTTCATATATGTGCTATAAACTGCTGTGTGTTTGTGCCGCTGCTCTGTTGCTTAGTGACCAGCCAGCTCACTGCAGCCTTTGGCCTAAAGCTGTGAGGTGGTTAAAATTGACCGGAAATGAGTGGAATTTAATGTTATTGAGATAAATAATATTCTAGGAACATAATAAAAGACCCAAATAATGTGATTTTAGCTTTTTTCTTGTCAATTTTCAGAAAAAATCCAAAACCAAAACCAGTCACTGCCAAAATCCGAAACCAAATCCAAACCCAGATGATGAAAACCAGCAAAAATGGTCCAATGCACATGTCTAGTCAGAGGAGTTTTAAGAAAGGAGGGAGCCCCTATGCAGTCACCTCCATCTGGGCCTGCTCCTCTCAGCCGGATGCCAGCAGCAGCACAGTGCTGTAGAGAGTCTGAGCACTAGAGTGCTCAGAACTTAATGTGCATGAGCAGATCTCTGGAAAATGTCATGGTGGCCATTTTCCCTGATAATTTCTGCAGTGTTGCTGCCATCTGCGTGGGATTCCAGAGGGGTAAGTATTAAAGGAAAATGGGTGCAGGGTGTGCGGTGTGGACCTCCATGACTCAGGAACCCATGTGCACCGCACACACTACACCCATTCTAAATAAGTCAGTAACTCTAGTTTAAAGTGAATTCCTGTGTGGTTAAACTCACTACTACACTTTGGGGGTCATTCTGACCTGATCGCATTCTAGGATTTTTCACTGGGCTGTGATCAGGTGTGAACTGTGCATGCGTATGCACCGCAATGCGCAGGCGCATCATATGGGTAAAAAGCGGATCATTGCTGAGCGATGGATTTTACATAGAATCAATTTGCACAGCCAATCGCAAGGAGATTGAAAGGAGAAGGCGTTTGTAGGTGTCAACTGTCCATTTTCTGGGAGTGGTTGGAAAAATGCAGGCGTGTCCAAGCGTTTGCAGGGCGGGTGTCTAACGTCAATTCCGGTCCTGAACAGGCTGAAGTGATCGCAGCAGCTGAGTAAGTTCTGAGCTACTCAGAAACTGCATAAAACTTTTTTGCTGTGCTCGGCTGCACATGCGATCGTACACTTGCAAAGCAAACATCCACTCCCCTATAGGCAGCGACTATCTGTTTGCAGCGCTGCAAAAAATAGCTAGCGATGAAATCGGAATGACCCCCTTTGAATGCTGTTTAGCTGCACCTGCAATGCGAATTAGACACAAAATTTTAAAGAAGATGGTTAGCTATAACTCTTGGAGCAGCTCCTGGTGTGTACCACCATATGGCGTTTAAATGCTAGGTGTATGATGACACATCTGTATGTGTATGTGTGATGCCCCGATGCATGAGATATCACCCACAGAGCTCCCCATAGATAAAAGACTGCAGTTGTAGAGGAGCCGCGGCTGCAGTGATGGCTAGTGTTGCCCTAGCAACCGGGAGCCAGTGGACACAAGCAAAAACTATTTTGACAGTTGCATCCATGAGCAGGATAGGAGGCTCCCTGAGGCAGTTGAGTTTAAAGAAAAAGAACTAGAGTAGCAACTGGACTGTGAAACATGGTCAGGAGTTAGACCTGCAAGTGTCGTTTCTGCTTGGATGGCTGCCGGTTTCTAAGGAGACTGAGTGGTGGCGCTTAGAGAACTGTCCAGAGGCTGCTTCTCACTGTGTGCAAAAACAATGGGAGTCATCAAAGGAGGCCAGCTATACTGCAAGGGGCTGTATTATTCTATCAGGGGAGGCTCCTAGTAGCATTTGCCATCCCCTCAACCTGGTACAGCTTACAGCTGTCAGTCATCCCTACCTGCGGAGACACAGCCAGCTCAGCTACAGCTGTGAATGTATGAGGCTGCAGAGACATCCAAACAGGGAGGGTGCTGAATTCTAGACAAATGTGTGCCACAAGGAAATGGTCTGTAACAAATACCTATTAACTGCACAACTAATCACTAAGTAATATGTCTGTCTCGTACTCTGGACAAGGTATATAGATGATGTCTTCTTCATCTGGCTTGGAGAAGAAAGCAGATTAAAAGAATTCTTGACATTCCTGAACAACAATGATAATAGCCTCAGCTTTACTGCAAACTACAGTAAGCCCAGGGTTGAATTCCTGGATTTGGATATATTTATAGATGGGGAAAAAAATCTATACTAAAACATACAGAAAACCAGTTGACGTCAACAGCTTTATACTTTCCACCACTGGTCATCATCCCAATTGGCTCCAGACAATACCTAAAGGACAGTTTACATGACTTAGGAGGAACTGTTCTAGAATAGAGGACTTCAAGGTAAATGGAGAGGAACTTATCATAAAATTCCTAGAGAAGAAGTATGATGAAAGGACTGTGGTGGAGGCATTCGAGGAGATGACATCATGCAGTAGAACAGATTTATTAAAATTCAAGAAACAAGAAATGAGGGAAAGGAAGGAAGAGGTGCTGTTCATCACTGGATATTCCAAACAAGCACCACAACTGAAACAGATTCTTAAGAAACACTGGCCACTTCTGATAGAAGATGCAAACCTAGCAGATCAACTCCCAGATCAACCAAGACTAGTCTTCAGAAAAGCCCCGAACTTAAGAAAGAAACTGGTACATAACCATATCCCTCCCAAGAATTTGAGGCAAACAGCAATAACGAGAGCAGAACCAAGAAAAGGTTTCTATTATTGTGGGACATGTTTAGAATGCACGAATGCTGGAGCTAGGATTACGAAACCAATAACACAATTCATCTCCAGAACCACTGACAATGAGTATAAAGTGAGAAATAGAATAACATGCAATAGCAAAGGCATCATATACCTTCTGGAATGCGAGTGTCAGAAACAGTACGTAGGCAGAACCACCAGAGCACTCAAAACCCATGTGACTGAGCACATAAGGAATATCAAGAGAGGATTTGAGGAACATCATTTGTCAAGATATTTTAAAGACTTCCATGAAAGTGATCCAAGTCCCCTGAAATTCATCGGTATTGAAGAGACAATACCAAATTGGAGAGGTGGAGATTTTACAAACAAAATGAACAAAGTAGAACTTCTATAGATGTATGAATTAAAAACATTTGCCCCACGGGGACTGAATCTGAACAATGAAATTAATCAATTGTGTGCCATAAATAAAAGATAAGAATGATCATTATACAGAGACTACAATAGACCAGAGATTTGAGTAGGACCAACAATTACAGTTAACAGAGACAGCAATAGACCAGATATTTGAGTATCACAGTTAACCATACAAATAACAGCACATATTATCACACCAATAGACAACTCTTTCAGATTATGCCACATCTGTATCTATAATACCAGACCAAGCCCTTAAGTTATAGACATCAGACTTTTTAACAAGCACCATAACTATACATTTTAGAAAACTAAATGCATCATGTTTATTTGATTCTGAACCATGTCTGAATTTCCTACGTCCAGCTCATAACGTCAATTAACTAATAGGACATTTACGCCACAGATATCTATTATAAGCTATATTCCACTAGATATACATGACTTATAATATAGGATTTAGCACCAACATAACGTTTTGTTGGGAAATAAAATTAGGTTCTTAGAAATTATTATTATTCACTCACAACCACATCTACCTTAACACATTATTCGACTGTTATAGTGAATTAGGTAGCTCAGTTAGCCAGACATACAATGTATGCTATTAACTTTAATTATAATGAGGACCTCACAATTCTATAAAACAATTGCAGCTCCCATAAGCAATCATTGAGTAGCACCATTGCCTATTCATTAATGTTTATACCATTAGGAAAGCATGCACAATCACTATTTCCGTTATACCTATAGTTTGTAAAGGTTTATATTCATTCATCTAATCATGTATTAACTTCATAGTTTAACCCCTTTCACACTCATTTCTGAATACCAATAAAAACGAAATAAGAACCCGTAAGTGGTGGGTGGGGTGGGAGACAGCCTATTCCAGTTCACACCCATTGTCACATTCAATCAACCTCCAGCCAATGAAAACAACACAGTGACCTATTTAAAAAACAGACATGGACAATTACTCTATGCACCACTCCCAGAGGAAGGCCAATTAAGTCTGAAACGCGTTTGAGAAAGAGGACACACAGACATGCAGGCGGCATACAGAGAGACGCTGACAGCCTCTCCGAGATCACACCCCTAGTCTCCCCCACAGGCAAGTGGAGTCGAGTGACCGGCAAGCGCTGCAGTACACTGGAGACCTTGCACTCTTGTGAGGTCGCTGGTAACTGGAAGTCTTGCAGCCACCGGTGGTCCCAGTGTACACAGCAGAGGCAGAACTCTGAGAGGCAACGGAGTCAGCAGCCGCCGGGCTCCTGCTTTGAAGGGGCTCCTCTCCTCCTGTTCTGTGTGTTCAGCAACATTAATCAATTAAGTTAATTGACAACAGCCAGTAACTCTTCCGTAGCTGACTTCACCACTAGCCACTACACCTTACAAATCACACGCTCTTTAATATAGATATACTGGAAGCAGACACCTTACTGATGAAGCTATTTGCTCCTATAAAGGAAGCATGAGAATTCTAACTATATGAAGTTATTTCTCTGACAATTACAAGTAACTTCATATAGTTAGAATCTCATACTTCCTATGCAACAGCAGATAGCTCCATCAGTAAGGTGCATGCTTCAGTGTAATAGGTTGTGGGTTCTAATCGTGGATATGACACTTGCAAATTAATTGTCAGAGAAATAATCAGCAATGGGAAGGACTGAGCAGATCTATGTAGTGTGTGGCTGGACCCCTACATAGATCTGCCTAGTTGCAATGGTTTTGTAGTAGCTTCATATAGTTAGAATCTGCAGGCTTACTATGCAGGAGCAAATGATATACATAGGGGGGACACCAATATTTTTCTTGCCTCCGGGCAACTGGGACAAACTTACGCCACTGGAACACAGGCATCGGTGTGCAGGCTTGCACACATCGACAACATCCACCTGAGACCAGGACAGGGAACAAGGACACAGCTACCAGCGTCCGCCCTGGACACCGCAAAGGAAGAAGTAGGGTAAGTATATGTACCTGAGGGTCAACGGGACGCCGCATCCCCAGAACATATATCCCACACCGCATTTTTAACAGGGACTTTTGGATACAAGTAATTCATTTTGTTTAATACAGTGCCAATGAACATATTAGTTTGACTATAAAGTTTTCAGCACGATCCCTGCTATACACAGGCTACCGTTAACCTATCCACGGTTTCCCTCACTGACTGAAATATATTGTTTTGGGACAGTCTGACCATGGACAAGAGCGTTACCACTTAAGTTAGTGTTACAGGAGTCAATTGTCTGTTTCATTTCATACTATTTGGTTAGGAGCATTATGTCTCCTTATGTGAATAAATTGCATTTGTTAACACAGTATCTCATTCAGTGTTTAAAGTAGTTACACTGTTTAAGGCTGTTACACTGTATATATTCATTTTGATACAGTTAGTATCAAGAAAGTACACAATTTCATCACATACTGGGGCTATTACTAAGATAAACATATGACAAATTAGATATTATTTAGAGCTTTCATTAAGGGCTGAGCGCAGTGTTACACCTGTTTCTCATAAGTTGACCAGTAGGTGAGATCACCTACAAACACTAGCAGCTCACTAAACCCACTAGTTATACTACCTCGCAGGTGATACAGCATTTTAATCACTAAGTAACATGAGCAACTACTCTAGAGACAAGACTAGCAAATTGGAAGGGACTTTGGAAGCATGGCTACTTACCTGTTTATAGTGATGAACATCTAAAAGCTTAGGAAAGCAGCAGCTCTCATTATCCTGAGTTAGTACTCTACTCAGTGACAGCTATCAGTTAGGAAGCTAAGCATTAGGATATTTACTTATCAAGCCTGCCCAACAAAAGAGAGAAGATTTCATCTGCCATTACCTAGTGAGACATATACTGTACTTTACTATACACATGAATACATGCATGACCAGGAGGAAAGTTATTAAGGTACCTCAGTGATGCTATACATTATACACACAGAAAGAGTCTAGTATTCACTAAAAAGTCTCCTGGAGTTTAAGAACCCCTAAAATACCACCTCTGGGGCAATATTTACTAATATTCGTGTTTGAGTCGGTTTGTGTAGTATTTAAACTCGTTTTGTATCGGGTGCATTTTCATGCAACTTTTTGAATCCATATACGCAAAGTTACTAAGCATTCGAGTTTATTGTTTTCGTGTTTTCCGATGTCGATGCCAGTCGGGTTTTTTTGGCACATTTGCGGCCGTCATTGTCGTTTGCGTACGTGTTTTTGTTGTTTTTGCTGGGTTCTTTTCTAAGTTAAACGCGGCAGGTTTTTTTTTCCCGCGGCCGCATTTTCACTTTTAGTTTCGATTTTCATCCCCGTTTGTGATTGGTTGTGTTTCAGATGTAGGAGTGTCTGCGCGCAACCATATAAATATGCCCCAAACCGTCCGCACCTCGTGGGTTTAGTTAGTGTTGAGGAGGGAGGTTGTGCTGTGGAGGTTGGCGAGTAGTTGGTTTGGTGAGGAGTTTTTTGGGTGATTTCTGAGTGTAGTATTGTGTTTGAAAGTAGTCTTGTCATTCTTGTAGTCTTGTATTTTGTGGTTTTGTCTAATTTTTGGTCCAAGTAATTTTTTTTAAAGTCCCTTGTCACTGTGTGTGTGTGTGTGTGTGTGTGTGTGTGTGTGTGTGTGTGTGTGTGTGATTTGTGCAGTGGTAGTGGAGGAGTGTGTTGTTTGTCTTTTTCTTTTTCTGTGTTAAGTGTTTAGACACACAATTATGTGTGACTCAGAGGTGGGTGAGGTGGAGGGTGTGAGTGAGGGGGAGGAGGTCGGTCAGGTGGAGGAGGTGAGTGTGAGTGAGGTGGAGGAGGTGGGTGAGGTTGCTGCAGCAGCCTCAAGTGACAGTGATAGTGACAGTCAGAGAGCTCCGCAGCCACTCACCACTACTAAGACTGGGCGGAATGTAAAGTTTAGTTATGCAGAAAATGTGGCATTGGTGCGGGAGCTGATGAAGTATCAGTGCCAGCTATTTGGGCCTGAGTCAGCCAAGGTGCCAACACAGAGGAAGACGGTGTTGTGGTCGAAAGTAGTTGCTGCTGTAAATAGTGAGGGGGTGGTGAAGCGGACGGAGGACACGTGCCGCAAACGGTGCTATGACATAAAGCGACGTGTCAAGTCTAAAATGGCCAAGGAGGCGAAGTCGGCTCGCAAAACCGGTGGTGGTCCGCCCTTTATTGCCAAATATCTGGACTATGAGGAGCCCATGCGGACTATAATCCCTCCAGAAGTTGTCTCTGCAACCCATGTCCGGGATTCCGATCGCCCCAGGAAGGATGGTGAGCATGTGTATTTGCCTTAACATTCTATGACATTACTTCTGGCTTACTGTATGTTTTAAATGTGTGTCATGTGACGTTGCATATTACTCCCATCTTCAAGTGTGCATCATCAAATACATTGATTTGGGTCATGTTTTATTCAAAAGTCAATGTAACGTCTTACTTGCTTGTATGCCATGTGGTTTTTGGACAGTAAATTTTCCATGTGTAGTTTGGACTTGGTGTGTCATTGAATTGTCCCGCAAAAATGTTTTCCTTTTGCACATTGTACATTTTATAAGTTGGAATATGTTTTTTATTTCAGTTATCCATGTGCAATGTTTCCAAATCAGTGGTTGATATGTTAGAGGCTGGAGTAGTGCAAAGTGTCTGTGAAGGCAGTTACATGTGTAATTTCATTAGTACTCAATGTAATATTGTTTAAATCAAGGCCACTAGTTGCTGGTTCATTTTGAGTCTGTATTTGTACACTGACACAACAACTGCAGACTTAGTTACCTTACTGTTTGTTTTTTGGATTTACAGTGTTGAAAAAAAGCAGTACTGGTCGTCCTACAGTCACTCCCATCACATCTGATGATGATGACGCTGCGGAAGCAGGTAAAGTATCCATTGTAGTATAGGTTAGGTTTGTAAATAAATGGCCATAACAAAATACCACTTTCAACACTAGGTCCATCCAAAGAAGTCTTAAGCAGCAGAAGGCGCACTTCTGGAACACACCACAAAAAACATCTGCCAGCAAAGAAAGCAAGGTCTGATGTCCAGGGCCAACCACAGCAGGCTACCCCGCCACGAAGATTATCTACTGTTTGTTTGGTGCCCCCACTGCAAATTTTGGACACACCACCAAGACGCCAACCACACTCCCCACATCTTGATTGTGAGTAACAAACAGTGATAACAATTAAAAATTTCAGATCTTTAAAAAACCATTTAGTTAAACTCATTAAGTAAATACCCATCAAAATCTGCTAGACTTACCCAAGTCATTAAAACATGAAATGGAAACCTAACAAAATGGCCTTCACAACATCCAGTAAAGATATGTATGTCCACATCAGCCAAACAGTAGCACAATGTGTGGAAGATGCTGCAACATAAACTCATGTGTAAGCTTTGCAAATAGTAAGGTTGTTAAAATCATTTACACATGTGTGTTTGTCCTATCATTGCCAACTGCATACAAAAACATTACTATGTTTTGGTTGGAGACACTATAAGGCAACACATTATGGATTACAATGTGTTTTTAGTCAGGAGTATGTCTGATGTACCATACAACTCATGTGTTTGCTTTCAGAATGAAGTAGCCAGACACATTTGCCACAAACATGCATACAGTATGTATGTATTTAAGTAATGAGTGATGATGTTGCTAGGCCGGATATCTGAAAGCACCAGTCCATTACATGTGTTCCATGTTTAGTGCTTTATACCAATGTATTAAACATATGGATAAGTAACGGATAAATGTTTTTAATTTCAGCTACGAGTCCTGGTACCAGCATCCCTCCGCAACAACAGCAACACAGTGACATGGATGACACAATCGTGTTAGAAATGCATCCAGTAATCGAAGGAATCAGCCCCCCAGCACCTGTGAGTACTCCACCACAGCAAAGCACACCACCACCCCAACACAACCCAACAACACCAGTAACACAAGGCCCTGATCAAGTGTTCTGGACCATTTGGGCTAGACAGCACGCCAATAATGAAGATTGCCTGCGTAGGCAGACCCAAATGTTTGCAAGCCTACCATCTCACCTCAGACGACTCAGCAGAAATCTGAGTAGACAAAATGAAACAAACACAAGAATTGCAAATACCATGGAAATCATGCGTGCAGACATTACACATGTCATGGGCAACTTACAGCGCATAATGGAAGAACAGCACAGACAACAGCAAAGCTATATCAACATTTTAGAAAGCAATCAAATGATCAATGAATCCATGTCCAGAATTGTAGACAATCAAAATGCTGCAACACGTGAACTCAATGCCACCCTCAGTAACCTCAATGAAACATTCAGATCCCTGCAGCAACAGCAAACAAGCAGCAGTTCTGGTACGACTACTCCAAATGTAACGCCAGTGTCATCACCACCAAGGCGCTCCACCAGAGCACGCCAACACGACAGTGGTAAAGGCAAAGGCCAGGACAAGCAACCACCCAAATAAACATTTTATAAAAAAACACATCCATTTCTTTAAAGAGAAGAGAAACAAAACACTTACCAAGTGTATGATTAACAGAATATATATAACACTTAGCTCCTTGACAATTTGTACAACATCATTAATTATAACTGGTACAAACAACAACAGGAATTTTGATTGCAAATTTCTTCTTTATCATCTTTGTATTTTTTGTTAGCACGAAACTGTTGTTTGAGCTCCACATAGATGTTAGCATGCAGAAAGCAGACCACTTGATTTTTTTCTAATCATTACTCTTTCTAGATTCTAATCATTCTTTGAGCCAGCAGACAGACTAATTGGCAGCCAGGCAGATTCATCCATGACCAATACAATTTACAATGTGAATTGTAACTGTTTAACATTTCTTCTCTAGATGAATTGACAATAAAAACACAATTGAGTTGGCTAAAAGTGTCCTAATATGTTGGGGATAATATTTAGATAATTCAGTCCGAAAATGACTGACATTATTGTTGTGCCATGTTTGTGTGTGTTAAAAATAAGTAATCAGATTTAAAAACATGATGCAGAAACAACAACATTTGAAATATTTGAAAGTTGAACACAAATGTGTGCAATAATGGATATATGTTGAAAAATGTGTATTGCCTTACAAATCTACAAGTTTTGGGCTGCAAACATAAGGAAATAAATTATTTGGCATGAGAGAAGTTTGTGTCCCTTTTATAAGCATCCTAATTCAGGTTAGAATGATTTGTAAGTGTCAACACATGTAAACACGGCTGAAAAAGCAGGTCTATTTTTTTGCCGCTTTTTTTACGGATTCGCAAAAAAATACGACCGCAATTGAGCACTCAGAAACTAACACCCAAATACGAATGAATAGTGAATGCCCATATTCTATGAAATAACAGCTGCATTTGACCGATGGTCTATTCATTCGTATTTGTGAACGTTGTCATTCAAACCATTACGAATAGTCCAAACACTGCCGAGATTGGTGCTTAGTGAATTCCCGGATTGGGACTTAGAATAAAAAACACAAATCGGACAAACTCGAATTTTTAGTAAATACTGGCCCTGGTGTCCACTTTCCAATTTGCCCCCACAGTACCTAAAGAGTTACAGTAGAATTGTTATGACCAGAAGTTGCCAATTCCAATACTACTGTAGCTCCAGAGATTGTAGAGCAATAGGAAGCTACTGAACTAAAACCAATATTTATCTGAGGGATATTCCTTTCACTGTTAAATATCCACACTGGGTTTTCAAACTCCAACTATGTGCATCCACGTTAATTAGCCAAACAGGGTTATAAAGATACGATTTTATTTACCTACCAGTAAATCCTTTTCTAGTAGTCCGTAGAGGATTCTGGGGTCCATTTTAGTAGCATGGGTATAGACGGTTCCGCAGGAGCCTTCGGCACTTTTAAGACTTTTCAACAGGGTGAAACTCCCTCTATGCCCCTCCTCCAGACCTCCGTATAGGAACTGTGCCCGAGGAGACGGACAACTTCGAGAGAAGAATTTACATTAAACTAGTGGCGAGATTCACACCAGCTCACACCTTACAAAACATGCCGCCTAACATGGCCTTCATCATAACCCATGCTAACGTGCATGAATAACATAACAGCAACTGCTGTAAAACATCTTAACACATGAGAACCTGTGTAAAAAGACAAAATGTAATTTGCAGGAAAAATGAGCACTGGGCGGGAGCCCAGCATCCTCTATGGACTACAAGAAAAGGATTTACCGGTAGGTAATTAAAATCCTATTTTCTCTTACGTCCTAGAGGATGCTGTCGAAGTCGGAAAATATTACAAACCCGCACTACACATACAGACACCATTCAGAGTGGCTTCTGTGCGGTTGCGTATTAGCCGTGCGTGCGCAAACCCGGACGCTGCATACATTGGCATGTGAAGCCCTGCGTATTAGCGTGGGGTATGGGTAAATACGGTGACATACGCAATCGCATAGAAAGGCCCCCAAAGCCATGTTCCATATTCTATCCTTATAGTACAGAATTTGTACAGACTGTGTAATCTTCAAAGGCAAGTTACTGTTCACACACAAGCTAATCAAACCACACATACACATTCTTCTAAAACAATGTCTTGAATATATCAAGACATGTCTTGTTTACGCAAAGGTTTGTGATCATGAAACAGGCACCCTGATCTGTGAGGAAAGTAAATATCTCTAGTTATCCTTATTGTTTCAGAGTGTATACTGAAGACAACCAAAACCATACTGTCATTGTTTAATAGAAACCAGGACAATAGGAGACAAATATACTATACAAAGAACACAATCCTTGCTGATACAAATCACTAACAGCTGACAACTTACATTTATAGATCAGAGGTATAACATTTATAGTCAAAACTCTTGGAATTATATATATATATATATATATATATATATATTTGTGTGCATCTTGAGAATGGTTGGTCATTTCATGTGTAGGATCATGTTGCCTGGAGATAACATAACAAAGTAACCTAATGAACATGGAAATATCTGTCACACATTACATATTAACCAAACTTAGGCCCTCATTCCGAGTTGTTCACTCGCAAGCTGCTTTTAGCAGCATTGCACATGCTAAGCCGCCGCCTACCGGGAGTGAATCTTAGCTTATCAAAATTGCGTACGAAAGATTAGCAGAATTGCGAATAGACACTTCTTAGCAGTTTCTGAGTAGCTCCAAACTTACTCGGCATCTGCGATCAGTTCAGTCAGTTTCGTTCCTGGTTTGACATCACAAACACACCCAGCGTTCGCCCAGACACTCCTCCGTTTCTCCAGCCACTCCCGCGTTTTTCCCAGAAACGGTAGCGTTTTTTCGCACACACCCATAAAACGGCCAGTTTCCACCCTGAAACACCCACTTCCTGTCAATCACATTACGATCACCAGAACGAAGAAAAAACCTCGTAATGCCGTGAGTAAAATACCTAACTGCATAGCAAATTTACTTGGCGCAGTCACACTGCGGACATTGCGCATGCGCATTAGCGACTAATCGCTCCGTTGCGACAAAAAAATAAACGAGCGAACAACTCGGAATGACCCCCTTAGTACACACATCACACATAGTCTCCCCTTTCCCCTCATGCAACTTTTACTTCTTTACAAGGCACAACAAGGGAATTATACACCTTTACAGTATGCGAGGGGACAGTAACTGATCAGAGCATCATGTATGGTATCTACGTGTTCGGATAATTATGAGTAATAATCCAGTGTTGGTTTGGAGAAGATTGCATGTCGTTTCGAATAGTTATTCGCAAAGGCAGATTAAAGGTATATTTGTGTTTATTATGTACTTGGTATGCGGTGGGAATCCAGAGCTGACCAGCTGTACACACCCCTGGATCAAGGCATCGCCCATCTCTTCAAACCGACCAATGACCTCTCCTGTCCTGTAAATGACCATCCCTCCAACCAATCGGTGGAGAGCATACAACCCCATTGTATTGTATTTTGGGCAAGGGTATATAAACCTTGCACCTAGGCCGGTCACTCTCTCTCTCTCTTGCTCTAAGGTCATCTAGCCAGATCGACTAGAGGACCGGATCCGGGTTGCGCAGGCGCACAAATGTATGTATCATTGGGTGTGACTCTCTCTCTGTGATTGAATTGTATTGTGTTGTACCATTTATATTTAAACTTATTGTAATCCCTTTTTACAAATATATTATTACTTGTTGCTGCTTTGGACCACAACATACAATCAAATACTGGTGTCGCATTCAGTTTCTGTTGAGCGTTTGTATAGTGTAATTGCCACACCTAGAGCTGCCTCGTGCTCTCAGCGTGTTGGTCTGTGTGTATGCACTGAGTGTAAGCTGCACAGCTATTCTGGCGTGTGCACGCAAAGTACGCTAACTGGGGATAGAGTACAAAGGTAAAGGATTTATTACAGTGGCCGCAGCGACTTCAGTTACAGTGTGCAATAGGGGTTAGTGGCTGCTTTCTAAGAAGTCTATCGAACTTCTCAGTTGAGGGCATCGTCCGGCTCGTCTCATACCCAGCTTTTGAACAACATTGCAGGCGCTTGCCAGCAGCAAAGGTTGGATTAGCATTATTATATTGTGTTGAGCTATCTTGTGCTGCTGAACCGCGCCTGTACTGCATTGGTTAGGGATGCTGGCGTGAACCGCAAGGACAAAGGAAAAAAAAAGCCATTTAAAAGTTTTTAGTTTTTTTTCTTTTGCACATGTAACCTTGCGTACACAGCGTACCCATACTTTGCATCCATCCCACATATTGTTGCCATAGGTTATAACGGTCATTTATAGGTTTGTGTGAAACCGGATACATATGTGTTGCTATATACATTTGAAGTAACTGTGTTAATGATATAGTTGTAAGAACACAAAACGCAGCTCTGGCCTAGTCTTTTAGGTTAAACAGAGCAATTGTGGGGTGTGTTCGTGAGCGACAATAGTTTAAATCGCTCACATTTATACTGTGTGATTTGTTTTAGTGCGGGTGCACTTTTGTACACGTGGCCCGGACAAAGTACGTGAGCGCGCACAAGCGTGAAAAGGCCCGTGCGGTTGCGTAATTACGCAAGTTGTGTAAGATCGCTAAAGCCAAGGACAAACCACACAATAGTTCAATTTAAAGCGGAGTAGTAGATGTTTATCTACAAATAGCACAAAACTATCCGGTTTCAAACGCAGATTAGAATAACATTGATAAAGTGTGTTACCTCTGGGGAAAGCTATCAGTTTACAGGAAAGGATATTTTTCTGATCAGAAAACTATAGAGTGTTAGTGTCGGCTGAAAAAGGTGTGAATGTATTGAACCCCGCTTGGTGAACTTGGTGAACTTGGTGAACTCGTGAAACTTGGTGAACTTGGTGAGCACGGTCTAGGTGAACACGTGCAACGGAGTGTAATAAAGCTTTGTGAAGTTGTTGTTTTAAAGGTTTTTTTTCTTGGTATTACACTCTGGCTGTTTTGCAGCACAGTGTGAAGACTCCAGTGATCCTACAACTTATAGATAGCAAGTGTCTATAAGCGGTACGATTGGACCGCACGGTTGTGTGAGCAATACGTGGCGCAACGTGATACGAAGTTTTGTATATTTGTGCGTAAATCTCATCATCATACGCGTTGTGTAAAGCACATGCAAGCGTGACTTGTGTAAAAATTGTCTTTTATGCAGATATTCACTGGGTACGGTAAGTTACTCCTAAAGGCCCAGGGGATATAGGCCGAAGTAGGGCCTGCACTGGCTACGCGTGTCTGCTAAATAGGGTGGATCCGTGGTACTCGGAGCAGAAGAAGTTAGTGGAAGAACTTTGAGGACTTCCACAGTTAGACTACTGTGTTTGCAGCATTTTAGGAAGTTTTCCCGTGTTAAAAGGGTCCACAATGGGAGCCAAGTGCACAACACAGGGACGTTCCTCAGTCAGGGTTCAGACAGCAGAATTGAGACCCAGGGGGTCAGCTCGGTTGGTAATGTGGGGGAAGTATGGTCCCCACACTGAGACCTTTTGTGATGAATGGACACGAATGACTGTGGGGGATAAAGCATCATTTCCTGGGATAGGTAGTTTTGCTCCATAGGTACTACACAATGTAAGGATTAGAATATGCCTGCTCAAATCCAGAAAGCAAAGGGTAAGGCATACAGATTGTTTAAACTTGTGGCAACAAGAGGGGGATGTGCAAAGGGAGCTTGCTCGCACAGCAAGTTCCAAACCAGGCAGAAGCGTGAATGCGACAGCACCACCACCACCATATGTTGATGGAGAAAAGAGTGTCACCACCAATGATACAAAGGTAGAGGTCAGGGAAATGCGCAGCGAATGTATTAAAACTAACGCTTGTACCTTGTACCCTGTTTTACCTTGTCCCCAAGATTACAGCAATGTAGAGGATGAGCCTAGCATGATCTCAGCCCTTGCCCTGGCTGCCACCATACACGACACAAGGGTGGGCATTGCCCAACCACCAAGGGCAGTGGCCACATCAGCCAGTGAGGGGGCAGATGAGATCGTGGTGACTGGTAAGTACGGTACCGTCCATTATGCAGAAACAGTGACTCCCCGTATTGTAGAGACAAACAAGAAAGATGTGGTTAAGTTGCATCCAGTTAGGGTGATTGCAGTCCCTAACGGGAGAACTGACACTCAGGGGGTGACCCCAATCAGGAACATTGCAATGTACTGTCCCTGGTCCCGTATGGAGCTGAGGTCAATTATGGCAGAATTCCCTAACCCCAGAAAGGATTTAGTCGGATGCCAGAAATATATAAGAGATTTAGGACTTTCCCAAGAACCCACAAACAAAGATTGGCGGACGGTGTTGCGAGCGAGTCTCCCCTCTAACATTGACATCCCAAAATTTATTACAGACTGCAACCTAGATGCAGAAGTGCCACTCACTGATGCTTACAATCAGGAGAATGTCAGGCAAATCAATATACAACTAGGTTTGTATTTCCCAGCCGTAGTTAGATGGAATAAGATTTTTTCCATAAGACAGAAAGAGAATGAACTGGCATCCGAATATTTCAACAGAGCTTTGATGGAAATGGCTAAATTCACTGGGGTTGAGGATATTAGAGACAATATCAACCACAGGGAAGTAGCTGTCTCTGTATTAATGGAGGGATTGAAGGAGGCACTGAAAACCAGGGTGCAAACTTCTCTGTCAAACTGGAGGGGTATTACGGTGACTGCACTTAGGGAATCAGCACTGGAGCACGACCGTAATATCCAGAAAACCAGGGAGGCACAGGGGGAGCGGTTGATGGTGATGAGCATCCAAGCACTGGAAGGAGCACCAACTCGACCAAACCCCCAGGCCCCTGACACATGGAAAAAGCCAAGAGTTTGTTATCTGTGTAAAAGGGAAGGGCATTATGCCAGCAATTGTAACAGCACACAAAAATTCAGACCCCCTAGACAAGAACACGAGCAAAGTAATTATACACATAGAGGAGATCAGGGATCATACAGGAGAGAGTACGAGCCGCATAGAGGGGAAACAAGGAGGTACCCACCACGGGAGGACTGGCGAGCCCCGGAAGACTTACCGTTATCCCCCTCACATATCATAGCCACCAATGCCCAAAGGGTGGGTCCACGGCCCCAATAGAGGTTAGTCCACACCTGTAGTCTGCAACCTGTGAAGCTGATCGCTGGCCCTGGGAATGAACCTGAGGTCTTGGTCAAAGTAGCAGGAACACTACAACCATTTCTTGTAGATACAGGGGCGGCCAGATCTGTACTCAAAGCTCCAACCAATTTACTGACCACGGGCAAAACAATTTTGGCAATGGGAGTAACAGGAACAGTGCAACAATACCCTTTGAGTAGACCTGCAGAGATTACGATAGGGCCCTTGCAGACCAAGCATTCCTTTTTGCTAGCTGCATCGGCTCCGACTAACCTGCTTGGAAGAGATTTATTGTGTAAAATGCGGTGTGTCATATATTGTACTCCTGAGGGTGTCTTCTTAGATATACCTGAGAATCACGTTCAAGAAGTGCAAGATATATTAGACACCCCTCAAAGGCTAATGTGGCATTCTGCTGTTATAGACAAGTGTCCATCAAAGGTAGAGGAAATGATCTCACGAATACCGGGTTCCCTTTGGACCAAAGATGGACAAGACACTGGATTGATGGCGAATGTAGCCCCAGTAGTAGTACAAGTAAAAGATGGTAGGATAGCTCCAAAAATCCCTCAGTATCCTCTGAAGCCAGAGGTGGAATTAGGAGTGTACCCCGTCATAGAGCGCTTGCTACAACAGGGCATCCTAGTCAGGACGTCCAGCACTGCCAATAGTCCCATCTTCCCTGTGAAAAAGAGTGGGGGGAGGGGTTACCGGCTAGTGCAGGATTTAAGAGGGGTGAACAAAATAGTTGAGAGTCAATTCCCCGTAGTGCCCAATCCAGCTGTCATCTTGATGCAGATCCCCGCAACATCTTCATACTACACTGTTATTGATCTCTGTTCTGCCTTCTTTTCTGTCCCTCTCCACCCCGACAGTCAGTACCTTTTCGCCTTCTATTACAGGGGAGTACAGTACACCTGGACTCGTCTCCCCCAAGGCTTCATTGACAGCCCAAGTATCTTCTACCAAGCACTGCATGACTGTTTGCAATCCTTTCAACCTGAAATGGCTCAGTGATAATACAGTATGTTGATGACTTATTGTTGTGCTCTGACTCATTTGAAACGTCCTTGGCAGATATGAAGCAGCTGCTGCTTCACCTCTCCCAGACAGGACACAAGGTTTCAAAGGATAAATTACAGTTGTGCAGTAAAAGGGTGAGGTATTTGGGGCATTGCTTGACACAAGGACAACGACACCTCACTGCTGATAGGATAGAAGCGATTCGCAACATGACTCTGCCACAAACCAAGCAACAGATCCGCACTTTCCTAGGAATGTGTGGGTACTGCCGAAACTGGATCCCAGGGTTCTCCATACTGGCTTTACCTTTGCAAGAGATGGTCTCTTCAAACAAACCAGATCGGATTTCGCACACAGATGAGTCCAAACTGGCATTTGGGAGACTCAAACAGTGCCTATCACAGGCACCTGCATTAGGTAGGCCAGATTATGGGAAACCCTTTGAATTTCTACGGTACAGAGAGTGCTGGGTGTGCGGCAGGTGTTTTAACACAGAAACATGGTGATGCCAGCAGACCAGTAGCATACTACAGTGCACACTTGGACACTGTAGCACGGTCTCTCCCCACTCGCTTGCGAAGTGTTGCAGCGATAGCTTTGCTAGTGAGTAAGAGCGAAGACGTAGTGTTAGGACACAACCTGACCGTCCATACACCTCATGCAGTATCAGCCTTACTGAACTCTGCCCAAACCAGACATGTCTCATCTGCACGGTTTACAAGGTGGGAATTATCACTAATTGCCCCTGTAAACATCACCATTAAGAGATGCAGCACACTAAATCCTGCAACTTATCTGCCAAGTGTGCATGGACAGACACAAAGGGTGGAGGATGAGAATGATGGTGAAGGAGGATTTAGTGCAGACACTGATACGCATGATTGTATGGAATACCTGAACCAGACTTTCACTGCGAGACCTGACATTAGTGACAACCCACTGGAAAACGTAGATTTTACCTTCTACACTGACGGTAGTTGCCACAGACAGACGGACTCGGGAGACCTGTGCACTGGGTACGCAGTTGTAGACGACAGAAGTATCATAGAAGCTGAGCCTCTGGGCCCACCGCACTCAGCACAAGTTGCTGAGCTGGTCGCCCTAACCAGAGCGTGTGAACTGACCAAGGGTAAGTCAGCTAATATATACACAGATTCTAGGTACGCCTTTGGAGTGGTGCATGATTTCGGGGCCCTATGGCGCCTCAGAAATTTCATGACAGCAGCTGGCACACCCGTGGCGCATGCGACCCACATCAAAAGTTTCCTATCAGCAATACAAGACCCCGACAGAGTGGCTGTTATCAAGTGCAAAGCCCACACTTACAGTCAAGACCCAGTGTCATTTGGTAACAGCCGGGCAGACGAAGCTGCCAAGGCAGCAGCAAGTTCAGCCACACTAACCAACATCACACCACTGATGACCTTTAACACAATAAGCACACAACAACTCATTGAAATGCAAGATTTGTGTTCCCTGCAGGAGAAGTCCGTCTGGAAGGCAGACTGATATGGAAGAGAGTCTTTGGGCCTCTGGACAGACAGGCACGGTAAGCCAGTGGCCCCCAAGGCATATCTTCCAGCCCTAGCGGAAGCAGCTCACGACCTGACCCACTTGGGCAAGGAAGGTATGTGCAAACTGGTCAGGGCATACTGGAGTGCACCAGGGTTCTCATCTCATGCAGGTAGGAGGGCAATGGCTTGTATTACCTGCATAAGAAAGAATGTTGGGAAGACAATACCGACGGAACCATCCCATATCCCTCCTATGGACGGACCCTTCCAGGTAATACAAATAGACTTCATACAGTTACCACCCTGTAGGAATCTGAAATATGTCCTAGTGTGTACAGATGTCTTTTTAAATTGAGTAGAAGCATTCCCCACTGCCACAAATACTGCTATGTTCACTGCAAAGAAAATTGTGCAGGAATTTGTGTGTAGAT
The DNA here is from genome assembly GCF_028390025.1 of Pseudophryne corroboree. Classification (NCBI taxonomy): domain Eukaryota; kingdom Metazoa; phylum Chordata; class Amphibia; order Anura; family Myobatrachidae; genus Pseudophryne; species Pseudophryne corroboree. The sequence goes on along the minus strand of NC_086444.1, from coordinate 853,819,232 downwards.
ATGGTATCCCTAGAATAATTGAAAGTGATAGGGGTACCCATTTTACAGGTGAAGTCTTTCAGGTCATGTGCAAACTGAAGGGTATTAATAGCAAGCTACATACTCCATACCGGCCACAGGCGAGCGCAAAGGTGGAGAGAATGAATAGCACTATTAAGAACAAGCTTAGCAAAGTGATGGCTGAAACTGGATTGTTGTGGCCAGAGGCATTGCCACTAGTGTTGTACAGCATCAGAACCACTCCCAGGTCACCACTTAACCTATCACCCTTTGAAGTTCTTTTTGGGCGACAACCTCACTTAATGATTGACCCCCAGGATGATTTGAAATGTAATAATGAAGTGACTGTGCAATATTTGGTTAGGATGAGCCAGCAGCTCAGAAATCAACAAAGAAATCTAAAGCTGGTGATTCCTGACCTACCAAACAGTAATTGTCATGACATTGAACCTGGGGATTATGTGATGATTCGAAATTTCTTACGCTCAGGTTGCCTCATAGACAGGTGGGAAGGACCATACCAACTTTTGTTAACCAGCACAACAGCATTGAAGGTTGCTGAGAGAGAGACTTGGGTCCACTCGTCCCATTGCAAGAAGGTCGCTGACCTGGAGAAGACTCGTGACAAAGAGCAGGTGGAAGAGAACCTTGTATCACTAGAGTGCTTATTCCGGGAAAGTTGAGAGGCAGGACTGTTGAAAGGCATCTGAGCACGGAGAGTAACAAGAGTTAGAACGGTTGTCGTACCATTTTCTTTTTTCACCTCCCCCTGCATTTTTCCTTTCTTTTCTCCTTCTTATTTTCCTCCTTTCCCCTAACGAAATGGATCGGTTACAAGAGACTGCGTTTCGGGTTCTGTTAGTGACTTTGGTTTTAATAAGGACAACTTGTTTTTGTGAGGGTCCCAGAGAGGTGGAGCAAGGATCTGGAGTGAGTTCTGATGGAGAGTACGGGTTGGTAGGACCCCAGGATCAGCGTATCACTTTCGCCAAGGCTAGCATCAGAAAAAGGTCTGGTAGTCACGGAGCTCGGGGTCACTGTGAAGGGTTATTGTCTGTAGAGTACTGTATATGCAAGAAATGCGACAACATAGTCGGAGACGGGTGCATCCAGAAATGTCAGTCCATTTATAATATCCCCACGGACAGGCATCCCCTGAGTGATTACCACTCATTAGTGGGTAAGGTCTTAAACCAAACAGAATGCTGGGTGTGCTCACATGTACCTCAAGGACAGAGTAAATCAGGATTAGTGCCACTTCCTTTAACGATAGATGAGGTACTTGAATTACGGGGGGGAAGACCGGTGGACAGGAAATTCAATATATCTAGACCCCCTAGCTTGAAGCTCCACCAGTTCCATGTAGATAAGTCACTAGTCTGTTTCAACGTGTCCAATTTCAGACAACCAGGAAATTGGGAAGTAACATGGAATAATCAGACAATGACCTTCTCACACAGAGCCGATAAAATCGCTATCGATTCTGAACTTTTGCGCAAGATAGCCACTAGTGGGAGGTATTTTCGATACAGGTACACACGTTGCAGCAAGACCATGTGGGCTGGGAAAGTACCGCAAGAATATTGTGCACATATTATCCAGCATGAAACTTGTATGGAACAGATGAGAGAACTAGGGACTGGTTTCTTTCCATGGAAGATATGTAATATGGTGATGTTGCATTTTATCCCCTATGTTCTTCCAGATGATACTTATTTCATATGTGGGAGGAAAGCGTACAAGTGGCTGACTCCGAGCTCTGAAGGGTTGTGTTATATTGGCAGAGTACTACCAGATGTTATTACTATAACCCATGACCTAATGAAAGATGTTCACCGCAATGCTCTGACTCCGTATACTCATACCCATTATGAGCACATTGTCAAGAGACACCTCATAGCTAGGACAGAGCACGCAGGCTCTGATTTGATCCATGAAACTACCGGGATTCAAATTCTCCTCGCATTAGATGTCACCCATACTGCCAGGGGAGTTATAAATTATAGGTATATCCATGCGCTGGCGAACTTGATAGACAATATTACCGAAATGTATGATGACACCTTCAGGTACACTGGCAGGGAACTGCAGGCTTATAAGAATGAATTGATCCAGCATAGGATGGTTTTAAATTATGTTATAGCTGTGACGGGTGGGTACTGTGTTACTCTAGCTACTCAGTATGGTGTAAAGTGCTGTACCAACGACCCCACGGAGGTCATCGACCCCACGGAGGTCATCGACCAAAAGATGGATGAGATCCTACAACTTAAATGGGAATTTAGGAGACGACACAATCTGACGTTAACAGCTGTGGGTGATGAAGTGATTGGCTGGGCCTCTTGGTTGAACCCACTCAAATGGTTCTCAGGGCTAGGAGAGTGGGCACAGAATGTGATTGCCAGTGTGGGGAAGATTCTTCTCCTAATATTAGGTGTCGTCATAATTGTCGGGTTAATATTTAAATGTGCTCGAATTCTGACGCGGCGCAAGCAAAGCATAAATTTAATGAGTCTAAGGGGCGAGGGCGTTGTAACAGCGCAGACTTGACTTATGACCCTTCTGTTGAGACAGTGTTATGATAAAGATTGAAAATTAATTTCATGGCCTCTTTTCTGTTCACCTTCTCTCTGTTTCCCCCTTACACAGGAAATCCACAAACCAGAACCCAACTCATCAATCACCAAAAATGACATTTTATTGTTGTATGTACCGTTACATGTCTTCTGTTCATCTCTGTAGGGCTAGGTTAGTGAAACACACATAGTCATTAGATAATAGAGACACATAATTGCTTACACATATGGATCCCCACGATGTATCATCAGATAAATGTGCTCCCCATTTATCATATAGCTCGGTGGAGTTTGTTGGACCATGTACAGACCCTTAATACGGGATGAGAAGGAATATAATGAATACTTCGCAAAACCTAGAAGCTTACACTGCACGATGATACATTCCCCTCAAGCATTTACTCATACATACACGCTTTTTCCTATCACAATAGGCCACACATTTTCTCACCTATGACTTTTTCGCTCACTTCAAGGTGCATACTCTAACACTGTATCTATGTATTATTATGTAAATATTTACTGCATATTAATTATGGCAGTTATTGTTGACTGCCAAAGGGTGGACTGTTGAAGTCGGAAAATATTACAAACCCGCACTACACATACAGACACCATTCAGAGTGGCTTCTGTGCGGTTGCATATTAGCCGTGCGTGCGCAAACCTGGATGCTGCATACATTGGCTCGTGAAGCCCTGCGTATTAGCGTGGGGTATGGGTAAATACGATGACATACGCAATCGCATAGAAAGGCCCCCAAAGCCATGTTCCATATTCTATCCTTATAGTACAGAATTTGTACAGACTGTGTAATCTTCAAAGGCAAGTTACTGTTCACACACAAGCTAATCAAACCACACATACACATTCTTCTAAAACAATGTCTTGAATATATCAAGACATGTCTTGTTTACGCAAAGGTTTGTGATCATGAAACAGGCACCTTGATCTGTGAGGAAAGTAAATATCTCTAGTTATCCTTATTGTTTCAGAGTGTATACTGAAGACAACCAAAACCAGACTGTCATTGTTTAATAGAAACCAGGACAATAGTAGACAAATATACTATACAAAGAACACAAGCCTTGCTGATACAAATCACTAACAGCTGACACCTTACATTTATAGATCAGAGGTATAACATTTATAGTCAAAACTCTTGGAATTATATATATATATATATATATATATTTATTTGTGTGCATCTTGAGAATGGTTGGTCATTTCATGTGTAGGATCATGTTGCCTGGAGATAACATAACAAAGTAACCTAATGAACATGGAAATATCTGTCACACATTACATATTTCCCAAACTTAGTACACATATTACACATAGTCTCCCCTTTCCCCTCATGCAACTTTTACTTATTTACAAGGCACAACAAGGGAATTATACACCTTTACAGTATGCAAGGGGACAGTAACTGATCAGAGCATCATGCATGGTATCTACGTGTTCGGATAATTATGAGTAATAATCCGGTGTTGGTTTGGAGAAGATCGCATGTCGTTTCGAATAGTTATTCGCAAAGGCAGATTAAAGGTATATTTGTGTTTATTATGTACTTGGTATGCGGTGGGAATCCAGAGCTTACCAGCTGTACACACCCCTGGATCAAGGCATCACCCATCTCTTCAAACCGACCTATGACCTCTCCTGTACTGTAAACGACCATCCCTCCAACCAATCGGTGGAGAGCATGCAACCCCATTGTATTGTATTTTGGGCAAGGGTAAATAAACCTTGCACCTGGGCCGGTCACTCTCTCTCTCTCTTGCTCTAAGGTCATCTTGCCAGATCGACTAGAGGACCGGATCCGGGTTGCGCAGGCGAACAAACGTATGTATCATTGGGTGTGACTCTCTCTCTGTGATTGAATTGTATTGTGTTGTACCATTTATATTTTAACTTATTGTAATCCCCTTTTACAAATATATTATTACTTGTTGCTGCTTTGGACCACAACATACAATCAAATACTGGTGTCGCATTCAGTTTCTGTTGAGCGTTTGTATAGTGTAATTGCCACACCTAGAGCTGCCTCGTGCTCTCAGCGTATCGGTCTGTGTGTATGCACTGAGTGTAAGCTGCACAGCTATTCCGGCGTGTGCACGCAAAGTGTGTGCACAGTACGGGACTGTGTACGCTAACTGGGGATAGAGTACGAAGGTAAAGGATTTATTACAGCGGCCGCAGCGGCTTCAGTTACAGTGTGCAATAGGGGTTAGTGGCTGCTTTCCAAGAAGTCTATCGAACTTCTCAATGCTGGGGTCCATTTTAGTACCATGGGGATGTACCAAAGCTCCCAGTATGGGTGGGAAAGTGCTAATGTTCCTGCCTGACTGACCAAACTGAAGGTCGTCAGCAGCCAAGGTGTCAAACCTGTAAAAGTTAGCAAACGTGTTTGCCCCTGAGCAAGTAGCTGATCGGCAAATTTGCAATGCCGAGACACCCCGGGCAGCCGCCCAGGAAGAATCTACTTTCCTTGTAGAGTGGGCCTTTACCGAACTTGGTAACAGCAATCCTGCCGTGGAATAAGCGTGCTGAATGGTACCTCTGATCCAGTGCGCAATAGTCTGCTTAGAAGCAGGACCCCCAATCTTGTTGGGGTCATAGAGGATAACAAATATTCTGTTTTCCTTATCCGAGCCGTTCTTGCAACATAAGTCCTCAATGCTCATCCAAGGACTTTGGAACGGCTGAGGTGTCAGAAGCCACTGGCACCACCACAGGTTGGATGATATGGAAATAAGACACAACCTTTGGAAGAAAATGCTGACGCGTCTGCAGTTCAGCTCTATCTTCATGAAAAATCAAATAAGGACTCTTGTGTGACAGAGCCCCTAATTCAGACACTCGTCTGCCTGAGGCCAAGGCCAACAGTATGACCACATTCCAAGTGAGAAACTTTAACTCTACCTCTTGTAGATTCTCAAACCAGTCCGATTTAAGGAACTGCAACACCACATTAAGATTCCTTGGTGCCGCAGGAGGCACAAATGTAGGTTGGATGCACAGAATCCCCTTCACGAACGTCTGGACCTCAGGAAGGGAAGCCAACTGTTTCTGAAAGAAAATGGACAAGGCCGAAATTAGGACCTTGATAGACCCTAATCTCAAGCCAGCATCCACACCCGCCTGTAGAAATAGGAGAAGACGTCCTAATTTAAACTCCACCGCAGGAGACTTCTTGGATTCACACCAAGATACATATTTTCTCCAAATACGATGGTAATGTTTGGACGTTACCCCTTTCCTGGCCAGAATAAGTGTGGGAATGACTTCATTGGGAATACTCTTACGGGCTAGGATCTGGCGCTCAACAGCCATGCCATCAAACGCAGCCGCGGTAGTCTTGATAAACAAACGGATCCTGCTAAAGCAGGTCCTCGTGAAGAGGAAGAGGCTGAGGATCTTCCAGTAATAACTCCTGGAGTTATAAGATCTGGATACCAAGCCCTCCTTGGCCAGTCTGGAGCAATGAGAATTGCTTGAATCCTTGTTCTTCTGATGATCTTGAGAACTTTTGGTATTAGTGGAAGTGGAGGGAACAGATACACCGACTGAAACACCCACTGGGTCACCAGTGCATCCATTGCTATTGCTTGTGGGTCTCTCGACCTGAAACAATATTTCTGAAGCTTCTTGTTGAGACGTGATGCCATCATATCTACTTGAGGAACGCCCCAACAATCTGCTACCTCTGCAAAGCCTTCTGGGTGGAGGCCCCATTCTCCTGAATGGAGATCGTGGCCAGTATTTACTAAAAATCCGAGTTTGGCCGATTTGTGTGTTTTTTTCTAAGTCCCAAACCGGGAATTCACTAAGCACCAATCTCGGCAGTGTCTGGTCTATTCGTAATGGTTTGAATGACAACGTTCCGAAATACGAATGAATAGACCATCGGTCAAATGCGGCTGTTATTTCATAGAATACGGGAATTCACTATTCATTCGTATTTGGGTGTTAGTCTCTGAGTGCTCAAATGCGGTCGTATTTTTTTGCGATTTGTAAAAAAAAGCGGCAAAAAAATAGACCTGCTTTTTTCAGTCGTGTTTACATGTGTTGCAAATAAAAAATCACTCACACCTGAATTAGGATGCCTATAAAAGGATGTTAGGCCCATTTCAATACACCTACACTCAGAAATGGCAGCAGTACTGTGGGCCAGTGATCTTTTGTGTGCTGTGGGATTCCTCAGACTCAGACATCAGCCTGTAAGTACCCAGGGCCAAGAAACTGAACATGGTCAGCAGGTTGTACAGGTTCCGCGGAGGCTGCGCAGGCCTCGTTTTTTTAGGGGGAATTTAAACTTGAACGCATTGTCCAATGATAAGGTCATACAGATGTTCCGTCTAAATCGTAACAACATTTTCCGTCTGTATGACCTTGTCAAACTGGGCCTAGACCCTGAGACAGCACGCTCTCGCCCTGTCTCAGGGCTGCACAAACTTCTGGCTGTGTTGCACTTTATGGCTACTGGCAGCTTTCAGGCTGTGTCCGGGGATGTCATAGGAATCTCACAGCCTTCATTTTCCAGAATCTTAACACAGGTGATGTATACCTAACGACCTCTTCTGTTTTGTGTTTGTTTTAATTTCTCGGTGGCCAGTTCTGTCCTAAAATCTCATGTTTATTGTTCTTTAAAATGTGCACACAGGTGTTGGCTGTTTTGCAGCCACACATCGAGGCCTCAATCTGCTTCCCTACCCAGGAGTCTCAGTGGCATGCCGTCAGGGTAGATTTCTATGAGCTGGCTGGCATGCCCAATGTGCTTGGAGCCATAGATTACACACACATTCATCTGAGACCACCTAGGGGCAGGCAGCACATATATATAAACCGCCATTTCGAACACTCCACAAATGTGCAGGTGGTTTGTGATGCAAATCTCAAAATAATGAGTGTTGTTGCTGGTTACCCTGGGGGCTGCCATGACTCCTTTATCCTCAGTCAGTCATCCCTCTTTGATAAGTTTGAGGACGGACAAATGCCAGATGGATGGCTGCTGGGTATGTAATTTGATATGTGTAGGCCTGCGTATACTTTGTCCAAATACAGGTGCAGATGTATTAACCTGTAGAAGGCATAAGGAAGTGAGAAACCAGTGATCTGTGCAAGGTGATAAAGGCACCAGCCAATCAGCTCCAATATGTAAATTAACATTTAGGAACAGATTGTCTGCTGCCTTTATTACCTTGCACATCTCACTGGTTTTTCACTTCCTTATGCCTTCTACAGGTTAATACATTTGCCCCACAGTGTGTTACTTATGTGTTGCTGTATCTTAACATGAATCACATTACTATATCTGTCTTTTAGGTGATGGAGGATATGGCTGTTTCTCTTGACTTCTAACTCCATTGTCCCGACCTGATACCCCTGCTGAACACAATTACAATCATGCACATAAGTCCACACGGAATGTGATAGAAAGATGTTTTGGTGTGCTGAAATCTAGGTTTCGGTGTCTGGATAAGTCTGGTGGCCTTTTGTTGTATAGTCCCTCCAAGGTGACTCAAATTGTGTTCTGCTGCTGCTTTCTTCATAACATGTGTTTGCAACAACATCTGCCACATGTTGAGGAGGAGGAGGAGGAGGAAGAAAGCAGCCAGCAAGCAGAGGAATTAGAGACATCTGGTGATACTTGGAGTACTGATGTAGGGAGGCAGGTTAGGCAACAGATCATCAATCGCTATTTCTAAGGTAAACTTGGTTTGCTTATTTCATTTGTTGTGTAATCATAAATAGATGTTTTACCTTTTTAACCAAAAACCATTACTCAGAATGTGTCTGTCTCCTTGACACATACAAACACCCTCGCTATATGAAAAACAAATGTTGCATGTGTATTGTGTGTATTTTTAATCTCAAAACAACAGATTATGAGTGGCATGCATTAAGTCTGGATAAGTGATCATAAACTTGCAGTGCTAATTTCTTACAAGCCCACATTATCCATTTAGTATTTCACTTTATCATTGTGTGTAACGTCCTAATGCACAGGTTCACAAACTCGGCCCTCAGGATCACACACAGTGCATGTTTTTCACGTAACCCAGTAGAAGCACAGGTGTATGAATTACTCACAGACATATGTTAAAAGGTTCACAGGTGGAGCTAATTATGTCACTTGTGATTCTGTGAGGAGACCTGCAAAACATGCACTGTGTGGGTTCCTGAGGGCCGAGTTTGAGAACCTGCGTTCCCAAAAAACACTCCTCAACATATAATATGTTAGCCTTGAGGAATACATGTGTCCCTATGTGTGATGCACCATCATATTTAAGACTCACAAATTTACTGTAATCAGGAATAATGTATTTCCTAATGTTTGATGCTGTAAACTTGATGATGTGTAAGTAAATACACAGTTTGCCACACATATACATTATTATACACAGTTTTTGTTTTTTGTTGTAAAGGTACATATTTGTTTGTTTCAGCATCATGTGTAAAAACATTCTAAATAATTTTTTACACACACAAACATGTCCCAACAATACTGACATTCATTTGGACAATGTTTTTCAAACAAAACAAAGGCAACATATTACAAGCTTTTTACGCAACTCAATTGTGTTCTTCTTGTAATGTTGTATAGATAAGATAGCTAAGATATGTATCACTAACATTGTAATTTGGATTGTCTGCAGGCAAAGAGAATGATTGGAATCTAGAAAGAGTAATGATTAGAAAAAAATCAAGTGGTCAGTTTACTTCCTGCTAAAGACATTCTGCCTGGCAATTATTGTATCTGCAGGCAAAGAGAATGATTGGAATCTAGAAAGAGTAATGATTAGAAAAAAATCAAGTGGTCAGTTTACTTCCTGCTAAAGACATTCTGCCTGGCTGGCAATTATTGTATCTGCAGGCAAAGAGAATGATTGGAATCTAGAAAGAGTAATGATTAGAAAAAAAATCAAGTGGTCAAGTTTACTTCCTGCTAACATGGTTGTGTGGCTCCATCAACATTTTCCTCCTCCAATACAAAAAAAAATGGTAATGAATAAATGTGCGTACTAAATTTATGTTTTTTTTGGCCCACTTATAATTAATGATGTTGAAAAAAGGGTCAAGGAGCTAAGTGTTATATTTTTTTAGCAACAAAAACACTTGCTAACTATTTTGAGTTACTTATCACAAATGTGTAACTTGTTTTTTTTTCACGTTTTTTTGGGTGGCTGCTTGTCCTGCCCTTTGCCTTTAGCACTGTCATGTTGTCGTGCTCTGGTGGACCATCTTGGTGGTGATGAGACTGGCGTGATATTTGGAGTAGTCGTACCAGAACTGCTGCTTGTTTGCTGTTGGTGCATGCATCTGAGTGTTTCAGTCAGGTTAGTGAGGGTGACATTGAGTTCACGTGTAGCAGCATTTTGGTAATGTTTGGACGTTACCCCTTTCCTGGCCAGAATAAGTGTGGGAATGACTTCATTGGGAATACTCTTACGGGCTAGGATCTGGCGCTCAACAGCCATGCCGTCAAACGCAGCCGCGGTAGTCTTGATAAACAAACGGACCCTGCTAAAGCAGGTCCTCGTGAAGAGGAAGAGGCTGAGGATCTTCCAGTAATAACTCCTGGAGTTATAAGATCTGGATACCAAGCCCTCCTTGGCCAGTCTGGAGCAATGAGAATTGCTTGAATCCTTGTTCTTCTGATGCTCTTGAGAACTTTTGGTATTAGTGGAAGTGGAGGGAACAGATACACCGACTGAAACACCCACTGGGTCACCAGTGCATCCATTGCTATTGCTTGTGGGTCTCTCGACCTGGAACAATATTTCTGAAGCTTCTTGTTGAGACGTGATGCCATCATATCTACTTGAGGAACGCCCCAACAATCTGCTACCTCTGCAAAGCCTTCTGGGTGGAGGCCCCATTCTCCTGAATGGAGATCGTGGCCAGTATTTACTAAAAATCCGAGTTTGGCCGATTTGTGTGTTTTTTTCTAAGTCCCAAACCGGGAATTCACTAAGCACCAATCTCGGCAGTGTCTGGTCTATTCGTAATGGTTTGAATGACAACGTTCCGAAATACGAATGAATAGACCATCGGTCAAATGCGGCTGTTATTTCATAGAATACGGGAATTCACTATTCATTCGTATTTGGGTGTTAGTCTCTGAGTGCTCAAATGCGGTCGTATTTTTTTGCGATTTGTAAAAAAAAGCGGCAAAAAAATAGACCTGCTTTTTTCAGTCGTGTTTACATGTGTTGCAAATAAATAATCACTCACACCTGAATTAGGATGCCTATAAAAGGATGTTAGGCCCATTTCAATACACCTACACTCAGAAATGGCAGCAGTACTGTGGGCCAGTGATCTTTTGTGTGCTGTGGGATTCCTCAGACTCAGACATCAGCCTGTAAGTACCCAGGGCCAAGAAACTGAACATGGTCAGCAGGTTGTACAGGTTCCGCGGAGGCTGCGCAGGCCTCGTTTTTTTAGGGGGAATTTAAACTTGAACGCATTGTCCAATGATAAGGTCATACAGATGTTCCGTCTAAATCGTAACAACATTTTCCGTCTGTATGACCTTGTCAAACTGGGCCTAGACCCTGAGACAGCACGCTCTCGCCCTGTCTCAGGGCTGCACAAACTTCTGGCTGTGTTGCACTTTATGGCTACTGGCAGCTTTCAGGCTGTGTCCGGGGATGTCATAGGAATCTCACAGCCTTCATTTTCCAGAATCTTAACACAGGTGATGTATACCTAACGACCTCTTCTGTTTTGTGTTTGTTTTAATTTCTCGGTGGCCAGTTCTGTCCTAAAATCTCATGTTTATTGTTCTTTAAAATGTGCACACAGGTGTTGGCTGTTTTGCAGCCACACATCGAGGCCTCAATCTGCTTCCCTACCCAGGAGTCTCAGTGGCATGCCGTCAGGGTAGATTTCTATGAGCTGGCTGGCATGCCCAATGTGCTTGGAGCCATAGATTACACACACATTCATCTGAGACCACCTAGGGGCAGGCAGCACAGATATATAAACCGCCATTTCGAACACTCCACAAATGTGCAGGTGGTTTGTGATGCAAATCTCAAAATAATGAGTGTTGTTGCTGGTTACCCTGGGGGCTGCCATGACTCCTTTATCCTCAGTCAGTCATCCCTCTTTGATAAGTTTGAGGACGGACAAATGCCAGATGGATGGCTGCTGGGTATGTAATTTGATATGTGTAGGCCTGCGTATACTTTGTCCAAATACAGGTGCAGATGTATTAACCTGTAGAAGGCATAAGGAAGTGAGAAACCAGTGATCTGTGCAAGGTGATAAAGGCACCAGCCAATCAGCTCCAATATGTAAATTAACATTTAGGAACAGATTGTCTGCTGCCTTTATTACCTTGCACATCTCACTGGTTTTTCACTTCCTTATGCCTTCTACAGGTTAATACATTTGCCCCACAGTGTGTTACTTATGTGTTGCTGTATCTTAACATGAATCACATTACTATATCTGTCTTTTAGGTGATGGAGGATATGGCTGTTTCTCTTGGCTTCTAACTCCATTGTCCCGACCTGATACCCCTGCTGAACACAATTACAATCATGCACATAAGTCCACACGGAATGTGATAGAAAGATGTTTTGGTGTGCTGAAATCTAGGTTTCGGTGTCTGGATAAGTCTGGTGGCCTTTTGTTGTATAGTCCCTCCAAGGTGACTCAAATTGTGTTCTGCTGCTGCTTTCTTCATAACATGTGTTTGCAACAACATCTGCCACATGTTGAGGAGGAGGAGGAGGAGGAAGAAAGCAGCCAGCAAGCAGAGGAATTAGAGACATCTGGTGATACTTGGAGTACTGATGTAGGGAGGCAGGTTAGGCAACAGATCATCAATCGCTATTTCTAAGGTAAACTTGGTTTGCTTATTTCATTTGTTGTGTAATCATAAATAGATGTTTTACCTTTTTAACCAAAAACCATTACTCAGAATGTGTCTGTCTCCTTGACACATACAAACACCCTCGCTATATGAAAAACAAATGTTGCATGTGTATTGTGTGTATTTTTAATCTCAAAACAACAGATTATGAGTGGCATGCATTACGTCTGGATAAGTGATCATAAACTTGCAGTGCTAATTTCTTACAAGCCCACATTATCCATTTAGTATTTCACTTTATCATTGTGTGTAACGTCCTAATGCACAGGTTCACAAACTCGGCCCTCAGGATCACACACAGTGCATGTTTTTCACGTAACCCAGTAGAAGCACAGGTGTATGAATTACTCACAGACATATGTTAAAAGGTTCACAGGTGGAGCTAATTATGTCACTTGTGATTCTGTGAGGAGACCTGCAAAACATGCACTGTGTGGGTTCCTGAGGGCCGAGTTTGAGAACCTGCGTTCCCAAAAAACACTCCTCAACATATAATATGTTAGCCTTGAGGAATACATGTGTCCCTATGTGTGATGCACCATCATATTTAAGACTCACAAATTTACTGTAATCAGGAATAATTTATTTCCTAATGTTTGATGCTGTAAACTTGATGATGTGTAAGTAAATACACAGTTTGCCACACATATACATTATTATACACAGTTTTTGTTTTTTGTTGTAAAGGTACATATTTGTTTGTTTCAGCATCATGTGTAAAAACATTCTAAATAATTTTTTACACACACAAACATGTCCCAACAATACTGACATTCATTTGGACAATGTTTTTCAAACAAAACAAAGGCAACATATTACAAGCTTTTTACGCAACTCAATTGTGTTCTTCTTGTAATGTTGTATAGATAAGATAGCTAAGATATGTATCACTAACATTGTAATTTGGATTGTCTGCAGGCAAAGAGAATGATTGGAATCTAGAAAGAGTAATGATTAGAAAAAAATCAAGTGGTCAGTTTACTTCCTGCTAAAGACATTCTGCCTGGCAATTATTGTATCTGCAGGCAAAGAGAATGATTGGAATCTAGAAAGAGTAATGATTAGAAAAAAATCAAGTGGTCAGTTTACTTCCTGCTAAAGACATTCTGCCTGGCTGGCAATTATTGTATCTGCAGGCAAAGAGAATGATTGGAATCTAGAAAGAGTAATGATTAGAAAAAAAATCAAGTGGTCAAGTTTACTTCCTGCTAACATGGTTGTGTGGCTCCATCAACATTTTCCTCCTCCAATACAAAAAAAAATGGTAATGAATAAATGTGCGTACTAAATTTATGTTTTTTTTGGCCCACTTATAATTAATGATGTTGAAAAAAGGGTCAAGGAGCTAAGTGATATATTTTTTTAGCAACAAAAACACTTGCTAACTATTTTGAGTTACTTATCACAAATGTGTAACTTGTTTTTTTTTCACGTTTTTTTGGGTGGCTGCTTGTCCTGCCCTTTGCCTTTAGCACTGTCATGTTGTCGTGCTCTGGTGGACCATCTTGGTGGTGATGAGACTGGCGTGATATTTGGAGTAGTCGTACCAGAACTGCTGCTTGTTTGCTGTTGGTGCATGCATCTGAGTGTTTCAGTCAGGTTAGTGAGGGTGACATTGAGTTCACGTGTAGCAGCATTTTGATTGTCTACTATTCGGAATAAACTTTCATTAATCTTTTGATTGTTTTGAAAAATGCTCATATAACTTTGCTGTTGTCTGTGCTGTTCTTCCATTATGCGCTGTAAGTTGCCCATGACCTGTGTAATGTCTGTACGCATGGGTTCCATGGTATTGCCTATTCTGGTTGTTTGTTCATTTTGTCTACTCAGATTTCTTGATATTCTTCTGAGGTGAGAAGGTAGGCTTGCAAACATTTGTGTCTGCTTACGCAGGCAATCTTCATTAGTGGCCTGCTGTCTAGCCCAAATAGTCCAAAACACCTGATCAGGGTCTTGTGTTCCTGGTGTTGTTGGGCTGTGTTGTGGTGGTGGTGTGCTTTGCTGTGGTGGTGTACTCACAGGTGCTGGGGGGCTCATTCCTTGCATTAATGGCTGCATTTCTAAGATGTTTGTCTCCTCCATGTCACTGTGTTGGTGTTGTTGCGGAGGGATGCTGTTCCCAGGACTCGTAGCTGAAATGTTAAACAAATCTCCGTTAGCTATCCACATGTTTGTGAAATGTTAAAAAAACACTACACATGGAACACATGTCATTCACTGTTGCTTTCAACTATTCTGGCTAGCAACATCATCACTCATAGCTTAAATACATACATATGCCTGTTTGAGGCAAATGTGTCTGGTTACTTAATTGTGAAACCAAACACTTTAGTTTTATTGTAGCTCACACATACTCCACCATAAAAACACATTGGAATACATAATGTGTAACCTTATAGCTTTGTTCAAACAAACATAGTAATGTTTTTATATGTATTTTGCAATGTTACCTCAAGCACACATGTGAAATTTGGAAAAACAACCTTACTTTTTGCAAACAAACCAACATGCTTTTTTGTTGCAGCATCTTACACCCAATGTCATACTGTATGGCTCAAGTGGACATACATATCTTTACTGGATGTGGACAAGGCCATTTAGCTTGGATTCCATTTCAGCTTTTACTTACTGCGGTAAGTATTTTAGTTTTTGATGTGTTTTGACTTAATGCGGTTATGACTGATTTTGATTATGTTCTGACATTTTACACATTTTTTTTCAGTTTGATACTCACAATCAAGATGAGGGGAGTGTGGATGATGTCTTGGAGGTGTGTCCAAAATTTGGAGTGGGGGTACAGAACATACGGACGATAATCTTCGTGGCGGGGTAGCCTGCTGTGTTTGTGCCGGGACATACGACCTTGCTTTCTTTTCGGCCACAGGTTTTTTGTGGTGATGTCTTACAGAAGTGCCACTTCTGCTGCTCCATACTTCTTTTGATGGACCTTTTAATGAAAGTGCAATTTTGTTATGCCCATTCCTTCACAAGCATACCCTATACTACAATGGACACTTTACCTGCTTCCGCAGCGTCATCATCATCAGATGTGATAGGAGTTACTGGCCGACGAGTAGTACTGCTTTTTTCAGACACTGTATAAAAAAAAAAAATACAAAAAAATCATGCTATTGTGTATACATCCACCCATTATGCTTATAAACATTTATTCTTTTAGAAATGCTTGGTTTTTATTTAAAACAAACATAAGCACCAGAAATAAAAATAAAAATATAAAACAATGACCAAAACACATATGCACTATGGCAACATCAACACAGGAAAACATGTACAGGACACTGACATAGGCCACAAGTTCAAGAAAAGATTAAAAAAAAAAAAACACACACAACTTCATTTTGTATTGGAAGGAAAAATATTACAGATGCAATATATAATTTGCTCTGTGATGTGGCACTCCAAAGACACATTACCACTATATGAGCAAAAACAAAATGCAGCAATTTATATAAAAATTACACTGCAGTGTGGTGTCACGGTACAAATACAAGCAAAAAAAAAAATATTGTTTTTTAAATTAAGTAATTAACATTATCTAAAGATGACATTACACATGTAAGTGGTTTCCAAACCACTTTCCAGTACTCCAGCCTCTAACATGACAACCACTGTTTTTAAAAAATTGCACTTTGATCACTTAAATATAAAACATAGTCACAATTTTTAAAAATAAAATGCCCAAAAGGAAAACATTATTGCAGGACAATTCAGAGACACACCAAGTCCAAACTACACATGCAAAATATCTGTCTGAAAAACACATGACATACATTTGCTTTTGTATAAAACATTAACCAAAACAATGTATTTGCTGACACACACTTGAAGATGGGAGTAATATGCAATGTCACATGACACACATTACAAAAAAAAAATGTAAATGCAAATACACATGCTCACCATTCTTCCTGGGCCTATCTGAATCCCGGACATGGGTTGCAGAGACAACTTCTGGAGGGATTACACTCCGCATGGGCTCCTCATACTCCAGATAACTTGCAATATAGGGCTGCCCACCACCGGTTTTCCGAGCCTCCTTGGCCTCCTTGGCCATTTTGGACTTGACACGTCGCTTTATGTCATAGTACCGTTTGCAGCACGTGTCCTCCGTCCGCTTGACCACCCCCTCACTATTGACAGCAGCAACAACTTTCGCCCACAACACCGTCTTCCTCCGTGTTGGCACCTTGGCGGACTCAGGGCCAAATAGCTGCCTCTGATACTTCATCAGCTCACGCACCAATGCCACATTTTCAGCAAAACTAAACTTTACATTCCGCCCAGTCTTAGTAGTGGTGCGTAGCTGCGGAGCACTCTGACTGTCACTATCACTTGAGGCTGCTGCAGCAACCTCACCCACCTCCTCCACCTCACTAACCTCACTAACACTCACCTCCTCCACCTGACCGACCTCCTCCCCCTCACTCACACCCTCCACCTCACCCACCTCTGAGTCACACATAATTGTGTGTCTAAACAGTTAACACAGAAAAAAAAATAGACAAACAACACACTCCTCCACTACCACTACACAACACACACACACACACACACACACACACACACACACACACACACTGACAAGGGACTATAAAGAAAAATAACTTGGACTAAAAATGAGACAAAACCACAAAATACAAGACTACAAGAATGAAAAGACGACTTTCAAACACAATACCACACTCAGAAATCGCTACCAACACTCCTCACCAAACCACAAATTCACCTACCTCCACAGCACAACCTCCCTCCTCCTCACCACTAACTAAACCCACGAGGTGCAGACAGTTTGGGGCGTATTTATATGGTTGTGCACAGACACTCCTACCATCTGAAACACAACCAATCACGAACGGGGATGAAAATCGAAACTGAAAGTGAAAATGCGGCCGCGGGGAAAAAAAACTGCTGCCGTGTTTAACTTAGGAAAAAAACAGCAAATACAACAAAAACATGTATGCAAACGACAATGATGGCCGTAAATGTGCCAAAAAAAAACGACTGGCATCGACATCGGAAAACACGGAAACCATAAAGTCGACTGCTTTGTAACTTTGCGTATATGGATTCAAAAAGTTGCATGAAAATGCACCCGATACAAAACGAGTTTAAACACTACACAAACCGACTCAAACACGAATATTAGTAAATATAGGTCCGTGTCTGCTGAGGAAGTCTGCTTCCCAGTTGTCCACTCCCGGAATGAAAATTGCCAACAGAGCTTTTGCATGTCTTTCTGCCCAGAGGAGTATCTTTGTCACCTCTGCAATTGCCGCTCTGTTTTTTATTCCGCCCTGGCGGTTTATGTAAGCTACTGCCATTACATTGTCTGACTGGATCTATATGGGATGACCTTGAAGAAGGTGTGCCGCTTGATGAAGGCTATTGTACACAGCTCTCAATTCCAGAATGTTTATGTGAAGGAGTACTTCTTGACTTGACCATCTTCCTTGGAAGCTTTTCCCTTGCGTGACTGCTCCCCAACCTCGGAGGATTGCATCTGTGGTCACCAGGATCCAAGTCTGAATCCCGAACCTGCGTCCCTCCAGGAGGTGAGAACTTTGAAGCCACCACAAGAGTGAAATACTGGCTTTAGTTGACAGGATTATCCTCCGGTGCATGTGTAGGTGCGATCCGGACCACTTGTCCAGTAGGTCCCATTGGAACACCCTGGCATGGAATTGGCCAAATTGTAGAGCCTCGTAGGCCGCTACCATCTTCCCCAGCAGGCGGATGCACTGATGAATCGATACTCGTGCTGGTTTTAAAACTTGTTTGACCATCCTCTGGATCTCCAGAGCCTTTTCCACCAGTAGGAATACTTTCTGTGCTTCCGTGTCCAATATCATTCCCAGAAATGATAACCTCATTGTGGATTCCAATTGTGATTTTGGAAGGTTTATGATCCAACCATGCTGTTGAAGCACCGCCAGGGAAAGTGAAATGTTTTGCACTAGTTTCTCCCTGGATCTCACTTTTATGAGATCGTCCAAGTATGGGATGACTTTGACTCCTTTCTTGTGAAGAAGAACCATCATCTCCGCCATCACATTGGTGAATATTCTCGGAGCCGTGGAGAGCCCGAAAGGCAATGTTTGGAACTGGTAGTGGCAGTCCTGCACTGCAAACCTCAGGTATGCCTGATGCGGCGGGTAGATGGGAACATGTAAATAAGCATCTTTGATGTCCATCAATACCAGAAAATTCCTTTTCCTCCAAGCTGGAGATCACAGCTCTCAGGGATTCCATCTTGAATTTGAACCTTTTCAAATAAAGGTTCAGAGTCTTTAGGTTTAAAATCAGTCTGACCGAGCCATCCGGTTTCGGCACTACAAACAGGCTTGAATAAAACCCTTTTTTCTGTTGTGACACAGAAACTAAGGAAATCTTGACATAGTTTCTGTATTGCGTTCAGCACTTTTGCTCTGTCCTGAACAGAAGCTGGTAAGGCTGATTTGAAAAATCGGCATGGGGGAAGGTCCTGAAATTTAAATTTGTACCCTTGGGATACTATCTGCAATACCCAAGGATCCAGATCTGAGTGAACCCAGACCTGGCTGAAAGACAGTAGACGTGCCCCCACCCGATCGTACTCCTGCAGGGGAGCCCCAGCGTCATGCTGAGGTTTTAGCAGAAGTAGCTGTTGACTTCTGCTCCTGCGAGCCTGATGGTGTTGTAGATTTTTTACCTCTTCCTCGCCCTCTTCCTGCGAAGAAGGGGGTACCCTTTGCCTTTTTAGACTTGTTGGGCCGAAAGGATTGCATCGTATGAGAATTAAATCCTTTCCTAGGTAGAGCAGCTGCGGAAGGCAGAAATGCTGACTTGCCTGATGTAGTTGTTGAAATCATGGCATCCAGCTTGTCTCCAAAGAGGGCTTCTCCATTGTAAGGAAGCGCCTCAATATTCTTTTTTGATTCCGCATCAGCATTCCATTGGCGGATCCACAGCGCCCTGCGGGCTGAAATCGCCATAGTCGAGGATCTTGAACTCAGCAACCCAATATCCTTCATAGCTTCAACTAAGTAATCTGCAGCATCTTTGACATGGCCGAGAGTTAGGACTATTTCATCCCTGTCAACTGTGTCTATGTTAACAAGCAAGTTGTCAGACCATTTTTCCACAGCGTTACCTACCCACGCACAAGCAATGGTGGGCCTGAGCTCCATTCCGTTAGCCGTATATATGGTTTTTAGGGTTGTTTCTAATCTACGGTCAGCTGGATCTTTTCTGGAGGCTGAACCAGGGGCAGGCAAAACTATTTTCTTAGACAGCCGAGATACTGAGGTGTCTATCATTGGGGGTGTCTCCCATTTGTGCCTGTCTTCCTCAGGGAAAGGGTATGCTACACGTATCCTTCTGGGAAGGGTAAATTTCTTCTCAGGGTTAGCCCAGGATTCTTCAAAGAACGCATTCAAATCCTTTGAAGGAGGAAAAGTCACAACCTGCTTTTTATTTAATTTAAAATAATCCTCTTCCTCTGGGACCAGTGTTGTTTCAGGAAACTCCAACACTTCCTTTATAGCAACTATCATACATTGTATGCTTTTGGCTAATTTGGGGTCTACCCCTCTCAAATCCCCAGTGTCGACGTCAGAGTCGGAATCTGTGTCTGTGTCCCCTTGCATTATCTGGGCCAGAGACCTTTTCTGGGAACTGGATGGGACCCGAGTGGATGATATGGAGGAGTCAGTAAACAGTGCAACCTCCACACACTGCCTCCAATATTTAGTCTGTTGTTCAGAATCAGAGAATTTCTTTGCAAGCATTGACATATTCTTTTGCAACATTCTCACCCACTCCGGCACCTTCTGAGAGGGAAGGGCCACCACATTACCTTCTTGTGCATCTAAAATGGATTCTTCCTGGGAAGAACCCTCCCCAATGTCTGACATGTTACACACTTGTACACACACACACACACACACACACACACACACACACACACACACACACACACACACACACCCCTATCATACAGGGGAGTTATTGCGGACAGAACCACACTAAAGTCTGTCAGAGAGACACAGAGGGATTTGCCAGTCCACACACTGCACCTTATTGTGATTTGTGGAAATATTACCCACTTACAGCGCATATACCAATAATAGGCCCACAGACGCAATTATAATAAACACTCTCTGCCCCTTCTATAACACCCTGTACTTGTATCAGCATTGTCATGAGGAGAAACAGTGTTCAGGAGCTTCACACTGGAGTCTCTGCAGGAGAAAATGGCACCCAGTGAGTGTTCTGGCAAGTCTGAGGAGAAGCCCCGCCCTTCAGCCTCAGCAATGTAATATTTATACTGGCTGGGGATGGCACATCAGCGGCTGTACATGTATGTACCCTTTTTGCCAGTGAGAGTAAGGTTTTTTAAACATGCCCTCAGAGTGCCCCCCCCCCCCCCGCGCTCTGCACCCTTGTGCTGAGAGACATGGCGCCGTAGGACCCCCTCTTTGCAGGAATCCGGTAATATACTCACCAGCCTTCTGACTTCTGGCCCTGTTAGGCAGTGCTGTGGAAGTGAACGCTGGCCAGGCTTGGGCTGTGTTCAGTACCCTTCAGGAGCTAATGGTGTCCTGTCAGCGGAAGCAGAACCATTAACTAATTGAGAAGTTGGTTCCTACTCCCCCCCCCCCCCCCTAAGTTACACGAAGGAGGGAAGCTGTTGCCAGCAGCTTCCCTGTAAAATCAAAAACCTAAGAAAGTCTTTTTCCAGCAAAGTTCTGTAGAGCTCCACTAGTGTGCATCCTGTTTATAGTGATGAGCACCGGAAATTTTTCGGGTTTTGTGATTTGGTTTTGGGTTCGGTTCCGCGGCCGTGTTTTGGGTTCGAACGCGTTTTGGCAAAACCTCACCGAATTTTTTTTGTCGGATTCGGGTGTGTTTTGGATTCGGTTTTTAAAAAAAAAACAAACCCTAAAAAAGAGCTTAAATCATAGAATTTGGGGGTCATTTTGATCCCAAAGTATTATTAACCTCAATAACCATTATTTCCACTCATTTTCAGTCTATTCTGAACACCTCACACCTCACAATATTATTTTTAGTCCTAAAATTTGCACCGAGGTCGCTGGATGACTAAGCTCAGCGACCCAAGTGGCCGACACAAACACCTGGCCCATCTAGGAGTGGCACTGCAGTGTCACGCAGGATGGCCCTTCCAAAAAACACTCCCCAAACAGCACATGACGCAAAGAAGAAAAAAAAGAGGCGCAATGAGGTAGCTGTGTGACTAAGATAAGCGACCCAAGTGGCCGACACAAACACCTGGCCCATCTAGGAGTGGCACTGCAGTGTCACGCAGGATGGCCCTTCCAAAAAACACTCCCCAAACAGCACATGACGCAAAGAAAAAAAGAGGCGCAATTAGGTAGCTGTGTGAGCAAGATAAGCGACCCAAGTGGCCGACACAAACACCTGGCCCATCTAGGAGTGGCACTGCAGTGTCACGCAGGATGGCCCTTCCAAAAAACACTCCCCAAACAGCACATGACGCAAAGAAGAAAAAAAAGAGGCGCAATGAGTTAGCTGTGTGAGTAAGATAAGCGACCCAAGTGGCCGACACAAACACCTGGCCCATCTAGGAGTGGCACTGCAGTGTCACGCAGGATGGCCCTTCCAAAAAACACTCCCCAAACAGCACATGACGCAAAGAAGAAAAAAAAGAGGCGCAATGAGGTAGCTGTGTGACTAAGATAAGCGACCCAAGTGGCCGACACAAACACCTGGCCCATCTAGGAGTGGCACTGCAGTGTCATGCAGGATGGCCCTTCAAAAAATTAGTCCCCAAACAGCACATGACGCAAAGGAAAAAAAAAAGAGGCGCAATGAGGTAGCTGTGTGACTAAGCTAAGCGACCCTAGTGGCCGACACAAACACCTGGCCCATCTAGGAGTGGCACTGCAGTGTCACGCAGGATGGCCCTTCCAAAAAACACTCCCCAAACAGCACATGATGCAAAGAAGAAAAAAAAGAGGCGCAATGAGGTAGCTGTGTGACTAAGATAAGCGACCCAAGTGGCCGACACAAACACCTGGCCCATCTAGGAGTGGCACTGCAGTGTCACGCAGGATGGCCCTTCCAAAAAACACTCCCCAAACAGCACATGACGCAAAGAAAAAAAGAGGCGCAATGAGGTAGCTGTGTGAGTAAGATAAGCGACCCAAGTGGCCGACACAAACACCTGGCCCATCTAGGAGTGGCACTGCAGTGTCACGCAGGATGGCCCTTCCAAAAAACACTCCCCAAACAGCACATGACGCAAAGAAAAAAAGAGGCGCAATTAGGTAGCTGTGTGAGTAAGATAAGCGACCCAAGTGGCCGACACAAACACCTGGCCCATCTAGGAGTGGCACTGCAGTGTCATGCAGGATGGCCCTTCAAAAAATTAGTCCCCAAACAGCACATGACGCAAAGGAAAAAAAAAAGAGGCGCAATGAGGTAGCTGTGTGACTAAGCTAAGCGACCCTAGTGGCCGACACAAACACCTGGCCCATCTAGGAGTGGCACTGCAGTGTCACGCAGGATGGCCCTTCCAAAAAACACCCCCCAAACAGCACATGACGCAAAGAAAAATGAAAGAAAAAAGAGGTGCAAGATGGAATTGTCCTTGGGCCCTCCCACCCACCCTTATGTTGTATAAACAGGACATGCACACTTTAACCAACCCATCATTTCAGTGACAGGGTCTGCCACACGACTGTGACTGAAATGACGGGTTGGTTTGGACCCCCACCAAAAAAGAAGCAATTAATCTCTCCTTGCACAAACTGGCTCTACAGAGGCAAGATGTCCACCTCATCATCATCCTCCGATATATCACCGTGTACATCCCCCTCCTCACAGATTATCAATTCGTCCCCACTGGAATCCACCATCTCAGCTCCCTGTGTACTTTGTGGAGGCAATTGCTGCTGGTCAATGTCTCCACGGAGGAATTGATTATAATTCATTTTAATGAACATCATCTTCTCCACATTTTCTGGAAGTAACCTCGTACGCCGATTGCTGACAAGGTGAGCGGCGGCACTAAACACTCTTTCGGAGTACACACTTGTGGGAGGGCAACTTAGGTAGAATAAAGCCAGTTTGTGCAAGGGCCTCCAAATTGCCTCTTTTTCCTGCCAGTATAAGTACGGACTGTCTGACGTGCCTACTTGGATGCGGTCACTCATATAATCCTCCACCATTCTTTCAATGGGGAGAGAATCATATGCAGTGACAGTAGACGACATGTCCGTAATCGTTGTCAGGTCCTTCAGTCCGGACCAGATGTCAGCATCAGCAGTCGCTCCAGACTGCCCTGCATCACCGCCAGCGGGTGGGCTCGGAAATCTGAGCCTTTTCCTCGCACCCCCAGTTGCGGGAGAATGTGAAGGAGGAGATGTTGACAGGTCGCGTTCCACTTGACTTGACAATTTTGTCACCAGCAGTTCTTTGAACCCCAGCAGATTTGTGTCTGCCAGAAAGAGAGATCCAAGGTAGGTTTTAAATCTAGGATCGAGCACGGTGGCCAAAATGTAGTGCTCTGATTTCAACAGATTGACCACCCGTGAATCCTTGTTAAGCGAATTAAGGGCTCCATCCACAAGTCCCACATGCCTAGCGGAATCGCTCTGTGTTAGCTCCTCCTTCAATGTCTCCAGCTTCTTCTGCAAAAGCCTGATGAGGGGAATGACCTGACTCAGGCTGGCAGTGTCTGAACTGACTTCACGTGTGGCAAGTTCAAAAGGTTGCAGAACCTTGCACAACGTTGAAATCATTCTCCACTGCGCTTGAGACAGGTGCATTCCACCTCCTATATCGTGCTCAGTTGTATAGGCTTGAATGGCCTTTTGCTGCTCCTCCAACCTCTGAAGCATATAGAGGGTTGAATTCCACCTCGTTACCACTTCTTGCTTCAGATGATGGCAGGGCAGGTTCAGGCATTTTTGGTGGTGCTCCAGTCTTCTGTACGTGGTGCCTGTACGCCGAAAGTGTCCTGCAATTCTTCTGGCCACCGACAGCATCTCTTGCACGCCCCTCTCGTTTTTTAAATAATTCTGCACCACCAAATTCAAGGTATGTGCAAAACATGGGACGTGCTGGAATTTGCCCAGATTTAATGCACACACAATATTGATGGCGTTGTCCGATGCCACAAATCCACAGGAGAGTCCAATTGGGGTAAGCCATTCTGCGATGATCTTCCTCAGTTGCCGTAAGAGGTTTTTAGCTGTGTGCGTATTCTGGAAAGCGGTGATACAAAGCGTAGCCTGCCTAGGAAAGAGTTGGCGTTTGCGAGATGCACTGGTGCCGCCGCTGCTGTTCTTGCGGCGGGAGTCCATACATCTACCCAGTGGGCTGTCACAGTCATATAGTCCTGAGCCTGCCCTGCTCCACTTGTCCACATGTCCGTGGTTAAGTGGACATTGGGTACAACTGCATTTTTTAGGACACTGGTGAGTCTTTTTCTGAGGTCTGTGTACATTTTCGGTATCGCCTGCCTAGAGAAATGGAACCTAGATGGTATTTGGTACCGGGGACACAGTACCTCCAACAAGTCTCTAGTTGGCTCTGCAGTAATGATGGATACCGGAACCACGTTTCTCACCGCCCAGGATGCCAAGGCCTCAGTTATCCGCTTTGCAGCAGGATGACTGCTGTGATATTTCATCTTCCTCGCAAAGGACTGTTGGACAGTCAATTGCTTGGTGGAAGTAGTAAAAGTGGTCTTACGAGTACGACTTCCCCTCTGGGATGACCATCGACTCCCAGCAGCAACAACAGCAGCGCCAGCAGCAGTAGGCGTTACACGCAAGGATGCATCGGAGGAATCCCAGGCAGGAGAGGACTCGTCAGAATTGCCAGTGACATGGCCTGCAGGACTATTTTCATTCCTGTGGAAGGAGGAAATTGACACTGAGGGAGTTGGTGGGGTGGTTTGCGTGAGCTTGGTTACAAGAGGAAGGGATTTACTGGTCAGTGGACTGCTTCTGCTGTCGCCCAAAGTTTTTGAACTTGTCACTGACTTATGATGAATGCGCTGCAGGTGACGTATAAGGGAGGATGTTCCAAGGTGGTTAACGTCCTTACCCCTACTTATTACAGCTTGACAAAGGCAACACACGGCTTGACAAATGTTGTCCGCATTTCTGTTGAAATACTTCCACACCGAAGAGCTGATTTTTTTGGTATTTTCACCAGGCATGTCAATGGCCCTATTCCTCCCACAGACAACAGGTGTCTCCCTGGGTGCCTGACTTAAACAAACCACCTCACCATCAGAATCCTCCTGGTCAATTTCCTCCCCAGCGCCAGCAACACCCATATCCTCCTCATCCTGGTGTACTTCAACACTGACATCTTCAATCTGACTATCAGGAACTGGACTGCGGGTGCTCCTTCCAGCACTTGCAGGGGGCGTGCAAATGGTGGAAGGCGCATGCTCTTCAAGTCCAGTGTTGGGAAGGTCAGGCATCGCAAACGACACAATTGGACTCTCCTTGTGGATTTGTGATTTCGAAGAACGCACAGTTCTTTGCTGTGCTTTTGCCAGCTTGAGTCTTTTCATTTTTCTAGCGAGAGGCTGAGTGCTTCCATCCTCATGTGAAGCTGAACCACTAGCCATGAACATAGGCCAGGGCCTCAGCCGTTCCTTGCCACTCCGTGTGGTAAATGGCATATTGGCAAGTTTACGCTTCTCCTCTGACAATTTTATTTTAGATTTTTGAGTCCTTTTTTACTGATATTTGGTGTTTTGGATTTTACATGCTCTGTACTATGACATTGGGCATCGGCCTTGGCAGACGACGTTGCTGGCATTTCATCGTCTCGGCCATGACTAGTGGCAGCAGCTTCAGCACGAGGTGGAAGTCGATCTTGATCTTTCCCTATTTTTGGAACCTCAACATTTTTGTTCTCCATATTTTAATAGGCACGACTAAAAGGCACCTCAGGTAAACAATGGAGATGGATGGATACTAGTATACTTATGGATGGATGAGCGACTGCCGACACAGAGGTAGCTACAGCCGTGGACTACCGTACTGCATCTGCTGCTAATATAGACTGGATGATAATGATATAAAAAATATATATATATCACTACTGCAGCCGGACAGGTATATATTATATAATGACGGACCTGCTGGACACTGTCAGCACTGCAGACTCCTAAAGTAAGCTACTAGTATCAAGAAGATAGAAAACAAAACACCACAGGTAGGTGGTATACAATTATGGATGGACGAGCGACTGCCGACACAGAGGTAGCTACAGCCATGGACTACCGTACTGCGTCTGCTGCTAATATAGACTGGATGATAATGATATAAAAAATATATATATATATCACTACTGCAGCCGGACAGGTATATATTATATAATGACGGACCTGCTGGACACTGTCAGCACTGCAGACTCCTAAAGTAAGCTACTAGTATCAAGAAGATAGAAAAAAAAAAAAACACCACAGGTAGGTGGTATACAATTATGGATGGACGAGCGACTGCCGACACAGAGGTAGCTACAGCCATGGACTACCGTACTGCGTCTGCTGCTAATATAGACTGGATGATAATGATATAAAAAATATATATATATCACTACTGCAGCCGGACAGGTATATATTATATAATGACGGACCTGCTGGACACTGTCAGCACTGCAGACTCCTAAAGTAAGCTACTAGTATCAAGAAGATAGAAAAAAAAAACACCACAGGTAGGTGGTATACAATTATGGATGGACGAGCGACTGCCGACACAGAGGTAGCTACAGCCGTGGACTACCGTACTGCGTCTGCTGCTAATATAGACTGGATGATAATGATATAAAAAATATATATATATATCACTACTGCAGCCGGACAGGCATATATTATATAATGACGGACCTGCTGGACACTGTCAGCACTGCAGACTCCTAAAGTAAGCTACTAGTATCAAGAAGATAGAAAAAAAAAACACAACAGGTAGGTGGTATACAATTATGGATGGACGAGCGACTGCCGACACAGAGGTAGCTACAGCCGTGGACTACCGTACTGCGTCTGCTGCTAATATAGACTGGATGATAATGATATAAAAAATATATATATATCACTACTGCAGCCGGACAGGTATATATTATATAATGACGGACCTGCTGGACACTGTCAGCAGCACTGCAGACTCCTAAAGTAAGCTACTAGTAGTATCAAGAAGATAGAAAAAAAAAAACACCACAGGTAGGTGGTATGCAATTATGGATGGACGAGCGACTGCCGACACAGAGGTAGCTACAGCCGTGGACTACCGTACTGCGTCTGCTGCTAATATAGACTGGATGATAATGATATAAAAAATATATATATATCACTACTGCAGCCGGACAGGTATATATTATATAATGACGGACCTGCTGGACACTGTCAGCAGCACTGCAGACTCCTAAAGTAAGCTACTAGTAGTATCAAGAAGATAGAAAAAAAAAACACCACAGGTAGGTGGTATACAATTATGGATGGACGAGCGACTGCCGACACAGAGGTAGCTACAGCCGTGGACTACCGTACTGCGTCTGCTGCTAATATAGACTGGATGATAATGATATAAAAAATATATATATATCACTACTGCAGCCGGACAGGTATATATTATAATGACGGACCTGCTGGACACTGTCAGCACTGCAGACTCCTAAAGTAAGCTACTAGTATCAAGAAGATAGAAAAAAAAAACACCACAGGTAGGTGGTATACAATTATGGATGGACGAGCGACTGCCGACACAGAGGTAGCTACAGCCGTGGACTACCGTACTGCGTCTGCTGCTAATATAGACTGGATGATAATGATATAAAAAAAATATATATATATCACTACTGCAGCCGGACAGGTATATATTATATAATTAATGACGGACCTGCTGGACACTGTCAGCAGAATGCGTTTATAGAATAAAAACACCACACGACGAGTGTTTAACTTTTTCAGGCAGACAATCACAATATACTGGTGGTCAGACAGTGGTCACTGGTCAGTCACACTGGCAGTGGCACTCTGGCAGCAAAAGTGTGCACTGTTAAATAATATGTACTCCTGCTACTGCTCCCCAGTCTCCCCCACAATTAAGCTGTGTGAGCACTGAGCACTCAGCACAGTCAGATATACATAGATGATGCAGCACACTGAGGCTGAGCACAGATATGGTATACTGTTACTGTGTCACTGTGTATCGTTTTTTTTCAGGCAGAGAACGGATTATATTAAATAATAATATAATAAAACTGCACTGGTGGTCACTGGTCAGTCACTAGTAAACTCTGCACTCTCTGAGTACTCCTAAGCTCCAGTAAATCAAGTGTCTCACTCTCACTCTCTCTCTTCTAATCTAAATGGAGAGGACGCCAGCCACGTCCTCTCCCTATGAATCTCAATGCACGTGTGAAAATGGCGGCGACGCGCGGCTCCTTATATAGAATCCGAGTCTCGCGATAGAATCCGAGCCTCGCGAGAATCCGACAGCGGGATGATGACGTTCGGGCGCGCTCGGGTTAGCCGAGCAAGGCGGGAAACTCCGAGTCTGCCTCGGATCCGTGTAAAAAGGCTGAAGTTCGGGGGGGTTCGGATTCCGAGGAACCGAACCCGCTCATCACTACCTGTTTACTGGGCACATTTTCTAAACTGGAGGAGGGTCATAGAGGGAGAAGCCAGTTCACACTGTTGAAAAGTCTTAAAGTGCCGAATGCTCCTGCGGAACCGTCTATACCCATGGTACTAAAATGGACCCCAGCATCCTCTAGAACGTAAGAGAAATGTTGTATTAAGTAACTGTATCTGTATGCTTAGCAGTATATGTCTTAAAGTTCTGAAAAATAGTGTAGACTGAGTTGCATAACCAAAAAACATATTTTGATATTTATAACATATTGGTGGTCATTCCGAGTTGTTCGCTCGCTAGCTGCTTTTAGCAGCATTGCAAACGCTAGGCCGCCGCCCTCTGGGAGTGTATCTTAGCTTAGCAGAATAGCAAACGAAAGATTAGCAGAACTGCTACTAAATAATTCCCTTCAGTTTCTGAGTAGCTCCAGACCTACTCCTAGACTGCGATCACCTCAGTCCATTTAGTTTCTGGTTTGACGTCACAAACGCCCTGCGTTCGGCCAGCCACTCCCCCGTTTCTCCAGACATTCCTGCGTTTTTACCTGACACGCCTGCGTTTTTTAGCACCCTCCCTGAAAACGTCCAGTTTCCGCCCAGAAACACCCACTTCCTGTCAATCACACTACGAACACTCGAGCGATGAAAAAACGTCGCTCGAGCTTGTGTAAATCTACAAAGTTTTGTGTGAAGGTACTTAGTGCATGCGCGCTGCGTACCATGCGCATGCGCATTTTTTCCGTTTTTTTACTTAATCGCTGCACTGTGAAAATTGGCAGTGAGCGATCAACTCGGAATGACCACCATTGATCCTAAAGTACAGTACCTAATGAAAACATGTACAGCTTAGAATTCTATGTTTGTTATCACATATTTGTGTGAAGTTGCTAATGTTCAAACTTGAATAAATTTTCCATCACCTGAATCCTGAGCCGTATGTCACCTGTATCTATAGCAGCAGCCTGTTAAATAAACTAAGATTATTTATAATAGTGCATTTATTGTGTCTGGGGTTGGGGAATCCTTTACCTCTCTGACAATGAAGAGGAAAGAGTGACTACCAGAAGAGGCCATCCTACCTGAACCAGAGACGTGTAGTCAGTGTAAAGCAGAGCCACTCCTGTCATATGCCAATGAAAATAGCTGTTACCAAAAGGCAAAAAAATATAAAATAAATATAAAGATGTTTCCACTGATCTGAGTTATGAATGTCATCATTGTATTATTCCAATATAATAAAAAAAAAAAATGTCAAATTTGAATGTACAGTATTTCTAGTTGTTGTGCTGTTGGCTTTGAGTGTCCTGTGTTGCAAATCTTTAGTTTATATGCTGTTGGTGTTAATTGTGTGTATGTGTGTGTGTATATGTATGTTGCAAAAGAATGCTGATATGAAATATGAAACATATGGTCGCCTAAGCATAGTCATTGTGTATTCTGACAATTGAATGGTGAATTTAAGATACCTCTATCAGGTTTATATACTGTATGTTTGTAAATATGTCTCTGACACTAGTCAGTGCCTCCCCAGCCTTTATCCTCACTGCACGTCTTTGACCTGAACCACCAGACACTGTGGTGAGTGTCATTTTGCAGAGGTAGAGTATCACATATGTGTTATGAGAACATTGGAAACTTGGTTCTGCAAGAAATTCAATAGATTGTGCTTAGTATATAGCATGGCAAAATTTTGACTCCGGGAAACATAAGGTAAGTGTACTTGATAAAAGTAGCTGTGTTTTTTATGCTCCAATCCCTCCCACTCCACTTCTGCAACCTGAAGCAGAGGGAGTAATTTCTTAGAGAGATAAAGCTCCTAAGGTCCATGTTACAAGCTGTGTTTGAAAAATGACAGGAGCTGATTGAATAGTATTTTATCTCTCTCAATGTTATCACTCTCACAGGCTTAAGCCCAGTACTCACGGGCCGATCAAGGAGAGATGCGTGCTGAGCGAACCGCTCAGCACACATCTCTCCTGCCGCTCAGCACAGCGCGATCTGTGCTGAGCGTGCGGGGGGAGACGGGGGGCCGCTCACTTCACCCAGCGGGTGAAGTGAGCGACCCGCTAGATTGGCCTGCATGCAGGCCAATCTAGCAGCGGCGATAGCGATGTGCGGGGCCGCGCATCGCTATCGCCGAGGGGGCTACACACGGAGCGATCCTGCCGATATTCTAAGCAATCTAGTCAGATTGCTTAGAATATCGCTCCGTGAGTACCCCCCTGTACAATGTAATGCCCACCTGAGTACTTATCAGTTGTGTATCTAATTTCTCCAAAAACATGACTTTAGTCATTATCTCTTTGTTGAAAGCTTCCACAGATACTTTTTGGTAGAAGAGGAATATGAATGTCAGGAGTAGGAGAGAAAATAACTGTATTAGTCTTACTGGGTGTAATGCCAGAGACTTACTGCAAAAATGTACCTACTGTAACTACATCCAAACTTCTTTACTGCCCAGATTCACATTGAGGTAAGAGATTATCAACATTAATACTTTAGTGTTAAGTTGTATTGTATTCTGGTAGAAAGGAATGTTGTATTAGTCTCTGTTGAATATTATTGTATATCAACCTCATAATTGGCTAAAAGTTTTTCCAAAACTGCTCAGAATTTTTGGTTTATGTTATGATTCAATTGGTTCAAGAACATCTATTTAATAATTATCCACCACAAAGTTGTAATAATAATAATAATTATTATTATTATTAGTAGTAGTAGTAGTAGTAGTAGTAGTAGTAGTATTTTGAAACACAGTATACTGTACCAAAAAAATATTTTTTATATTATACTGTAGTGATGGCCATTGAAAGCTGTACTATCGAATGCTGATGGTTTGAAACCATCATAATAAAACCATTTATGTTTTAGCATCATAATTGAGTTCTGTGCAGATTCAGGCACAGATGTTTCCTTAACATTAGGACTACCATCGGTGGTTCGACATTGACCACATTCCATCTGTTCACAAACCAACAATTATTGGTGATTACCCCTGGTATATGGTGTACCACGCCTAATTGTATGCCTATCAATGCGGGATAGCCATAATTAAAATTTTCCTCTCTGTAGCTTTCATGTACAGATTGAGGCCAGCAAGCTGATGTGTACCCATCCTCTCTGCAGCCACCAGGTGGGGAATGCTGCTGGCTGCTTGATCACAGTGATTGGGCAGGCACAACCAGGGGAAGGATCCAAAGGTGCAACATTACATCTGATGACTTTTACATTTGACATGCAAAAAAACAGATAAACAACTTGTATCCAGTAAAGACTTATTGTGACAGTCTTATGGCAATTTTATTACATGAAATCTCATCAGAAACTCACCAGAAAATCCCCACTCCCCCCCCCCCCCCCACACTCACACTTAAAGTGGTATCACATGCATACATGCTGTCTCCCTGTCTTGGTCCTTGGGTATTAGAGTAAGATGATGATGGCTTTGTCAACTCAAATGTCAGTTACACTGTAAAAATCTGTATCGGTCTTCACATGCATAGATTTACTTTTTGTGTAAAAAAATTATATTTGGTAGAATGTTCAATTTGGAGAAGGGGTGTTTAGAGAATTGTCTGGCAATAATGATATGTGCTCTTTATCCCAACTTTGAATGAGACACATTTTTAAAGTGCAAAATAAATTATTCACCTGATTAAAATTAAAATAAAATATAGTACCTACTGTACTTAACCTGGTGCAAATTGTTGTGCTGCTTCCTTGCAAAACTCTTTTTCCTGCCGGCATAGTGGCAGCTGGTATACTCCAGAGAAGTCACAAAAAGGGGAAAATGGGCAAAGGGATATAACTTCCTCACCAGTGGGTACATGTAATAAAATGTATATTTCTTTATTGATTTTCCTTTAAGTGTGCCAGCAAAAAGACAATCATTTTTCCTTCTTTGATGAGTATACTTCATAATAAGCCTGGTAGAGTGAATGTGGTCCTCCAGGGCCAAATCATTGTTGCTTAACCAAACAGATTACACTACAATATGCCAGTACAGGGCGTTACAGCAACCTTGGAGAATCCATCTACAAAGCAATGTATTTGTGTCCTCAATAAAGGTTTCAGCATCTATGGAGTACTGTACAGTATGTATCTAGATTAGAGATGTGCACCGGACACTTCAGGTTTTGTGTTTTCGATCAGGATCTCCGTTTGTGTTTTGAATATGGATTGGATTTGCCTAAACCACCATTTCGGGTTGTGGATCTGGATTTTTTTTTAAAACAACATAAAAACAGCTAAAATCATAGAATTTGGTTTTCTTTTTGTTCCTACAGTATTATTAATCTCAATAAAATTCATTTTCAATCATTTTCAGTCTATTCTGAACACCTCACACCTCACAATATTGTTTTTAGGCCAAAAGGTTGCACTGAGGTAGCTGGATGACTAAGCTAAGCAACACAAGTGGGCGGCACAAACACGTGGCCCATCTAGGAGTGGCACTGCAGTGGCAGAGAGAATAGCAGTTTTCAAAACTTGGCCCCAAAGAACATATAATGCAAAGGATAAAAAAGAGGTGCAAGATGGATTTGTCCTAGGGCCCTCACACCCACCCTTATGTTGTACAAACAGGAAATGCACACTTTAACAAACCAAGGGATGGATTCCTCACCTCTTTCAGTGTTTACATCCTCATACTAACAGAGTATTAATTCATCCCCACTGGAATCCACCATCACAGGTCCATGTGTACTTTCTGGAGGCAATTGCTGTTAAAGGTCTTTCTGGAGGAATTTATAAATCATTTTGATGAACATCATCTTCTCCACATTTTGTGGAAGTAACCTCCTATGCCGATCACTGTCAAGGTTACCGGCTGCACTAAACACTCTTTCGGAGTACACACTGGAGAGGGGAAACTTAGGTAAAATAAATCCAGTTTGTGCAAGGGCCTTCAAATTGCCTCTTTTTCCTGCCAGCATACATACGGACTGTCTGACATGTCTACTTGGATGCTGTCACTCATAATCCGCCACCATTCTTTCAATGGTGACAGCATCATATGCAGTGACAGTAGACATGTCAGTAATTGTTGGCAGCTCCTTCAGTCCAGACCAGATGTCAACACTTGCTCCTGACTGCCCTGCATCACCGCCAGTGAGTTGGCTAGAAAATTGTATTATTTTCCTCATAGCCACAGTTGCTAGAGAAAATGAAGGAGGAGTTGTTGACGTGTCACGTTCTGCTTGAGCTGACAATTTTCTCACCAGCAGGTCTTTGCACCTCTGCAGACTTGTGTTCACTGGAAAGAGAGATACAATGTAGACTTCAAACCTAGGATCAAGCACGGTTGCCAAAATGTAGTGATCTGATTTCAACAGATTGACCATCCTTGAATCCTGGCAAAATGAATGAAGGGCTCCATCCACAAGTCCCAAATACTTAGCTGAATCGCTCCATCTTAGCTCCTCCTTCAATTTCTCCAGCTGCTTCTGCAAAATCCTGAGGAGGGGAATGACCTTGCTGAAGCTGGCAGTGTCTGAACTGACTTCACGTATGGCAAGTTCGAAGGGTTGGAGAACCTTGCACGGCACGGAAATCATTCTCCACTGCACTTGAGTAATTTGCATTCCCCTCCTTTGCCTATATCATAGGTAGATGTATTGGCTTGAATGGCCATTTGCTGTTCCTCCATCCTCTGAAGCAGATAGAGTGTTCAATTACACCTCATTACTATCTCTTGCTTCAGGTGATAGCAGGGCAGGTTCAAGAGCATTTACTGGTGCTCCTATCTTCGGCATCCAGTCGTTGAATGTCAAAAATGGCCCACAATTTTTCGGGCCACCGACAGCATCTCCTGCATGCTCTTGTAATTTTTACAAAAATTCTGCACCACCAAATGAATTGTGTGTGCAAAACATGGGACTTAATGCTTGCACAATGCGTAATGCTCGCACAATATTGGTAGTGTTGTCAGATCACAAATCCCCAGGAGAGTCTAAGTGGGGTAAGCCATTGTGTGATAATGTCCCTCTGTTTCTGTAAGAGGTTGTCATTGGTGTGTCTCTTACGGAAACTGGTGATACACAGCGTAGCCTGCCTAGGAACATGTTGGTGTTTGTGAGATGCTGCTGGTGCCACTGTTGTTGTTGCTGTGGAAGGCAATATATCTACCCAGTGGGCTGTCACAGTCATGTAGTCCTTAGTTTGCCCTGCTCCATCCATGGTTAAGTGGACAGTGGGTACAACAGCATTTTTGAGAACACTGAGGACACTTTTCTTAATGTCCCTGTACAGTCCGGGAATCACTTGCCTAAAGAAGTAGAATCTAGATGGGATTTGGTACCAGGGACACAGTATGTCCATCAACTGTCTAAATCCCACTGCACTAATGGCAGATACCGGACACACATTTAACACCAGCATAGTTGTTATGGCCTCAGTAATCTGCTTTGCAACAGGGTGATTGATGTCATATTTCATCTTCCTCGCAAAGGACTGTTGGACAGTCAATTGCTTAGTTAAAGCAGTAAAAATGGTCTTCCGACTTCTTCTCTGGGATGACGATCAACTCCCAGCAGCAATAACAGCAGCGGCAGCAGCAGTAGGTGTACCTCTCAAGGATCCTCCAGGGGAATCCCAGATAGGAGAGGACTTGTCAGTCATGCCAGTGACATGGCCTTCAGGACTACTTCCATTCCTGACTGAGGCGGAAATTATCAATGAGGGAGTTGGTGATGTGGATTGCTGGAGCTTGGATACAACAGGAAAAAAGGATTTAGGTGTCAGTGGACTGCTTACGCTCTTACCCAAAGTTTCTGAACTTGACAATGACTTATGATGAATGCGCTGCACGTATAAGGGAGAATGTTCCTAGGTGGTTAATGTCCTTACCCCTACTTATTATGGATTGACAAAGGCAACACATGGCTTGACACCTGTTGTACAGATTTGTGGAGAAATAATTCCACACCGAAGAGGTGGTTTTTTTTGGTATTTTGCCCTGCCATGACAATGGTATTTTTAATCCCATGGACAACAACTGTCTCCACTGGTGCCTTACTCAAACAAATCACCATCAGAATCCTCATCGTCAACTTCTGCCTCAGCTACACCAATGTCCTCTTCATCCTGGTAAACTTCTACAGTGACATCCTTGATCTCAATATCTGCAACTAGACTGGCGATTCTCCTCCCAGCACTTTCAGCGGGTGTGCAAATGGTGGTAGGAGCCTCCTCTTTCCATACAGTCTTGGGAAGGTCAGGCCTAGACATCGCAACCATGGACACACTTGGACTCTCCTTGGGGATTTGTGATATCTCTGAGTCTGAACGCACAGCTGTTTTTTCCTGTGCTTTATTTTATAAATTTTTTGAGAGGGAGGAGGGCTTACATTTTGATGAGAAGCTGAACCACCAGTCATGAACATAGGCCAAGGCCTTAGCCTTTTCTTGCCACCTCATGTCATGAATGGCATATTGGGGGTCATTCCGAGTTGTTCGCTCGTTGCCGATTTTCTCAACGGAGCGATTAAGGCAAAAATGCGCATGCGCATGGTACGCAGTGCGCATGCGGTAAGTATTTTAGCACAAAACTTAGTAGATTTACTCACGTCCGAACGAAGAATTTTCATCGTTGAAGTGATTGGAGTGTGATTGACAGGAAGTGGGTGTTTCTGGGCGGAAACTGGCCGTTTTCTGGGAGTGTGCGGAAAAACGCAGGCGTGCCAGGAAAAAACGCGGGAGTGTCTGGAGAAACGGGGGAGTGGCTGGCCGAACGCAGGGCGTGTTTGTGACGTCAAACCAGGAACAAAACGGCCTGAGCTGATTGCAATCTGTGAGTAGGTCTGGAGCTACTCAGAAACTGCTAAGAATTTTCTATTCGCAATTCTGCTAATCTTTCGTTCGCTATTCTGCTAAGCTAAGATACACTGCCAGAGGGCGGTGGCCTAGGGTGTGCAATGCTGCTAAAATCTGCTAGCGAGCGAACAACTCGGAATGACCCCCCCTTGCCAATTTTACATTTCTCATCAGATAATTTCTTTTTTTTGGGTTATTAATTTTTGCTTCTTGGATTTTACATGCCATCTGTGACATTGGGCATCAGTCTTAGCAGATGACGTTGATGGAATTGCATCGTAAATGTCATGACTGGTAGCAGCAGCAGCTTCAGCACTAGTACTAGGAACTGGAAGTGGTTCCTGGTCTTTCACTACTTTTTTACTCCAAATTTTTGTTCGCCAAATTTACAGGACAGCACCCCTTTATTTTTTAAAGCAAACAGAACAGTGTGCCAATATATTTACAGCACCCCTGTTTTTTTACAGCATACAGGACACGGCCAGTGTACCTTTATTTTAACAACACCCCTGTATTTTTACAGCATACAAGACAGGGACAAAGCATCCCTGTATTTTCACAGCACCTCTGCATTTTTACAGCATACAGGACAGGGCCAGTGTACCTTTATTTTAACAACACCCCTGTATTTTTACAGCATACAGGACAGGGCCAGTGTACCTTTTGTTTTAACAACACCCCTGTACTTTTCCAGCATACAGGACAGGGCAGGTGTACCTTTATTTTATCAACACCCCTGTATTTTTACAGCATATAAGACCGGGACACAGCACGCCTGTATTTTAACTGCATACAGGACAGGGTCAGAACCTCTGTATTTTAACAAAATCATTGTATTTTTACAGCATACAAGACAGGGACACAGCACCCCTGTATTTTCATAGTACCCCTGTATTTTAACAACACCCGTGTATTTTTACAACATACAGGACAGGGCCAGCACCCCTGTATTTTAATAACATCCCTGTATTTTTAACAACATCCCTGTATTTTCACAGCATACAAGACAGGGACACAGCACCCCTGTATTTTCACAGCACCCCTATATTTTTACAACATCCCTGTATTTTTACAGCATACAGGACAGTGCCAGCACCCCTGTATTTTAACTGCACCCCTATATTTTTACAGCATACAAGACAGGGGCACATTACCCCTGTATTTTCACAGCACCCCTGTTTAATAACAACACTCCTGTATTTTACAGCATTCATGACAGGTACACAGGACAGCAACACCTATGTACAGCACCCCTAACAGCACACAGGACAGCGCCCCTAAAAGCACACAGGACAGCATCCCTAAAGGGCACACACCGACCCCACCTGGTGCCACCACCCATAGAGAGACAGAGGTCTGTCTCCATCACTCTCCAAGTCCAGAGTGAAAATGGTGGTGACATGTGGCTCCTTATATGGAATCCAAAACCCGTGAGAATCCGACAGCGGGATGATGACATTTTGCTCTGTTCTGGGAACAGATTCTGACTAGAAGTCCAGAGCCGGATTCAATTCCCGGCTTGGATCATGTAGTTCGAGGGGTTCGGATCTCTGAGATTCGAATCCGCTCATTTCTAATCTAGATACATCCATAAAGCAATTTAATTGTGGCCCCGGGGCATTCTATTGGCACACAGATATGATTAGCTCTGTCAAACACTGTAACCAGGCCCGGCGATACCCGCTCAGCAAAGGGATGCAGTGCAGGTAGGCGCCGGGCAGGAGATGCGCCTTCACTGCTCTGCATCCCTGCTGAAGCGCCGTCCTGTCCTCCCTGCTGCTGTGCCTGTCACACTGACAGGCAGCCGCAGCAGCGCCGGCAGCATGACTCCTTCTCCTCTGTCCCCTGTGACAGTGAGAGGAGTGTCAGTTTTCGATCTGATGAAAGGGGCGGGGCTACACGGACCAAGGGGGCGGAGCTAAATGGACCAGGCTAGCAGACTGTGGAAGATCTGGCCAGCAAAATTGTGGTAAGGGGATGTAAAAAGAGTGTGAGAGAGAAAGTGTGTGTGTGTGTGTGTGTGTGTGTGTGTGTGTGTGTGTGTATATATGTATGTGTGTGTTTGTTTGTATTTAAAAAGTGGACGCTGTCTGCCGTAATGTGTAAAAAGGGGGACGCTGGCTGCCGTAATGTGTAAAAAGGGGGACGCTGGCTGCCGTAATGTGTAAAAAGGGGACTCTGTCCGCCGTAATTTGTAAAAAGGGGACGCTGGCTGCCGTAATGTGTAAAAAGGGGACGCTGTCTGCCATAATGTGTAATAAGGGGGACGCTGTCTGCCGTAATGTGTAAAAAGGGACGCTGTCTGCGATAATGTGTAAAAAGGGGGATGCTGTCTGCC
Organism: Pseudophryne corroboree; assembly: GCF_028390025.1. Taxonomy (NCBI): domain Eukaryota; kingdom Metazoa; phylum Chordata; class Amphibia; order Anura; family Myobatrachidae; genus Pseudophryne; species Pseudophryne corroboree. The sequence continues at coordinate 853,779,971 of NC_086444.1, read as the reverse complement.
GTAATGTGTAAAAAGGGGGATGCTGTCTGCCGTAATGTGTAAAAAAGGGGACGCTGTCTGCCGTAATGTGTAAAAAGGGGAATCTGTCTGCCGTAATGTGTAAAAGGGGCTCTACCTGGTGTAGTGGCGCTACTGTGTGGCGTAGTTTGAATAATGGAGACTACTGTAATATGTAATATGAATTGGTATTATTTTGTGGCCACACCCCTTCCCCACGAAGCCACGCCCTATATTTTTTGCACGCACCTGCGGCGCGCACTGCCCCTATTTTACATACGGGGGGCGATGCCCTCTCTTGCACACAGCAGTAAAATGTCTAGTTACAGCACTGTCTGTGTGCAGAGCTGTAACTAGCATTGCACAGAGTGTGTGTGGGCAGAGAGTTCACATCCATAGGCTTGCACGGATCTCCTGCAGCTCAGGGGCCCAAGAGGCCATGGTAACCCCCCGGCCCTGCATGTAAAGTATGGGAGGGTGTAAATTTATATTTTGCAGGAGGGCGCCGAACACCCTAGCACCGGCCCTGACTATAACACTCAGTTATTCACTTTCCTAATCTTTACTAAATTTTAATAGCGAGCAGGTGTTTTCACTGGAGAAAATATTCATTGTCACTTGAGGTGAAGAATGACTATGACCTACTAAACGAATATAAGGGGCTTAATTCAGATGTGGTTGTTCTTGCAATTGCTGTTTCTATCCTTTCCCGTATGCATTTGCGACTATTTGTTAATATGGACAGAAGCTAACCTAAGCATAGGGATGCTCACTGCTGTCTCCTCATTTCCATCCAACGGCGTACAACTGCTGAAACATTGGTACCATCGATGCATATAAGGATTCTAAATGCCTCGGTAGACACGCAGGCTGAGCTGCTCTCCCAGGACACTAAACGTTCTCCAGCAACAAGTGAAATCACAACTGCAAATTTATGCATGCCCCAAAAACACCATCTGAATGGCCATGACACGACAGCGTTTACCCTTACCACTCACTGTAACCACCCCCAAATGCTGTCTTCCTGTAACTCACTTTGCAACCAATCCCTATTCAATCACTGTCTCAGACCGATTTTCGTACAATAGCTGCTTTGCGACCGCATCTGAATTAGGCTCAAGATGCAATTGTATATAAACTGTGCTAGATACAGTAAATGATAGTAAGAGTCGAAATAGTTGCTGTGGACAAATTATACAATTTACCCCTTTTAAAGGATTCATACATCTTCTGTATAATATTTAACAAATAGCTGTTACCAGATGGTATTGGTTCCCCCAAAAAATCAAAATAAACTAAAATAACAAATTTACCACTAAAAGAGGGTATTTACTAGCTGCATAAACTGGCAGTATGATACTGTTGGAGACAAGTAACACTAAATGTAGCTTATTTATTGTTACAGTATAATATAAACTTTCTGAAACAAGAACAGAATAGTGTATTTTACATATTGTTGCAATTGTAATCTAGATGTAGATCATTGTATTTAATTTATTTTGTTTTAATTCTAAGCATATATTTTACAGTAACTTAATGTGTAACTTTGTGTTCATGCCTATGTTTTAGCAAAATTAAACTGTGCTAAATCTAAATGCTCATTTAGAATAAATTATCGTGCAGGTTGACAAAAGCTAATTATTGATAAATGCGTTTATGTTCAAGCGGGGGTGGAACATTTTGTTACCAAAATAATGAGCACCATTGATTGCAATTACTGAAGAAAACAATGTAACTAATTTATCTTGATATTGCATGGAAAATTAAATCTGTTTATTTCCAAATGTGAAAGCTCATGGTACGATACCACTGTAAGAAGCACAGACCAGCAATCATAATGCAAACAATGAAAAAACAATAATGTTTAACTTCCAATTTAATGTACATAAACATATAATAACAGAAATATACACTTAGAACCAGGAGGTGTTATTTTCTTGTTATGTTCAGTAACACATACAATAGACATGTATTCTTAATAAAGACCCCTATCAATCTGCTTATTGCTTCTGCATATATTAATATGAATAAATATGCTTTCTGGAGTAGAATATATGACTACCCTTCCTCACATGTATAATTTTATGCCTTTTAGCTTCAAATTGTGCTAATTACTGCTACAGGTGTGAGCAAGATGGCACTGTTCAGCTAGTAGGCCATTATAGGATAATTACTTGCATGTAATTGATGCTTAGTCTAAAGACCTAATTCAGATTTGTACGTAAACCCAATGGTTTGTGGGTCTGCGCTGGAACAAGACCTGTTCTGCGCGTGTGCAGAATGGGTCTTGCGATATCGGTCATAGAGCCCTATGTGTCTCGGCATGATTGACATGCTGTGGCGTTTCAGGGGCGGAATAAGGATGGCACTCTGCACTGTTCTACAAAATGGGGGTACGTTGCCAACATTTTGTAGGCACGACGGGTCCAGGGTCAGCATTGTTAGACACAGACTTACTAGGCAAGGAGTCTGGATCCAACGGCCAGCCTGAGTAAGTTTCAGCTTACACAGGCTGGCCAGTGCCTAAAAACATTGCGAATCGCAACCAATGGTTGTGATGGTGATCAATTCTGCGGACAATGATCGCCAACATCACTCTCTAAATCACACCCCATAATGTCATGTGTGTGGCCTTCCGGGGCGCATCGACGAAGGTCAAAGTGCAAAACACTATTTAGTTGATCTCTGCAATTTCTGAGATCAGATCAGTCCCCCTGACACACACTCCGCTGTGCTATGCATGTGGGGGGAAAGGGGGTATATGCCTATGGGGTTGGTGGAGTGACCGCCTGATAAGGAAGTATCACCAGCAGGGGTAATATATAAGTGTACTATAAAGAAATATTACACTGGAGGTGAGAGAGGGGTAAAATAATAATAATAATAATAATTATAATAAAAAGTTTGTTCACAGGGGATTAGTATGAAATACTTACAATCAAAATCCTGATAGTCAAAATACCGACAACAATTGACCGATGGTCAAAATCCTGACAAGGAAAAAATACCGACAAGATCAAAATACCAACATTTAGAATTCAGACAAGGTCAAAATACTGACATTTAAAAATGTTGACAGGCCAAAAAGTCGACACAAGTTTTTCATTGGTCTGAGAGAACTGTAAGTCCTTTTTGGGACAAGGAAATGAAAGGCTTTCACTTGGATGAACAGACAGAATCAGATTTGAACCGGAGACACTTGAACTGACAGGAATCGCAGAAGTCAGAACCAGATTTATACTAGACACACTGGGCCCGGAAGTTCAGAAGATCATTTCTGGGCCTGGACCATGCTAGTAGTCCACATGGGTACAATCTCATAATAGCAGACAGGAGTCTATGGGGGTAATTCCGAGTTGATCGCTAGTGAAAAATGTTTGCAGCGCATCGTTTAAGTGAAAAAGCGGCACTTCTGCGCATGCGTATGCGGCGCAGTGCGCATGCGCGACGTACTTTCACAACGACCAATGTATTTTTAAACAAGGTCTAGCGACGCTTTTCAGTCGCAATGCCAGCCACAGAGTGATTGACAGGAAAGGGGCGTTTCTGGGTGTCAACTGACCGTTTTCAGGGAGTGTTTGAAAAAAATGCAGGTGTGCCAGTAAAAACACAGGCGTGGCTGGCCGAACGCAGGGCGTGTTTTTGACGTCAAATCCGGAACTGAACAGTCTGAAGTGATCGTAAACTAGGAGTAGGTCTGGAGCTACTCTGAAACTGCACTTTTTTTTTTTGTAGCCGCTCTGCGATCCTTTCGTACACACTTCTGCTAAGCTAAAATACACTCCCAGAGGGCGGCGGCTTAGTGTTTGCACGGCTGCTAAAAACTGCTAGCAAGCGATCAACTCGGAATGACCCCCTATGTCTGTATCAATTGCACTAGGAATCCCTCCTGGGATCTTGGCACTGGAAACTCCCTGGGGCTGAAGCATTGGGGACCCCTCCTGGGGCAGGCAACTCTGATACCCCTTCTGGGGTTAGCAACTCAGACACCCTTTGTGGGGTAGGCAGATCAGACACCCCTTGTGCCACTGGCATTCAGATTCAGACAGCTTGGGCCTTGGGAAGCTTCGATACTAATGCTTTCTTTGAGCAGATGGAGAGAACTCAGTTACAGTTGCGTAAGTTTGTCCCAGTCGCCTGGAGGCAAGATACATTTTGGTGGCCCCCTATACAGGAGTAGAAGACACCAAGGAGATTTTTGTAAATGGGGCCTTCCAGGGCCTCATGGGATACTACAAAAGGTTCATCCAATGATTCAGCAAGGAAGCTAGCCCCTACATGAGTGGCTGAGAAGGTTACCTGTCGAAAACAGGAAACAAGTACTGTACTAGAATGGGGACCAGTGCAAGAAGCTGCATTTATGCAACTGAAACTAGAATTTACGCAGGCCCTATTTCGAGCCTTTGCTGACTTTAACAAACCTTTCATCCTATACACAGATGGAAGTTTATATGGCATGTGGTTTGCATTGACACAAAAAACAGGTTCAACATGAGTGGGTTACAGCCTATGGAAATTGGAGCCTCTGGGATTCTGATGCTTATATTAGCCAACATGAGGTGGTAAGAGTCAGTTCAATGGTGTAAGGAGAGATGAAAACAGAGCTGTATCCAAAAAGCAGAAGATGATGGAATCGAGGAAGAAGAAGCAGAAGCAGCAGTGGCCCATCCTGTTATCATTCCAGGCAGCAGGCTCTTGTCTTCAGGCGCTAGACTCACCAAATAGGCTGCACTCGTAGGTAGGCAGGCACATGGTCTGATGCAGCAGAAAGCAGTACTAGAATGTAGGTGTTAACCACCCCCCACATTGCAGAGAAAGTCCCTGAGTGCACAGGATATATCAAGCTCCTGCACTAATGCTGGGTCTCTAAGAAAATATAGTACAGTTGGATACTGACCCTGCACTAGATAACTCGAAACCATCAAAGCATCAAACGTAGAGATAACTTGCATAAGGAGATCAAGTTATTTGGTGATTCACCAACTGCATACTGTTTCTGTAATGTATTTGTTGTTGCTGTGAATGTGGAGAGAATATTTATTGTTTAGATCAACTACTGTTAGTTCTTGCTGACAATACAGCACAGCGAAGCTATAATTGTTGTGGACACTAGCTCAGTGTTAATATGACCTGAAGTTGTAGTTAACCATCTATTTATTGTTTTAATGTGGTGGTACATACTGTAGATATTAGCTTAAGTAGTTGCGAGGGAGGTGTATTTACAGTGAAACCAAGACTGTCCAGCAAAGTTGCAAGTATTATTATGGTGAGCACCAACTCAAACCCCACACACCCCTTCCCTGGTCATGCATAATTTTATGTTCTGCCTCTGCTGTGTGAAAACTTAAGTGGTGGAATGGCGTGACTAAAGGCCCTGAGGGTCAATGATGATTATTCTCCAACAGTGTTAAGATCACTGTCACCCATGATCAGTGTGTTCTCTTCCCAGTGTGGGAAATATTCACCACTAACCGAATATTTTTTCTGTACTGGTTTCTTTACCTGTGATGCCATTAGCAAACCTTGGTACAGTGGGGGTCATTCCGACCTGATCGGTCGCTGCAGTTTGTCACAGCGCAGCGTTCGGGTCGGAACTGCGCATGCGCTGGCACGGCAGTGCCCGGCGCATGGCAGCTTTTGTTACCTAGCGAGACAGAGGTGGTCGCTAGGTGGGAGGGGGCTAAACGGCGGTGTTAAGCCGCCATTTAGGGAGAGCGGTCCGGCCAATGCAGGCGTGGCCGGACCGTTGGTGGGGGCTGGCCGCGGCGGCTGCGTGACGTGTCACGCGGCGGCTGTGTGACATGTCACGCAGCCGCTGCGGCCTGCTGGAACGATGATCAACTCCCGGACAGCCGCAGGAGCTGCGCTGGCCGGGAGTTACTCCTCAAATACAAAGGCATCGCCTCTGTGCGATGCTTTTGTATTTGTGCGGGGGGGGGGGGCGGCACTGACATGCGGGGCAGACTAGCCTTGTGTTGGGCGTCCCCCCGCATGTCTGAGTTAACGATTGTAGTTGTGCTAACCTTGGCACAGCTACGATCAACTCGGAATGACCCCCAGTATGTACTACCAGAGAGAGATGTCACTCCCTGACAGTTGGCGAGTGTCGCAGCTTGACAGCTGATTTCTGTTATCCACTTTAGACACAAGTAGATGAGGCCACGATGATGCAGATTGTTGTAAGAGAGGGCACCATTAAAAACTAGGTATTGTAAGTATGCTTCACGTGTAAAAGACATCTAGCAGGCTTGATTTTAACAGGGATTATATAGGATTGACATTCCTGTCTGCTCTACTCCCCGGCACACCATCCCTAAAAAGCTGGTAGGTGCTACATCCAAGTGGGCTAAGGACCTCATACACCACAACCATGCTCCTCTCAACAGCAGGGGGAGGAGCATGGTTGATGGGTAACAGTTTCACCATCCACATCAATATCAATTCCCTTTAGTAACCTGATGGCGAGTGTAGCGAGCCACCAAGTCTGAAGCATGGCAAGTGAAGCTAGTATGTGAGGGTATATTTGAGGTCCCATGTTCCCACCTTGCTCCTCTCCCTGCTGTCATGGATAACGTGGTTGTGATGTCACCGGTCCTTTAGCCTAGTAGGATTTAGTGGTCAATTTACTAAGCCTCATATAGGGATAAAGTGGGCGGAGATAAAGCATACCTCCAAACTTTTCTATGTTGCAGGGAGGGACTTCATCGCGCGCTGGAGGCATGCGGCCAAAATTAGGAGTGGCCTGTGGGTTAGGGGGCATGGCCTCACGGCAAGTGCCGCTAATGCAAGCCATGCCCCCATTTTTGTCAGTATGTGGGCATGGACAGCGCTCAGTGAGCTGCTGGCCATGCCCCCTGTCCCTCCCTGCCAGGAATAGATGCTGTGTGCATACGCACAGCATCTATTCACCGCTGCTCTTCCATGTAAAGTTACAAGGAACATCAATACCATATAACACTGTGGTTTGGGCCGCTGTGGCCGCTAAACATAACCAAATAATCGCTAAGATATGTATGCACGTTTCGTAAACACACCGACATGCTGTGTGCACAATGCAGCGACACGTGTGGCTAAATACACCTTATTCCCCAAACAAGAATGGAATGTGACACCAGTAGTTAAATGTTATGTTGTGGTGCAACGCATCAACAATATTTACTCAAAAGATACAGATAAAAGATACAACAATATTACAGAAAAGAGCTACAACCGATAGTACATACGTTTGTTCACGAGCGCTCCCGGATCCAGGTCTCAGTCAGTCTTGGCAAGATGACCTCAGAGAAAAAGGGGCTGAAGCCTGAATGAGGAGGCCTCTCTTTTATACAATGAGTCCAAATACAATACAATGGGGAATGTAAGCTCTTCTTCCATAGGTCAAGGGGCAGGTCATTTACAGTACATGAGGGGTAATAGGTTGGTTTGAATGAATGGGCGATGCTTGGTCCAGGTGTGCTTGCAGGTGTTCGCCACTGGGTTCCCGCCGAATATCCTGAGCACAGTATCATAACAGTTTGCTAATATTATATTTCTGCGTATATCTACACGCAGATACATGCGATCAACTGCAAATAGCAACCGGAATGAAGATCACAAAATACTGCACATCTGGATACCAAACACTAAGTCCTAACCCAGCTCTGTCCCCTCACATCCTGTAAAGCTGAATTACTCTATTGTTCTACCTTTTGAGTATATGTAACTTGCTGGAAAAGTGTGTGGAGACTATGTGTAAATTATGCACTATATAAATAGAATATTGAATATTTCTTTGTGGCTTTTCTGTGCGAATGCGCATGCTACCGTAAAAATACTCATACCACGCGCCAATCAGCAAGGCTTGTGAGCCAGTGTCCGTTGCATGCGTGTATGCGTACACACGGCGACTACGTGCACACACAGAGGCCACTCTGTTTGGTGTTTGCATGTGGTGGGTATGTAATATTTTTGACTTCGACAGCCCAGCGCAGCGAGTGGCAGGAGGGAGTCTCCCAACTACCCCCCCCCCCCCATGACGGTATACTGAGACCCGGGGATGGAATAGTGGGACAGACCGTGGAAAAAGGGACTGTCCCGCCAATATTGGGACAGTTGGGAGGTATGGATAAAGTACTAGCCAAACAGCTACTGTCATTTTTCAATCCTAGCCTGTGACATGGCAGTTAGAAGCTGATTGGCTAGTACTTTTTCTCCATCCAAATCTTAGTAAATAGACCCTGAGCCTTAACCCTACAAAGCTGACTGACTCATCACAGTGATGCAGTTCTGGCAGTGATGCAGCAAGTGACAAAGCTTCCTGGCGTGGCTCCCCAGCACACCCTACTCATAGCTAGGAACCCTCTCCTGATGTAACCCCCTCCACTCCCACGACCAAGCTACCACCTTCCGGTGGCTTCTGGATCCAGGACCCAGCGCTGACCCCACAACACAGATTGCTTCTTATGTTCCAGGTGAGCTCTCTGGGACTCTGCTCCACCCTGACAAGGGCACAAGCTGTACTGCAGGTGACAGATCTGCCTTGTATTCCAAGTCCATAAAAATCTGAAATTCAAAATGTTTCTGGTCCTACGCAATTTGGATATCAGGACCCAACCTGCGTACAGAAGAAACTTTACTGCAAATTGATAGAGGGTAATGATTAGCAAGCCTAAATATTTATGACAATTATTTTAAAATGTCTATTTTGAAATGTTAGTGACATTTTGTTGTCATAAGGGTTGATTTAAAATTCACTAAATGTTTAGACAAAGTAAACATCATAGGAGCATTGAACAGGTTATTCTATTGGAAGATTTATTTATAGACCTTCTCGTAAACGCTGCTTATGTAAACATCAGTTGTTGAATCTCTAAGGCCTTCTCTCTGCATTCAGTATGTATTTGAATAATGATGTCCGGCCTAACTTTTTCTTGTGACTCCCTGACACCCGTCACCTCCCTGCCAGTCTGGTGTGGCTGATCAAGCTGTTCAAACAACTGGAAGACATCAGAAGTTAAACACTCATTATTTTAATTTGATGCTAATCATGTGTTAATGAGACTAATCCTTGCAATGATTCAGGTAATTTGCTTAATGGCTGCCCAGAGTACAGATTACAGCAATCAGTCATGACTGATAAGATGTATGCTGCTGGGGAGGTTGTCAGGTGCATGAGGTAGGTAACAAGGACTAAGGGAATGATTTCCTTATAGCCTGCATCGCCTACAAGGTTAAAGCATCTGAGTATAGAAACTGAAATTTCTGTTTTGATACTTGTTCAGTCATTTTATGTCTTTTATCTGTTTACATGCAGTTTCAGGGCAACATTTTCAAATAGTCCCCTCCTTTCATCAAAGCATACAAAGCTTGGTGTCTAGACAGGGTTGTGGCTACACAAAAATGTTTGTGTGACTATAAAAGTATCAAGGTCAGTCAAGGGGAGTTTATGATATAATCTAGTACCTTGTTGTCCTGCTGTGCAAGCAGTTGATTGACATAATGCTCCTGTCTGAAGGGATTTATCGCCTAATTCAGAAGGTAATTCAGACATGATCGTAGCAGCAAATTTGTTAGCAGCTGGGCAAAACCAAGGGGCTAATTCAGACCTGATTGCTCGCTAGCGTTTTTTGCAGTGCTGCGATCAGGTATAAACTGTGCATGCATATGCAATGCGCAGGTGGTTGCACGGGTACAAACTTTAGCTGATCGCCGCTCAGCTATGGGTTTGTGCGAAGAATCCATTCGCACGGCAGTTCACAAGGAGATTGACAGGAAGAAGGCGTTTGTGGGTGGCAACTGACCATTTTCAGGGAGTGGTAGGAAAATTGCAGGCGTGTCTATGCGTTTGCAGGGAGGGTTCCTGACGTCAATTCTGGTCCTGAACAGGCTGAAGCGAACTCAGCGGCTGAGTAAGTCCTGGGCTGTGCAGAGACTGCACAAGATTTGTTTGTACAGCTCTGCTACACATGCGTTCGCTCACTTGCAAAGTTAAAATACACTCCCCTATGGGCGGCGTCTATCTGTTCGCAGCGCTGCAAAAAACCCCAGCGAGCAATCAGGTCTGAATTAGTCCCCATGTGCACTGCATGGTGGGCAGATATAACATGTGCAGAGAGAGTTAGATTTGGGTGTGGTGTGCTCAAACTGAAATCTAAATTGCAGTGTAAAAATAAAGCAGCCAGTATTACCCTGCACAGAAACAAAATAACCCACCCAAATCTAACTCTCTCTGCAAATGTTATATCTGCCACACTTGCAGTGCACACGGTTTGCCCATCTGCTAACAATTTTGCTGCTACGATCAGGTCTGAATTGCCCCCTCAGAGTTGGTCGCAGCAGCAAATTTGGTAGCAGTTGGGCAAAACCATGCGCACTGCAGGGGGGGCAGAAATAACATGTGCAGAGAGAGTTAGATTTGGGTGTGGTGTGCTCAAACTGAAATCTTAATTGCAGTGTAAAAATAAAGCAGCCAGTATTTACCCTGCACAGAAACAAAATAACCCACCCAAATCTAACTCTCTCTGCACATGTTATATCTGCCACACTTGCAGTGCACATGGTTTTGCCCAACTGCTAACAAATTTGCTGCTGCATTCAACTCTGAATTACCCCCTTAATACCTTAAGGGGGGTACACATGTAGCGATGTGTACAGAGATGTGTGCTGAGCGATCTAGCACAGAACGCTGAGCACACATCTCTCCCACCCTCACCCAGCGGTGAAGTGAGCGATCTAACTAGATTTGGCATGCATGCAGGCCAACCTAGAACCGGCGATAGCGACGCATGGGGCCACGCAATGCTATGCTATAGGGCATACACACGGAGAGATATGTGCTTAATTTCTAAGCAATCTAGTCAGATTGTTTAGAATTTAAGCAAACATCGCTACATGTGTATGCCCCTTTAGTCTGAGCTGGCTTTTGTGATGAGATCAGACTCTAGGGATGTGTATTGTGTTTAGTGGTATTTAGTGGTGTTCCACTGGGAACAGAGATAAAGGGAGGGCTTCTAGCCTCTGTGGTTTATTAATAAAGTTTGCCCAGACTGAGGCAACATTCATCTGATTAATATGATGAAAGTAATTTGCTTTGTGGCTCTTAAACTTGATTTCTCTCACCTGTGGTGAAACACCTTTATTATCCATTAACCTGTTTAACACAGGTACCAGCAATCATACATTAAGAGGAAAGTCCAGAAGCAGAGCATTGTGTCTCTCCTGGAGAGGGTCATGTTGGGAGGTATTCTACTGTGTCAAATGTTTCACATTCGAGATCCAATAGAAATAGAAGTGAGTAATGAACTTTTGATTTGGCGGTGATGAAACCATTAGGCAGCTTGGTCAGTATGGCCTTTGTGAACTGGTCAGTATGGTCTTTGTGGAGTGCTGGGCACAAAAGTATAACTGAAGTGGTTAGTGGTTCAAGTAGGTTGTGTGTATGCATGGAACGTACAAATTTAGTGTAGAAAAGCCTCTCCGAGTGATAGGACAGTAACTTGAGGAAAAAAACTGGATCAGAATTCTGTGATTTCAGAAAAGGGGCAATCACTGCCCCTATATGGGCAATCACTGCATGCTTGAATAAGTATTAAAAACAACCAGGAGAGAAAGAGAAATTATAAACTAGGGAAGAGCGGGTTCGGCTTTCCGAGATCCGAACCCCCCCCCCCCCCCCCCCTGGACTTTAGGATTTGAGCCCGGAACTGACTCCGGCTCGGGACTTTCTGCCAGACTCGGATCCCAGAACGAGGCAAAACGTCATTATCCCGCTGTCAGATTCTCGCGTGTTTTGGATTCCATATAAGGAGCCATGTGTCACCACCATTTTCACTCCGGACTTGGAGAGTGAGGGAGACCGATCTCTGTCTGTGGGTTGGGGCATACAGGGGTGCTGCTGTCCTGTGCTCTTCTGGGGTGGTGTACTGTGCTTGTGTACTGTGCTGTTAGGGGTGCTGCTGTACTGTGCTGCTCTGAGGTGGTGTCCTCTGCTGGTGTACTGTGCTGTTAGGGGTGCTGCTGTCCTGTGCTGTTCTGGGGTGGTGTACTGTGCTGTTAGGCATGCTGCTGTCCTGTGCTGTACAGGGTTGCTTTTCTTGGGTGTCCTGTGCTGTGTGGGGTGCTGCAGTCCTGTGCTGTACAGGGGCACTTTTCTGTGTACTGTAAAAATAAAGAGGCACTGTGGCCCTGTTGGGTGCTGTAAAAATACAGGGGTGCTGTGGCCCTGTGCTGTATGCTGTAAAAATACAGGGGTGCTGTGACCCTGTCCTATATGCTATAAAAATACAGGGGTGCTGTAAAAATACAGGGGTACTGTGGCCCTGTCTTGTATGCTGTAAAAATGCAAGGGTGCTGTAAAAATAAAGGAATTATGTGGCCCTGCCAGGTTCTGTAAAAATACAGGGGTGCTGTGGCCCTGCCCTATATCCTGTAAAAATACAGGGTTGCTGTAAAAATAAAGGAACGCTGTGGCCCTGTCGGGTTCTGTAAAAATACAGGGGTGCTGTGGCCCTGTTCTGTATGCTGTGAAAATAAAGAGGTGCTGTAAAAATACAGGGGTGCTGTGGCCCTGTACTGTATGCTGTAAAAATACAGGGGTGCTGTAAAAATAAAGGAATGCTGTGGCCCTGTTCTGTATGCTGTAAAAATACAGGGGTGCTGTGGCTCTGTCCTATATGCTGTAAAAATACAGGGTTGTTGTAAAAATAAAGGAATGCTGTGGCCCTGTTGGGTTCTGTAAACAAAAACAGGGGTGCTGTGGCCCTGTCCTGTATGCTGTGAAAAAACAGGGGTGCTGTGAAAATACAGGAGTGCTGTGGCCCTGTCCTGTATGATGTAAAAATACAGGGGTGCTGTAAAAATAAAGGAATGCTGTGGGTCTGTTCTGTATGCTGTAAAAATACAGGGGTGCTGTGGCCCTGTCTTGTATGCTGTAAAAATATAAAGGAGCTGTGGCCCTGTCCTGTATACTGTAAAAATACAAGGGTGCTGTAAAAATACAGGGGTGCTGTGGCTCTGTCCTGTAAAAATACAGGGGTGTTGTAAAAATACAGGGGTGCTGTGAAAATATAGGGGTGCTGTGGCCCTGTCCTGTATGCTGTAAAAATACATGGGTGCTTTAAAAATAAAGGAACACTGTGGCCCTTCATGGGCTGCAAAAATACACGGGTGCTGTGGCCCTGTCCTTTATGCTGTGAAAATACAGGGGTGCTGTAAAAATAAAGGGGCACTGTTCTGTGTGCTGTAATAATAAAGGGGCACAGTCCCATGAAATAGAGAACCAAAATTTGCAAGAAAAAATTGTGAAAGATCAGGAACCACTTCCTAGTACTAGTGCTGAAGCTGCTGCCACCAGTCATGACATTGACAATGCAATTCCATCAACGTCATCTGCTGAGGCCATTGCCCAATGGCATGTAATATCCAAGAAGCAAAAATTAATAACCGAAAAAAAAGAAAAAATGATCTGATGAGAAACGTGACATTGGCAATATGCCATTCACAACATGAATTGCAAAGAAAGTCTAAGGCCTTGGTCTATGTTCATGACTGGTGGTTCAGCTTCTCATGAAGATGGAAGCCCTCCTCCCTCTCAAAAAATTAAAATATTAAAGCTTGCTAAAGCACAGGAAAAACAACTGCATTCAGAGATATCACAAATCCCCAAGGAGAGTCCAAGTGCGATGTCTAGGCCTGACCTTCACAACACTGTATGGGAAGAGGAGGCTCCTACCACCATTTGCATGCCCCCTGCAAGTACTTGGAGAAGCACCGCCAGTCCAGTTGCTGATATTGAGATTGAGTTTGTCACTGTAGAAGTAAACCAGGATGAGGAGGATATTGGTGTAGCTGGCACTGAGGAGGAAGTTGATGATGAGGATTTTGATGGTGATGTGGTTTGTTTGAAGAGGGCACCAGTGCAGACAGTTGTTGGCCATGGGATGAAAAAGCCCATTGTCATGCCTGGGCAAAATACCAAAAAATCCACCTCTTCGGTGTGGAATTATTTCTCTGTGAGGAAGAGGATGTAAACACTGAAGGGGGTGAGGAATCAGAGGATAAGTATGAGGACGATATCTTGCCTCTGTAGAGCCAGTTTGTGCAAGGAGAGATTAATTGCTTTTTTTTGTGGTGGCCCAAACAAACCAATCATTGACCCTTTACTGAAATGATTGGTTTGTTAAAGTGTCCTGTTTATACAACATAAGGGTGGGTGGGAGGGCCGAAGGACAATTCCATCTTGCACTTTTTTTTGTCTACCACATCATTCCAGGTGTGCTGCCCTATATGGGGTGCTGCCCCTCTGCCCTATCAGTCTAAGGGTGCTGCCCCACTGCCATTTAAGTCCAGGGTTGCTGCTGCCTGTCTGCTGTGCTGTGTAATTCTCCAGGGGTGCTGCCTATGCTGTATAAGTCCACGGGTGTTGCCTATCTGCTGTATAAGTCATGAGGCGCTGCCGTATAATTCCAGGGGTGCTGCTGTACTTGATCCTAGGTTTAAACTAAAGCCTAGAGCAAAATATGAAACTTAGTAATGTATTAGAAATAACCAATCAAACTAACTTTCTTCAAAATCACAATTTATGAAAACATATAGCCGCAAAGGTGGAAAGGGAAATTCCATGTATGACGAAGTGTTTTCCAATAAAGTGGGGAGAGACCACATTTGGGGCCAAAGTCAGCCAGACTCAGAAGAGACATGGTAACATCTCCTACTTCATTTTCTCTGGCAACTGCTGGAGAAAACTAGATTTTCCAAACACACCTACTGTATGTCTCTATGTCTGCCATATAATTTCAGGGGTGTCCTGTGTGAACCCGTTCATCTCTAGTAGATATACAGTATCTTCTAGTGTGCACTGTGTACCCAGCATTAGAGAGAGGCTCTTCTCAATTATTCATGTTAGGGACTCAAATTAATGGCTCCAATTAGTCAACCTTAATTGTGATTTATTAATGTTCCACATTTTGGGATTATTTACATGATGCGCATTTGTTGTACAGGGTTCTTTTCCATTATTTTGTAAATGTTTTCTCCTTAATAATTTTCAGTGATCTTGCATTGCATCAGCTTTCCATTGCACTGGAGCACTAGATGGGCCAGGAGCTCCTGTGAGGCACAAACATTTACTGAATAAGGGCAAAGTATGGAGTATTATGGTGGCTTACAGCCAGGAAGCTGTCTGGCTTGCTAGGCTGAGGCATGCTGGTGGCACAGAGGTTAGCATTGCTTCCTCCCACAGTCCTACTTGTAACATGAAATGAGTTTCGACTAGAGTGGTAAGCTCAATTAAGGCAGGGGCTGAATAACAAAAAATTCACATCACAATCCTGCTTAGTACTGTACCAAACTTACCTGAACTCAACTTGCCTGATCCGGGGCTGCTGTGGGGGCTCACGAGGGGCTGCTAAAACATCTAAGGGGCTGCTTTATTTAAAAATAAAATATGAATAAAATAAACAAGACACATGCGTGTAACTGGGACACACAGGTATGCTTACGTAACTGGGTGCTGTTAGAAATGAAAATAAGGCATCTGCCACAAAATATGTAAGTAAAAATGCAATTAAATAATGGAAAAAAAGAAACCCACAAGATTTTCACAAAATAAGTCTCCAGTCAACATGGAGGGGAAAATATCTTGATACTGTGGTATACACCAGTTTATTTGCATCCCAGCATTAAATCCGAGATTATCATAATCCCTGAAATTGGAGAAGGGGGTACAAATTTGGCCCCTAGTTTTCCAGTTTGTCTAGTAATGTGGTAATTATATATTTACTTGGTTAAAGTCCTTTCAGTTCCACAGCAAAATAGGAGTGGAGGTGAAAGCCTGTGTGTTGTTCCTGATTGCGTGTGCCTCTCTAATTTTTAATCACCTTCCTGACACTGTCCTCTTCCTCTTGCCTCTTCTCATAATGTGAAAAGTTATCAAATACTGAGGTGGTATGTTTGTAGCTAGCTATGATTCAGAAAACATGGCGAGCTTTCTCCATGGGGACCACCTGTCACTGAAATGATGGGTTTATTAAACTGTGCATGTCCTGTTTAAACAAAATAAGGGTAGGTGGGAGGGCCCAAGACAATTCCATCTTGCACTTTTTTTTTCTTTGCATTATATGTTCTTTGGGGCCTAGTTTTTAAAACTGCCATCCTGTCTGCCACTTCAGTGCCACTCCTAGATGGGCCAGGTGTTTGTGCTGCCCACTTGTGTCGCTTATCTTAGCCATCCAGCTACCTCGGTGCAACCTTTTTGCCTAAAAATAATATCGTGAGGTCTTCAGAATAGACTAGTGGAAATTAATGTTATTGAGGTTAATAATACTGTAGGAACAATAACAAATACAAATTCTGTGATTTTAGCTGTCTTTATGTTTTTTGTTGTTGTTGTTTTTTTAAATCCAGATACAAAACCAAAACCCAAAGGGTGTTTTTGGCAAAACCAATCCAGATCCAAAACACGAAAGGAGATCCAGATCCAAAACCAAAACACAAAACCCAAAAAGTGTCTGGTGCACATCTTTATTATAAACATAAGCTAAGGTTGGAATAAGCACAATTGACTGTTTTTGATGGTACAGAATCATGAGAAGAGGTAGTAGATTAGGAAAGGAAAGAAGAGTAGAGTAAGAAAATAGATACTGTATTTCATCTTAAATTGTGGTATAAAATTAAGAGATGTTGCCAGAGCATTCAGGGAAGGAATTGAACATTTTTCTGACTGACGACCAAGATACCATCATGTCTGATGTTATTACATTTTGTCTTTAAAGCAGGACACAAGTTCGTGAGCACTGATGGTGGCTGGGGGGTTTGATGTGGAAGTGTTGAGAGGATTTTTAAATGTATAAAAAAAAAACATTTGGGGATATCGAGATAAGATACTGAAAATATGTTTGTTTAGCAGTGAGCAGAACATTTCTATAGGGGTAGTAGAGGTCAGTATACTGTATGTGAAGTCATGAGAAGTACAGGACTTACTATACACCAATCACTTTCAATTTCATGTGAGAGTTTTTGTGGCATATGATTATTGTGTCATATCTTACTCTGAGGCAGATGCAGTGTGTGAAGTGGGGCCACTTGAGTAAGGGATGTTGCTAGTGTTTGGTTAAGATGTGGCACTGCCCTATTGGGACAGGAGAATGTGATAGTTGGGGAGACAAGCAGGGCTGGCAAAAGAAATATTGGAGCCCCATACAGTGATATCTCTGGGGCCCCCTCAGATATATATATATATATATATATAAATCTCCTTTTAATGTAATATTGCACTGTATTGCTGCTGGATGATAGACACTCCCATTTTATGGAATTGTAGCCTTTTGTGTTAGGAATTGTAGCTTACAGTATTATTGTACTGCATTGTGTACTTTATGTATGTCTTATGTGTTTACCCCTTCTATGTGAATACCTGTCTGATGCTCAGGAAACCAAAAACAAATTCCTAGTATACATGTGTAGACTTGGCCAATAAAATTGATTCTGATATACATTTAAGCGCAATTTGCAGCGCTATATAAGAAAGTGTTAATAAATAAATGCAGTATATATATATATATATATATATATATATATATGTATATCTCTCCTTCCTCCCCCTCATACACCACAGTCTGAGTCTCCCGCTCTCCTTCCTCCCACACACCCCACAGTCTGTCTCTCCCCAATGACTCCATGCTGCATTCCCAGCTCCCCCACCCCCTCCCAAAGTGGAGAGAGACTCACCTGTGCTGCAACCCCCAGTATCCAGACCCAAACACCGCACAGCAAGAACCATGCGGCCCTCACACCTTACCAGAAGAGGCCGACGTAAGGTACAGGAATCCTGCAACGGAGCTGGACCCGGAAGAGTGGGCGCACCCTCACGCCGCACAGTCACTGTGGGAGACAGGCTCCTGTCACTCTGAGGCTGGGCCCACACCGCATAAAGCTCACTGCCCTATTTGGACAAGAGCGTTCACACCCCTGCCGGTCACAAAGTGGCATACACTTAGGGCCCCTCTGATCCTTGGGGCCCGGTACAGATGTCCCCTTTGACCCCCCCCTGTTGCCAGCCCTGGAGAGAAGTTGTGTAGAGAGGTGGAGAGTTATTGATAATTAATAGAACCAATATGTCTGTATAAAGAGGCATTGTATAGTTGAATATTGTATATCCATTTTATATTTTGGCCCTTATTTACAATCATAATGCTCATCTCGACAGGAAGTGTAATTTTTATCATCATGGAAAAATGACTTACCTTCATGACTTGAAACCAGTCACCAGGGCAGCTAAATAATACACATCAGCAATGACCTTCATGACTTAAAACTAGTCACCATGGCAGCTAAATAATACACATCAGCATTGCCCCGTTTAGAGCACCAGGTATCACCAATCTCAGTGAAACCCATGGCCGGGATGTAATGAAGAGTTTGACGGTCGTGCGGGATGCTGGCCGAACTCTGACTTTTTTTTAAAGGGGCAATCATTTACAAGGCTAAACTATGCCTTGTACATGTTTACTGCTTTAAAAAATGTCTGAGATTAGTTGGCATCATGCACGGCTGCTGAACTCGGACTATATTACATCCTACCTCCTGTCTGGCAGTGGTCTCCCTGTTATAGTAGAAACCAACTGAGCCTATGTAGTACTGGATCTGGTTTAGATTTAGAAAGTCCATACAGACCATTTTTTATTATTTTATTTAAAAAATGTATTTAGCTGGCCATAGGAAATCAGGACAAATGCTGAAGTTGTATAATGAGTCATTTTCTGTAATCTCAGAAGAACCAATGTACGCAGTTTGCACCTTAATATTTCATATCAGTAGAGAAGCAAATTGTTAAACATCATTCAGTTGGCATATTGTGAAATGAGCATTATGGTATGTAGCATAATGTGTAATGGGCATTACAGTGCATGGCATATTGTGTAATGGGCATTATAATGTATGGCATATTGTGTAATGGGTATTACAGTGTGTGGCATAATGTGTAATAGACATTACGGGGTATGTCATATTGTGTACGGGGCATTACTATAAGGAGGAAACATTTTAAATAATATAAGAGGCATGAATCAGCATTTTTTTCCCTGTGGTGGCCAATGTCTGGGCGTGCAGGTTGCAAAACTGGGGTATAAGGTAGTCTTTTCCTGAAAGGCAATGCCCCTTGCAGCAAGGCCACACCCATTGTAATGAGGCCACACCCCTTTTGGACACATGTAAATTCTTTATTCTTACCAATGAAAATTCTATATATTTACAAAGGTGCTCTACCCACTGTAGCTCTTCCCACCTTATCCACAGCTCCCTCCCACCACTGCACACCCCCAGGAGTTCCTGAACCTTTTTTTTTTTTACAAAAATAGCACTCCAGACGAATATGTGTATTTGGCTCCATGCACAAAATCCCGGAGCAATTTTGGCCGGCTTGCATTTAATTATTTAAGTGTCCTGCAGAAGTGTTGCAACAATGCAGAGCAATGTCCTGTGTGCCTTGCTCTGCAAACAGGATCCTGTTTTGTGGTGGCCCAATTCATCAGTGATCCTCCCAAGTGCAGAGGTAAGTGGTGCCAGTACTCTACAATTTGGAATGGCCAAAGGTAGATTAGCTTTTAAAGACAGTTTATTAAAAATGGAATCAGTGTTAAGAAAAATGAATTTCTATGTTACATTAATGGTTGTTTGAGCTAACAGATATCAGTGTGGTAAATGCTATTTCCCTTCAGTTCCATGCTGGCATGAAAGGTAGGATTTTTTTTTATTCCTATAAATGAAAGCCATATTCTAGGTTTTATCATGAATAACAGATGCTTTTGCTCCTGATTTTCTGGCACCAATATGCACATTTTCTATTTACTTAATGGTATTATTCATATTCTTGGATTTAGTGAAGTGCAGAATATGTTCAATTTCTGTGATAAAATCACTGATTCATTTTAAAGCATAAGGCTTCACAAGGTTGACATTGTCCTGGAATCCAAAATTAATGATTTAGGCGAAGCAGATGTTTTTTTCCAGTTGGTATGTTTCAGCTTGCAGCTGATTACATAAGGATACCTTTCACTTTAATTAAAGGCACCAAATATCTGACAGACATTACAGTAATTTCACTGCAAAAGCAGTGGGCATATAAATGCTTTGTATAATATCCCTCTACCATTTGTTTAGCAAAATAAAAATACATCATCATTTGTTCATCAATAGGGATTTCTGCAGAATAAATGAAGTAGCAAAAGATGGTAGGGTACATGCTATAAGAATGAGAGTCCAATACATTTCTGTGTATCAAAGCTGCAGTATTGAAAGAGACAAACGTGACTGCTCATCATATACTGGCGTTGCACTGTATATGACTTTCCCTGGTTCTGAACAAAAGATTTACATTTTAGCTCCCATGCCTTTTTCCTGCATTTCCATTGTCCTTCTGTTTTGTCCCCAAAATCAAAATGACTATGAATCTTACTAATTTTAATGGATTAAAACTATGAGTGACTTTTATTCAGCTTTTATGACATATTTTGTTGTTCATGCCTTGACCCTTGACCTTGTTTTTCTTCTAACCCAGTGGAAAACAGGTCAATATTTTAAACCATGTTATGGTGGGTGGTCTTCTGTATGCCGGCGGTCGGGCTCCCGGCGCTCAGTATACCGGCGCCGGGAGCCCGACAGCCGGCATACCGACACTTATATTCCCTCGTGGGGGTCCACGACCCCCATAGAGGGAGAATAAAATAGTGTGGCGCGCGTAGCGCGCCACCGTGCCCGTAGCGTGGCGAGTGCAGCGAGCCCGCAAGGGGCTCATTTGCGCTCGCCACACTGTCGGTAAGCCGGTGGTCGGCCTCCCGGCGCCAGTATGCTGGTCGCCGGGAGCCCGACCGCCGGCCAGCCGTAGTGAACCCGTTATGGTGTGTACACACTGTGAGATCATTGCTATGGCCGATCTTGGCTATGCGATTTCCCTTGAACTCACCGGAGCCCAGCACCACAGATTTTGACTAGCTTTTCTTGAGATATGGACTATGGGGGTCATTCCGACCCGTTCGCACGCAGCGGTTTATCACTGCGGTGCGAACAGGTATGGAATTCGCATGCGCGGTGGCCACAATGCGCATGCGCGACGTTGTCCTACAAAGAAAGCGGTCGCAGAGCCGACCGCAAGAAGATTGACAAGAAGAAGGCGTTCCTGGGCGGATCCGGATGTTGGCTGCCGTTTTCGGGAAGTGGTAAGGAAAACGCAGGTATGTCCAGGAGAACGGAGGGCGGATGTCTGATGTCAAAGCCGGCCCCAGCATCGCAGAGATTGTCGCACTGGGTAAGTAGGTATAGGGCTAGTCATGTTCTGCTTGAAATTTTTTTAGCTTAGCAGGGCTGCACAAGCGATCGCAGCCCTGCTAAGCTAAAATACACTCCCCTATAGGTGTGTACTAGTTGATCGCAGCAGCAGCAAAAAGTTGCTGGCTGCGATCAACTCGGAATGACCACCTATGTGTGCTTACGATTTTGGCTTATGTGAGTTTTTGACTTATGTGAGATTTTGATTATCTCATTATAATAGTGGGATGAAATTACAGGGTTGGGGGGAGTGTCTTTTTCGACTGTCAGTCATTTTTAAAACAGTGCATTTCTGCTCTGTGGCTGTGCACTGTGTGGTTGATTTTTGTAAAAAAAATTTTTACAGGTACCCCATGGATTCTACATGGACAAGAGGACCGAGGGGCTGCGTGGGACACTAGGTGAGTGTGTAGGTGTGTGTTTATAAATTTTTACCTTCACGGTGTGTGTGTGTTTTGTCTTTGTTGGGGTATTTATTTTATTGTGGAACTACAGGTACCAGTGGGCCCTTTAATTCTCTGTATGCTGGTACTTGTGGTTCTCCAAGTACCAGCATGTGGGGGAGGCCTGCTGGGACTTGTAGTTCAACAGCAAAAGACAATATTCTTTTTTTTTTTACACAATTTTGGCTATCAGCCTGGCACCCACCGCCCAGGGGTGCTGGGGACAGCCTCGGGCTTCACCCCTGGCCCTTGGGTACCTGGAGGGGGGACCCTTTTATTTAAGGGGTTCCCCCAGGGAACCCCAGCCAGGGGTGACTAGTTGGGGTGTGTGATGCTGCGGCCACAGGGACCTGTATAAAAGTGTCCCCAGGCTGCAGCATCACCTCCCTGGCTAGTGGAGCCCGGTGCTGATTTAAAAAATATGGGGGACCCCTACTCTTTTTGTCCCCCTTATTTTCGGAACCAGGACTGGTCCAAGAGCCCGCTGCTGGTTGCTTATATATGGGGGACCCCTAATCCATTTTTCCCTCATATTTTTGCAACCAGGACCGGCTCAAAGAGCCCAAGGCTGGTTATGCTTTCGGGGGGACCTGCACATCATTTTTCTTTTTTACTTTTTACACTTTGTTAACATTTTTACACAGAAGCATGCATGGATCTGACTGATCTGTGCATGCTTCTCTGTCATATAAATTTTTCCATCCATTCTGTACACCATGTGGTCATATTTTTTAAATTTCACAGGTACCCCATGGATTCTACATGGACAAGAGGACCGAGGGGCTACGTGGGACACTAGGTAAGTATGTTTGAGTGTGTAAGTATGTGTTAATAACCTTTTACCTTCACAGTGTGTGTTTTGTCTTTTTTGGGGTATTTATTTTATTGTGGAACTACAGGTACCAGCGGGCCCTATAATTCCTATAATTGTGGTTCTCCAAGTACCAGCATGCAGGGAGGCTTGCTGGGACTTGTAGTTCCACAGCAAAAGACAATAATATTATTATTTTTACACAATTTTGGCTATGAGTCAGCACTCACTGCCCAGGGGTGCTGGGGACAGCCTCGGGCTTCACCCCTGGCCCTTGGGTGCCTGTAGGGGGGTGAACCCTTTATTTAAGGAGTCCCCACTCCCACAGGGAACCCAAGCCAGGGGTGACTAGTTGGGTTGTGTGATGCTGCGGTCACAGCGACCTGTATAAAAGTGTCCCCAGGATGTGGCATCACCTCCCTGGCTAGTGGATCCTGGTGCTGGTTTCAAAAATATGGGGGACACCTACTTCTTTTGTCCCCCGTATTTTCAGAACCAGGACCGGTCCATGAGCCCGATGCTGGTTGCTTAAATATGGGGAACCCCAACTCCATTTTTCCCCCATATTTTTGCAACCAGGACTGGCTCAAGGATCCCGGGGCTGATTATGCTTTTTGGGTGGACCTGCACATCATTTTTTTTTTACTTTTAACACTTTACCATTTTCAAACAGAAGCATGCACGGATCTTACTGATCTGTGCATGCTTCTGACTAAGGGGGTCATTCTGACCTGATAGCTCACTGCAGTTCATCGCCGGCGCATGGCTGACAGCCGACGGCTGTCATTGCCTTGCGATCGCCTCTGCCTGATTGACAAGTAGAAGGGAGAGGGGAGCGGCATGGCCGCCATTTTGTGGGTGCAGTCTGGCCAACGCAGGTGTGGCTGGACCATGCGGGGGCAGGCCACAGCAGCTGCATGATGTCACACGGAGCCGCTGTGACCCAGGCAGCGACGAGTAGCTCCCGGCCAGCACGCAAAAGCTGCGCTGGCCGGGAGTTACTCCTGAAGTGCAAAAGCATCGCAGCTATGCCAGAAACAGAAATGCCTCCCAGTGCCAGATTCACAAATGCCTCCCCCGTGCCAGATACACAAATGCCCCCCCGTGCCAGAAACAGAAATGCCCCCCTGTGCCAGAAACACAAATGCCTCCCAGTGCCAGAAACACAAATGCCCCCAGTGCCAGATACAGAAATGCCCTCAGTGCCAAAAACACACATTGCCCCCTAGTGCCAGATACAGAAATGCCCCCCAGTGCCAGAAACACACATTGCACCCAGAGCCAGATACACTGCCCCCCAGTGCCAGACACATTGCCTCCCAGTGCCAGACACATTGCCCCCCAGTGCCAGACACATTGCCCCCCAGTGCCAGACACATTGCCCCCAGTGCCAGATACACTGCCCCCCAGAGCCAGATACATTGACCCCAGTGCCAGACACATTGCCCCGCAGTGCCAGACACATTGCCCCCCTCTGCCAGATATATTGTCCCCCAGTGCCAGACACATTGCCCCCCAGTGCCAGATACATTGCCCCCCCAGTGCCAGATACACTGCCCTCCAGAGCCAGATACATTGTTCCCAGCGCCAGACACATTGCCCCCCAGGGCCAGACACATTGCCCCCCAGGGCCAGACACATTGCCCCCAGCGCCAGTTACATTGCCCCCCAGCGCCAGACACATTGCCCTCCAGTTCCAGATTCATTGCCCCCCAGCGCCAGACACATTGCCCCCCAGTGCCAGATACATTGCCCCCAGTGCCAGACACATTGCCCCCCCAGTGCCAGATACACTGCCCTCCAGAGCCAGATACATTGCCCCCCCCAGTGCTGCCCCCCACCCCGCTGCTGATACTTACCGTTTATCAAAACGTTTTCTGCAGCCTACTGCTCCACGTGTAGCTTCTTCGCAGCCTCCGTGCAGTGAATGAAGAAAATGGACGGCGGGAGTGGCTGGGATGATGCAGATCGGCATCGTACACCGATCAAGCAAGGATTGACTTGCCTGCACAATCTATCTTTTCTTGCGATGCCGACCCCGCGGGACCGCGCATTGGGATCGAATCAGGATCGCAAGCGGCATAATACCTTGCGATTTGCACTAACTTTTCTTGCGATTTTGACTATGTAGTCAAAATTGAAAGAAAAAATCTCACCGTGTGTACACACCATTAGATGACGCACAAATTGCACTAAAGGGACTTCTGGAGAAACAGGCATAATTTTTAGATGTTTTATTTAAAATTATGTAATGTTTAATGTCTGAAATTGTGAGTTTATTTGCTATTTTTTTATTTCAAATTTTTACGGTATTATACCAAATTAGATTTTGTTTTAGAATACATTTTCAACTTACTGGAGAGCTGGGAAACATTCATTCACCTACACACCAAATCACATTGAATCAAGTGCTGAGAATCATTCCAACACATATGGTAAAACTATCAATATCAATTGTCCGTAATGTCACAGTACTGTATATGGATATTTGGAATGGTACCAAAGATGATGCTAGTGTAACTAATATTGAAATTAGGGAGAGAATATTGATATTAGGGATTTACAAGTTATGTTTCTTTTAAAAATGAGTTATGAGTTTACCCATACATACTTATTTGAATGTTAATGCAGACTTAGGAAGTCCATTTTTGTTAACCATTTTACTGACATTTTTTTTCCTAAAAACTGCTCAGAAATGGGTTGTTGTTTTTTTTTTTTTTAGTAAATTAGGTGAAGAACATGTATTTAATCTTATCCAAAATGATTTTATTAAAAAAAATATATATATATTTTTTGGCTATTTGTAAAAAAAATAATAGTTTTTGCTTCAAACATCGGAACATCTAAAACATCACAACCATCGCAACTTTTATTTTAATAGCCTCGACAGCCGCCAGGTACACAGGGGTCTGGCTTGGGAGGGTTAATTTACACTTCCCCAGCAGCTACTATTGTCTGCAGCCGCCGGGTGGGGAGTCCTGCTGTGCTGACCAATTAGCACGGCAAACACTGGGGGAGGGTGCAGAGAGGCTTCTGGTCCCTCTGAAAGCTGCAGCTGTAGGACGTTTCTCTTCCTGTACTGTGTATTTGACTGCTTGCATCGTGTGTGACCAAGTCAGATAAAGCACTTTCTGGTGTGGTCACATTTGATGTGACCAGGGGTGATTGGGACACCGGGACGCTGGACCAGTCCCCGCTTGGCCGGTCCCGATGTCTCCTCAGTGAACTCTACTCTCCCCTTCGCCAGGCTGACCGGCAGCACGATCAGGTCAGCTCCGATCAGGCAGTGTTGGGAGACAGATTCTGCGCATGCGCAGCAGCTCAATGGGGCTCAGATGTCTCTAGCTGCAGAGGTGTGGCCCCATCCCCCTTACTGCAGGCTGCGTCCACCATTCTCCTGCCTCTCGCTCCAGAGGTGCAGCCCATCCCCCTTACCACAGGCTGCGTCCACCAACTGCCTCTCGCTGCAGAGGTACAGCTCCATCCCCCTTACCGCAGGCCGCGTCAACCCCCTGCTGTGTCCAACACCATGTCCAAACCCCTTTGGACAATGCAGGGAATAGATGAGAGAGCTGCTGAAGGAGAGGGACTCATCATTTACACACAGACTGTCCTTCCTGTGTGAGCCTGCTATCAACATGGAGGGATTGACAACATCCAGGACCCAGGAGCTGAAAAGAGGAGGTGAGATCCTTGTTCTTTATTCTAATTTATTCTCATTGAATGAGTCCCTTCCACTCCCATCCAAACCACTTCTTCCTACCACTATTCCCATCCTGCCCTCCTGCTCCCCCTTCTATTACTTTCAGCTTGCCCTCCTGCTCTCCACCACTACTACACCCAGTCTGCCCCCCCCCCCCCCCCCCTGGCTCTACACTACTACTACTACTCCCATGCTGCCCCCTTGCTCCCCCCTCCTATCAGGGGCGTATCTACCCATCCACGGCCAGGGTGTAGAATCCAGCAGTACTGTCAGCCTTGGTGACTGTCTGCTAGTGTCGGTGCCAGTGTCAGACGGCAGAGAACCGCACCTCACTTGTAATCAGACTCAACATAAACTACAGCTCCCAGCATCCCTTGTTACCGGGATCTCTGGGAGCTGTAGTTTATTTTGAGTCTGATTGATCACTAGTGCAGTGCTGTACTGCTGGACACCAACGCCGGCAGTAACAGACAGTCATAAGGTCCCAGAATTTATAAACTAACCAGCCAGTTGACAGGGACTTCATCAAAGGTGTGATGCTCTGCTGATAAAAGGCATGATCACCTTTTGTTCTGTGTTGAAGTTTAACCTGCATTCCTTGCATTTTTTAGCATTCCTTCCCATAAGATTTACTGCATGTTAATCTGTAAATTTTCCTTTTTAAATATATGTACATATTTGTACTTGACACTTTCACACTTTTACCCATGTAACCTATTTCCAAGGCTTACATTGGTCCTGGCGATGTCGTGGAACTCATCTGGCAGAGCCAGGGCCAGTGCAAGGGTTTTCTGCACCCCCTTGCAAACGGGATCCATTTAATTTGCTGGCTGTTGGGATCCCGGCGGTCGGGATACCAACACCAGTATCCTGACAGCCAGCAATGCTTCCAGCTGGAATACCGTTGCTGCAGTACTAATTCCCACTCTTTGTGTTCACCCCACTGCCGGCATACTGACGCCCGGGATGCCGCTGTCAGTATATTGACATCCGGCATCCTGGCCACTGATAAATCACACTGAATCCTTGCAAACTATAAATGAGTGCCGTACAGTTCCTCCCATACTTTATAAAGCAACAGTGGACTCACAAGGAAAGGACAAGGCGACACAATACACTATTCCCACAGTAGTAATGCCCCTCACACATAATGCACACAGTAGTAGTGCCACTTATACATAATATCCATAGTAGTGCCAATTATATAAATAATGCCCACAGAAGTGCTGCTAATACAATTAATGCCCACAGGTATGCCCCTTATATGCATAATGCCCACAGTAGTGCCCTTTATAAATATTTTTGTCTCTGTCACTCCATCAGCTCACCACCTGTGTCCCTCCAGCAGCTCCATGCTCTGTGTCCCTCCAGTCCCCTCTCATCTTGACTGCAGCATGAACAGAGCCTGCTCCTCGTCGTGGCTCTTATTCACTTCAGTGGTGGTGACGGCATGACATATTGTAACATACGCTGTGCCAGAAAATGAATCCACTGGGACTTGAGTAGGGGACAAATGCTGTCCTACAGACACAGTATGTGAGTGCCAGAAGAGGCGGGCTGCAGGTGGAGTAGGATCATGGAGCCACCAGGACCTGAGGAAGGGGTGGGGGTGGCTGCAGCTCATCAGTTACTCTAGCACCGCCTCCATCATCTATTGACGTGTTTGGTGGGGTGGGCTTTTATGTTGGAAACACTGCAGGGCTGTGGAGTAGGCCAAACTAGTTTCACCTACCATTACAGGTGATGGTACCACCCTGTTCCCCCCACATTAACCCCTGCCTATTTCTCTATATAAACATTGTGCCCTTTTTGTAAGTAAAGGAATTATTTGTTAGTCTTTCATACATACTGCCAAACCCAGTTGTTTCTGAAAATATTGTTAGACCACTAGGCTATGTTATAAACTGTTATTAATTGTCGAAGCAGGGGGCAGATCAGGGGACTCCATGGATGTCTGTGTCCCTGAACCTACATGCCCTTGTTATAAATGTGTGGGTGGACTGGTGACCCCTGTAATTATCATGGGTGGTGGCAGTATATGGAATCAGGGTACATAGAGATGCTCTGACCATAGTCCAGAGTGTAAATGTCCATCAGTCAGGGTAAGGTAGTGAGGTCCCTGACACTGGTACTGAGATAATTCTTCGAATAACAAAGCCTGTGTGGTGCAACGCCGTTTAGTAGGAAATGCACTGGGACTAGGCTCTGGAGCTGGCTATAGTAACTCTTGTTAAGCAAAAGTACATTTATTTGTTACACGAATGGCTGGTATACTTATCAGACATTGTTTTGCTTGCAGTCTTCACAACTCACATGGCATTGACCAAAATTAGGAGTATCCCTCTCTGAACATAGACTAGCTTTAAAAGCCCACTGTCCCAGGAACTCAAAGTGCTCACCTAGAGGCCTCCTCTGTGTAGTGCTAAGTGATACACTGTCAAAACAATTTCCTCAGTCAGTGCAATGTGGTGTCCAATTCAGAATGCTATCCCTCTGGTGACCATCTACAGTACTCACTTTCAGTTCCAGAGATTATGCCTCACAACAGATGATTAGTTTTTTTCCCAAGTTTTTTTTCTCCCTTTGAGCTGTGCCCTTTTCCTTTAGAGCTCCAATTTCCCATGCTCCCCTTCTCCAATCTCTCTGCTCCTCCTTCCCCTGCGTACTCTCGCCTTCTGACCATCCATGAGCTTGAAGTTATCATCAAGTCCTGGCAACCCTTACTGATGGGTCCTGGAACTCATGCCACAATTTCCATTAGGTGCACTGTCACAGATTCCTCAAATTTCAATGTCCGTGCACCACCTATACATTTTGTATTAGTACATGCTGCCCAGCCCTATACAAATATCTGCACATACTTTAATATAAAGATAGCCCACAAGATCAAAGTTAGGCTTGGGAACACAACAGTCAGGTATATAATTCTAAGGCCTTCATATGCTCTTAATAGTCTATCATATGTGGGCCTCATGGGGTGGGGTGTGGAGTGGGGTGCTTAATGTCCCTCTTTGGGCATGTGTGGAATCTGGAATATACCTTATCTGCACCAGACAGTTTTCACTCAGCCTCTTCATTTGGACCCACATCTTCATCAATATCCATCAAGAACCAAATCACTCACTGCTACTACTAAATCCAGGAGAATATAGAAATTCTTAGGTTTTCTTAAATAGGTACTGTAACAGGATCCATTGGACTGGAGAAACTCTCTCCTTATTCCACATGCTTTATATGCTCTTGTGGATAATACACTGTATAATATCCCTTTTGAATCAGACCCTACCCAGGGTCTGCATGATCACTCTCCTAGGATGGCTCCTCAAATCACTCCATTCAGTTGCATACTGCTCAAGACTCATCTTAACTCACAGTTGAGGCTGATGAAGATAGGTTTTCACTAGTCCAAAGACCCTTTCTGGTTTCACTCAGTATTTCGTCACATCAGGAAACTTATTAACTATCATGCACCAGTTTACCTGATTATGTTCCCCAAGGACTCCTTAATGCACTGATTTTAAAATATGTTGTCTAGTCTGTGGTAGCCCAAAGTGCACGAAGAAAAAATCTGCTCTGTTAAAGTATATCAGGGGCTATTACAATTTTACCAATACACTGGTTGCAGGTGTATTCTACTGGAAGTTATATCTCGTCAAGATCTTCCTATAGGTTTGTAATACATTGTTGTTTATGACTTAATGCTACTCTCTAAATGTATTGTCCAGGTGTATTATAAGAAAAGGTAAACAAATTCTGGAAGTCCTGGTGTACTGGTATAGAAAAAGTTATAAATTAATAGCTGACTAAATAGAAAATAATGAAATACAATTTGCCATCCACTACTGATACTTTACTTCTTTTCACATTACACCATTCTCTGATGCCCTTCACTGTTTAATTATTGTTACTGTTGTTACCAGTAGACTTAAATAGTTGCAGCTCTTTTAAGTATTTGAACTTATAAAATGTACTTATGCTAAGTTTGTAACATGTCTGTAACCAAACAACTAACAAACTGATTTTGTTGATTTATTGGAGAGCATTCCTCTCTAGTATTTACATCTACCATCCTTAACATGGTATGAGTAGTTTAAATACAAATCCACGATTTAGCACAAAGAGATGTTGGTGGCGATTAAATTAGGTCATCAATATATTGATAACAAGAAAAATAGAAAAAAGTGAATGATGTTTCCAGGAAAAGGGACAGGCAGAGCAGCATCAAGCTATACAAGCCTAGCACCTCTGCAGTGGCCTTTCTTAGTGTCATGGAACTGTTCCCTTGCAGCAACACTAAAGGGCAGCATCCTGCCCAAGATGTACTCCATATCAATCACTACAAATTACCCATCTATACAGATGGTGTTGCTGATCCTGACTAAGGGAATTCAGTTAAATCGAACTGAGAAAGGGAGCATACAGGTTATGTACCATTATTATGCTGATCACTCCCCCCCCCCCCCCATCTCCTATTCCTCCCATCATAAACACACACATACAAAAGAAACAACTGTGCAACAACCAAAACCAGAGCAACCAAAAAAATACACAGAGGGAGGTTGGGAAGCTTGAATCAAAGAGACCTGAAACTATTCTTCCAGCTACTAGCTGATTGGGCAGCATGCTGTAAGTAAAAAAAAGGGCTGATCAGTTCATCAAGGCTATGCTTGCCTAATAATTTATACTTCTTCAGTCATAAGGGGCACATACATAAGCAACTAATTGGGATGATTCCCTGTTCTGTTAATAACTAGGTTAGATGAATGCCAAAATTCAGTCCAATCCAAATTCTGTGCACCTTTGTTAGACTGATTGTGCAGCATGCAAATACAGTACGTATGGCAGTTTCCTATTATTATTATTATTATTATTATTATTATTACTATTATACTTTATTTATATGGTGCCACGTGGGATCCACAGTGCCCAGTTGCAGAATACATAGACAAATAAGCAAAACAAGAAAACAGTGACTTACAGTTAAAGAAAATATAGGACAAGTACAGGGTATATAAACATATCTGCCTTAGCAGACGACACTGAAATAGTTTCCCATATTAATCCATTTTCATGCAATACGTATGCATGTGCTGCATCATTGTAAGTTCAGCACACAATTCTGTCTCTGATGAGCTCACTTGTTAGTGCACCAAAATTCACATTTTTCAGCTTGTAGCTTCAATCTGGCAGTACTGTATACAGTATGACTGAATACTGAATTTTTAGAGGATCTCTGTATAGCGGTATTGAAAGTATGACTTTTTTTTTACAGGAAAGCATATTTAATTAAACATTAATGTTTCTGGATCCCTGTTATCCTCCCCTTTCAAACAAAAATGTATCTGTCTTGTCATCCTGCAAGTAAATGCATCAATCTTTCGAAATTTGAGTCATGTGTCTGGATGTTCAGTACCACGCTCTGGTGCTGTAAAAAGCAAAATTATGGTTTGGCAGGGTGGACTCACTCCTCTTCCTTTTCTTGCTATTGCTAGCAAACCAGATGAGTGATATCTCTATATCATAGCATGACAGAACAGAGCCATAAGTAGAGGTGGACGAGTGGTGCCATCACCCAGGGTGCAGGCTGTGGCTTGCAGGGTGCCTTGAACAGTTTTGAACCATTCACACGTGTCTAAATTTCCTAAATATGTTTTTTTTCTATACCACCTTGATATTCTAATCAGAATAAGATTAGCAACATTACAAAGAGCGGGTAAAAGAAAGAGAAGACCCAGAGATTCCTCACTTTTTTGTATGCTATCTGGCCATCCTGCTGCATTAACTAATAAACTTCATCCAGGCAATTGTTTCATTTTCTAGGACAACAAAAGTAATGTCAGTCTCCTGACTTATAAATACATGACTGAAAAATACATATGTCTGCTATAGACATTAAAAAACTTTTTAGTAAATAGGTCTATAAATGAGTGTCTGGAGATGGATGACCACATTTATGGCACAGAGAAGGCCAAAAAGTTACACATAGATTTGAAAGTACAATTCTTCCAGTCTAGCTAAATGTATTAAATTTGACTTGTTTACACTGAATAAATTAATTCACTTGTCCTGATTTTTCACAGTAATTTGCCACACTCCATCGTGCAATGAACAATGGGGGTAATTCCAAGTTGATCGCAGCAGGATTTTTTATAGCAACTGGGCAAAACCATGTGCACTGCAGGGGAGGCAGATATAACATGTGCAGAAAGAGTTAGATTTGGATGGGTTATATTGTTTCTGTGCAGGGTAAATACTGGCTGCTTTATATTTACACTGCAAATTAGATTGCAGATTGAACACACCACACCCAAATTTAACTCTCTCTGCACATGTTATATCTGCCTCCCCTGCAGTGCACATGGTTTTGCCCAGTTGCTATCAAAAATCCTGCTGCGATCAACTTGGAATTACCCCCAATGTTTGAGAACAGATGAGGTTAAAAGAAAACAACGGAATAGTCATGAAAAAAAAAATCATTAGGAATGCTTAACGCTCTCCAAATGTCCACCACCCAATCAGAATTGCAGTTTAGGCACCTGCTCTCTATCTATGAGTATATTCAGTGTACAGTTATTTTCCATATGGCAATATATCTATTAGGTAACGGTCCAGAATGTTTTTTTTCTCCACTACTTAAATCCAGCAAGTTAATCATCCATCTGTATGCAATCATCAATTCTATTAAGCCTTATGGCCTTGTCAGATTTTCAGACATTTCCTAAACTACTTCATTTAAATATTAAAAGTATTTTGGAGCTGCATATTTGAATTTGCATAATTATTTCTTTGGTTTAAACATATGCAAAAATTATTATTAATTCATTATTAATATATTACTTATGTTGACAATCTCACATTAAAGAGCATCAGATGTATTCTTTCTTAAGTCCAGGAGAATTATACTTAGACAACCATACTGTACTTCTAAATTGTTTTTATATTTTCTGTTGAATTAAACAATTCTGTATGAACATTGTGTTCCAAAGTTGTTTACAAAAATGTATGTGGAAAGAGAAAAACGTTAACATAAATTTAGGAATTCCTCCAATGAACTTAACTTTCAGTAATTTCTCATTTATCCAGCTTCCATTGTCATGCTAATGTACCAATTTTGAGGGACAGGAACATTTTCACATTGTCTTCATAATACATTACTAGCCAGTGGGTACAGGAGTAATGTAAAAATTTGGGACCCAGAGAGTAACAAATGTGTCACCCTATTTATACCAGTATAATTGACTGGGGTTCCTCAGATCCTCGGACTAGTGAATTAATATACTGTAGTATATACTGTACCATGGTGGAGTGACAATTGGTCTAAGTGCTATACATCAAATAGGAATTAACCATAAAAAACAACAATGGGGTTAATTTTTCTTTATAATTTAGTGAATTAAAAAAAGAAAAATGACAACAATATAATTTTGACATTTTAAGCAATGGTACTATTTAAGAGTGGAAATCATTACAGCAAGAAAGTACACACACAATTGAATTTGCAGAAAAAACATAATCATCATTATCAACTTATGTCTAACTTAATTTATTGCTATATACGGTATGCTTAATTCATGATTGTAAGGAATTGCACAGCTGCAAGGAAGCGGCAATTCCATGTCATTAAAATTCAAATGCAGAGGGAGCAGGGACGTTTTAAGAGAGCAGGTGGACTGTGTGCAGCCTCCTTCGTCCAGGCCCCCTCCTCTCTGCTGGCAGCGCTATAGAGTCTGAGCTCTAGAGGGCACAGATTCTAATGCACATATCTCCGGGAAAGTGTTGTGGCACCCATTTTCCTGTAAAAATTTTACTGTGCATGTGCGGTGGCCATTTTCCTGGTGATTTAAGCAGCGCTGCTGGCACGGGACTCCGGAGTGGTACATATTCTGAAATGGGTGCTGCTATTATAAATACGCCAGTGAGCAAGAGGCGCCTGTAGGAGACAGACGTGTCCTGCGGGATCTCAGTGCTGCATTCAAGGACACAGCCTCGGATCTCCATCGAGACCA
Organism: Pseudophryne corroboree; assembly: GCF_028390025.1. Lineage (NCBI taxonomy): Eukaryota > Metazoa > Chordata > Amphibia > Anura > Myobatrachidae > Pseudophryne > Pseudophryne corroboree. The sequence goes on along the minus strand of NC_086444.1, from coordinate 853,745,714 downwards.
TCATGATGGTTTCCAGCATTGGCCAGCCTGCATAAACTGATGCTTACTCATGCTGGGTCCAGAAAGTCTGCATCTGACAATGTGGAACCTGGACCAATTACACCTTCAAAATGGGTCTGCCGCCCCTGTTTTGAAGAATGGTGCTGAGTGTCACCCCTGCTCTGCCCCCCAAACAATAATGCTGCAGCTGATGGGTCTGCAAGAGATATTGCAAGACCCATATTGCAAATGTGCAGAACGGGTCTTGTGCCTGCGCATAGCCCCAAACAGCATACAAATATGAAATAGTCCCAAAGATGCAACTTGAACATAGAGATGTGCATCTGTTTCACTGTCTCAGTCTTAAAAAAAATTAATCCAATATAAAGGACATAGAAGTCATGTAAGACAGTACATCTAGAAAACCATCACCATAGGAGTGAATAATATCTAACAACAGACCTAGTCTTATATATCAATGTCCATTAAGAGTCAATATTTAACCTCTACAATGATCACTTCTAGAACACATTAATATGATTTAACACACCTAGAACACTGAAATATCATTAACATATATATATATATATATATATAGGTGTGTATATATATATATATATATATATATATTAAACAGATTCACGGCACTCCCAATTCCCAAAAGACTCTAAATACAAGAAGTATGGCCGGTGCCCTCCCTGGTTACAGCAGCGCTGTGTCCAATGTAGTATGCAGAGATGGGCGGCACTCACGGCGCAGGAAAAACAGACAAGCAGGTCTGGAAGTTTCAATCAACGTTTCAATGTGTATTATAACATCAATCCTGACGAAAATGTTATAATACACATTGAAACGTTGATTGAAACTTCCAGACCTGCTTGTCTGTTTTTCCTGCGCCGTGAGTGCCGCCCATCTCTGCATACTATATATATATATATATATATATATATATATTGTGATAGAAGCACTGGTAAAGTGCCTTCAATGGTTAAACTAAGTCCAACCATTGAGGAACGAAACACATTGAGACAGCCCCTTGATACCTCCTTTATACTATTGCTGTGGCTGCTGCCAGTCATGATAGCACTTCAATATCTACTAAAGATGGTCCAGGGGACAGAAAGTTTAAGAAAGGGCACCTGAAATCTACATGTTTCACAATGTTAAAGAAAAGATGGTGAGGTGTCACCCTCAAAGCAGACAGATCAGTGCCCCAAATAAGGAAAAACACTAAAGCTGAAGAACAAGCTGTGTTCACAAATCCCCGAGGAGAGTCTAGGGTCTCCATGTTAGCCATTTGTGAGTCAGACATTTATGACATTGTACTCATAAAGAAGCCTCCTTCCCCCATTTTTGTATCCTCTGCAAATGTGGGATGAGCAGTACAAGTAATATAGGCCGTCATTCCGAGTTGTTCGCCCGCAAGCTGCTTTTAGCAGCATTGCACACGCTAAGCCGCCGCCTACTGGGAGTGTATCTTAGCTTATCAAAATTAAGAACGAAAGATTCGCAATATTGCGAAAAGACTTCTCTGTGCAGTTTCTGAGTAGCTCGAGACTTACTCTGCCAGTGCGATCAGTTCAGTGCTTGTCGTTCCTGGTTTGACGTCACAAACACACCCAGCGTTCGCCCAGACACTGCTCCGTTTCACCAGCCACTCCCGCGTTTTTCCCAGAAACGGTAGCGTTTTTTCACACACTCCCATAAAACGGCCAGTTTCCGCCCAGAAACACCCACTTCCTGTCAATCACACTCCGATCTCCAGAACGAAGAAAAAACCTCGTAATGCCATGAGTGAAATACCAGACTTCATAGCAAATTTACTTGGCGCAGTCGCAGTGCGAACATTGCGCATGCGCAATTAGCGGAAAATCGCTGCGATGCGAAGAAAATTACCGAGCGAACAACTCGGAATGACCACCATAGTGCTGTGCTGCAATGTTTCATAGATGTGCTATATTCTTAAAGTAATTGCCATATGTTTGTGCCGCTGCTCTGTTGCGTCGTTTAGCCAACCAGCCTTTGGCCATATTGAACAATATTGTGAGCTGGTGGTGAAAATTGACTGGAAATTAATAATATTGATATTGAGTTTAAAAATATTGTAGGAAAAGAACAGGCCCAAATTACATGATTTTAGCTTTTGTTAACAATTAAAAAAAAAAATACAGATCCAAAACACAAGGATGGTTTTCCAAAACAAAAACACAAAGGTAAATCCAGAACACCCACAAACACACACACACGCACACACGCACACACACACACACACACACACACACACACACATTACGTACACATATATATATATATTTACAGTATATTCATCAGTCACATATTTGAGATATATGGTTCACAACAATGCCATTGCTTTATACACACTACATTTATTAACACATATTCCTATTTTGTATGTACTTTATGCAGTATAGGGGGGTCATTCCGACCCATTCGCATGCTGCTGTTTTTCACAGTGGTGCGAACGGGTCGGTTCTGCACTGGGCAATGACAAGAAGAACGAAGAAAGCGATTGCTGCCGCGATCGGAAGAAGATTGACAGGAGGCGTCAACTGACCGTTTTTTGTGAGTGGTGCGGCGAACGCAGGCATGTCCAGGCATTTGCAGGGCGGGTGTCTTACGTCAATTCCGGGACATGACAGGCAGAAGACATCGCAGCGGGTAAGTAGCTCCAGAGCTACTCAGAAACTGCACAAAATGTTTTTGCATAGCTCGGCTGCACAAACGTTCGCAGCCTTGCTATGTAAAAAACCCCTCCCCCATAGGCGGCGTCTAGTTGATCGCACGGGCAGCAAAAAGTTGCTACGTGCAATCAACTCGGAATGACCCCTATAGTACTTGCCTTTGCATTTTCTATTTTAAGAGTATTTCATACCTATACTATTCACGTTATTATTTTGAATCTTTTTTCATGTTTTTCTATTTTTCTCTTTTCTTTTTATGTTTAAATGTTTTTTTTTTTCAAAATGAGGTCACTGGTGAGGTCACTAGTGGTGTGGATGGCACATTTTCTTTGACTATAAATGTTTGTACCTTTTCATTACTTGGTTTTACAGCTTGAGAAAAGATTGACCTAAGGGTTCAAAACGCTTCTATCCTTGCTCAATAAGCCAAGTGTTTATGCAATACATCCTTGAAGTGGCATTTACCTTTCTTCTGCATCTAATATAATTACTGTTCCTGGTATCCAACCTGACATTAGAAGTTTATTACCACTGAATGCCCACAACTGCCTTGGACCTTAATTTTTATATGGAAATATAGGCAAGGTGCTAAGTGTCCCTGTCCACATCAATACCATACCCAGAATGGGCCATGCAAGCTTCATGCCTCCTGCTGTATTGTGTGTTAACAGCAATCCTCGCTGCGTGCTGTGAATCTGTGAGAAAGTACTACAATCTGAGCATCATGGTCTCCTATCCTAGTGCTGTGTGATGAGGACATGGCCAGAAGATGAACCTTGATCCATGCTCACCAGTGGCACCTGTTATAGTGACATCACGACATTGCTGCCAAAAGAGAGTAGCCAACAGGACCATGAAGAGCAAGAAGAAGGCAAGTAAAGTTAGTTAACAGCTGGGCAGCACAATAAAGAATAGGGATGAGCGGGTTCGGATTTTGGAAATCCGAACACCCCCGATCCGAGTTGGGAACCAAGACTGGCTCATATTTTCCCACCAGACTCGGTTCCCAGAACGAGGCAAAACATCATCATCCTGGTGTCGGATTCTTGCGAGATCCGGACTTTGTATATTCCGCGCCTCCCGCCCCACCATCTTCACTCCAGTCTTGGAGAGTGTAGCGAGAGAACGTGTCTCCTCTGTGTCTGTGCGGGAAAGTGGCGTTGTGCATGGGGTGGCGACCTGCTCTTTTGTATCATTCCAGTGGTGCTGTCTTGTGCTGCATAAGTCCAGTGGTGGTGTCTTGTCCTGTATCAGTCCAGTCACAGTGGTGGTGTCCTGTACTGCCATAAGTCCAGTGGTGCTGTCTTCTGCTGCATCAGTCCAGTGGTGGTGTCTTGTGCTGCATCAGTCAAGTGGTGGTGTCTTGTGCTGCCATAAGTCCAGTAGTGCTGCTGTATTAGTCCAGTCCAGTGGTGCTGCCGTATAATACCAGTGGTACTGCCGTACAAGTCCAGCAGTACAGCTGTACAAGTCCAGCGGCACAGCCGTACAAGTCCAGCAGTACTGCCGTACAAGTCCAGCGGTACTGTCGTACAAGTCCAGCGGTACTGCCATACAAGTCCAGCGGTACTGCCGTATAAGTCCAGTGGTGCTGTCCTGTGCTGTATATTATTTACTCCAAATAAAGGGGTTACTAATATTTAATCCAAATCATTTTTACAGGGTTTGCCTTGTGTGATGCAGGGGTACGCTGTCTTGTGCTGCATATTATTAAAATAACTCCAAATAAAAGGTTTATTATCCAAATAATTTTTACAGGCTTTGCTGTGTGTGTGTGTGTGTGTGTGTGTGTGTGTGTGTGTGTGTGTGTGTGTGTGTGTGTGTGAACAAAAATTTGGAGGATAAAATAGGGAAAGATCAAGAATCACTTCCTCCTAGTGCTGAAGCTGCTGCCACTAGCCATGACATAGACAATAAAATGCCATCAACGTCGTTTGCCAAGGCCGATGCCCAATATGATAGTAGAGGGCACTGAAAACCCAAAAAGCCAAAATTCTGTAAAAGAACCCCCCCCCCAAAAAAAAATTTTTTTTAAAATGGTCTGAGGAGAAACGTAAACTTGCCAATATGCCATTTACGACACAGAATGGCAAGGAACAGCTAATGCCCTGGCCTATGTTCATGACTAGTGGTTCAGCTTCACATGACAATGGAAGTCCTCATCCACCCGCTAGAAAAATAAAAAGAGTTAAACTGGCAAAAGGTATCACAAATCCCAAAGGAGAGTCCAAGTGTGTCGGTGGTTGCGATGCCTGACTTTCCCAACACTGGACAGGAAGAGGTGGCTCCTTCCACCTTTTGCACGCCCTCTGCAAGTGCTGGAAGGAGCTCCCACAGTCCAGTTTCTGATATTCAAATTGAAGATGTCACTGTTGAAGTACAACAGGATGAGGATATGGGTGTAGCTGGTGCTGAGGAGGAAGTTGACGAGGAGGATTCTGATGGTGATGTGGTTTGTTTAAATCCGGCACCAGCGGAGACAGTTGTTGTCTGTGGGATGATTAAGCCCATCGTCATGCCTGGGCAGAAGACCAAAAAATCCACCTCTTCAGTCTGGAATTATTTCTATCCAAATCCGGACAACTACTGTCTTGTGTGACAAGAACACTGTAATAGTGTTTGAGGGCAGGTATGTTTGTCCTAGGTTCTTGTCTTACATGTATTAGGAAAATGTTTTGTTTTGTCAAAACCTTTTCAGTTTATTGGAAAAGCTGGATAAGGGCCATGAAAGAGAGATAGGGCAAGTTCCAGACATTGGGCCCAGTTTGGGTCTTTGTCCTCACAGAGGGCTAATCAGGGTTTCAGTTGTGTAAGTGGGTTATAGGGCTGCTAGAATGATTAGTGTGGGCAGACTGCCTGGGAAGACTGCAGGATCTCTGTGAGAGAAATACGCTTCCTTATACATGTGAGCCATACAGTGTTGGATGGAAAACTCTGTGTTTTTTTTTTGTTTAGAGACAGTTAGGAACGTCTTGTGTTTAGTTAGTGCCAGACAGGCAAGGTATTTTCTTTTGATGTTTGTTTTGTTTTCGGCTTAATAAAACTGGTCGTGGCCAGTTGCACCACACACTGGACTTGTGTGATTCCTCAGCCGCTGCTTGCTAACATTTACCCCACAAAACGGCACCTTGTTCCCTTACAGTGTTACACTTGCCATATTTACCTTATGTAAAGGTGTAATAAGTAGGGGTAAGGGCATTACCTAGGAACATCCTCCCTTATACGTCACCTGCAGCACGTCCATAAAAATTCACTTTCATGTTCAGAAACTAGCTAAGACCGTAAACAGTCCAGGGACACCTAAATCCCTCTGTCCTGTTGTATCCAAGCACCTGCAAACCACACCAGCAACTCCCTCCTCATCAATTTCCTCCTCAATCAGGATCGGAAGTAGTCCTAAAGGCCATGTCACTGGCATGACTGACTCATCTCCTATCCGGGATTCCTCCGGAGGATCCTGCATTGCTACGTCTACTGCTGCTGTTGCTGATGGGAGTCGTTCATCATCCCGGAGAGGAAGTTGGAACACCACTACTTCTTTCACTAAGAAATTGACCATCCAACAGTCCTTTGCGAGGAGAATGAAGTACAACACCAGTCATCCTGTTGCAAAGCGGATAGCTGAGGCCTTGATAGTTATGTTGGTGTTAGGCGTGCGTCTGCTATCCGCCATTAGTGCAGTGTGATTTAGACAATTGATGGAGGTAGTGTGTCCCCGGTACCAAATCCTATCTAGATTCCACTTCACTAGGCAGGTGATACCGAGAATGTACTGAGATGTCAGAAAGAGTGTCCTTGGTGTCCTAAAAAATGTGGTTGTACCCACTGTCCACTTAACCACGGACATGTGAACAAGTTGAACAGGGCAGACTAAAGACTATATGACTGTGACAGCCCACTGGGTAAATGTATCACCTTGCGCAGCAACAACCGCAGCGGCACCAGTAGCAGCATCTCAGAAATGCCAGCTCGTTCCAAGGCAGGCTTCGCTGTGTATCAGTAAGAGGCACACCACCGACAACCTCTTTGAGAAACTGAGGGAATTCATCACCCAATGGCTTATGTCACTTAGACTCTCCTGGGGATTTGTGATATCAGACAACACCACCAATATTGTGCAGGTATTAAATTAGGGCAAATTCCAGCATGTCCCATGTTTTGCTCACACAATAAATTTGGTGGTGCAGCATTTTTTGAGAAACAACAGGGGCATGCAGGAGATGCTTTCAGTGGCCCGAAAAATTTCAGGACACTTTCGCCATTCAGCGACTGCGTGCCGAAGACTGGAGCACCAGCAAACACTCTTGAACCTGCCCTGCCATTACCTGAAGCAAGAGGTTGTAACATGGTGGAGCTCAACCCTCTATATGCTGCAGAGTATTGAAAAGCAGCAAAAGGCCATTCAAGCCTATACATCCACCTATGACATAGGCAAGGGCAGTGGAGATTGATTTCTGTGTTGTGCAAGGTTCTCCAACCTTTCGAACTTACCACACGTGAAGTCAGTTCAGGCACTGCCAGCTTGAGTCAGGTCATTCCCATCATCAGGTTTTTGCAGAAACAGCAGGAGAAAGTGAAGGAGGAGCTAAGATGGAGCAATTTCGCTTGGTACGTGGGACTTGTGGATGAAGCCCTTTATTCGCTTTGCCAGGATCTGAGGGTGGTCATTCTGTTGAAATCAGAGCGCTACATTTTGGCCACCATGCTCGATCCTAGGTTTAAAGCCTGTGGAGGTGCAAACACTGTCAGCTGAAGTGGAACGTGACATGGCAACACCTTCTTCATTTTCTTCCACAACTGGGGCTGCCAGGAAACAACTTAGATATCCGATTCCTAACCAACCCGCTGGCGGTGATGCAGGGTAGGCAGGACCAACTTTGGACATCTGGTCCGGACTGAAGGACCTGCCAATAATTTCGGACATGTCTACTGTCACTGCATATGATGCTGACACCATTGAAAGAATGGTGGAGGATTACATCGGTGGCAGCATCCAAGTAGACATGTCAGACAGTCCGTACCTGTACTGGCAGGAAAAAGTGGCAATTTGGAGGCCCCTGTACAAACTGGCTCTATTTCACCTAAGTTTCTCCCCTCCAGTGTGTACTCTGAAAGAGTTTTTAGTGCAGTAGGTAATCTTGTCAGCGATAAGCGTAGTGGGTTACTTCCACACAATGTGGAGAAGATGATGTTCATCAAAATTAATTATCAATTCTTCTGGGAAGACCAGCCTCCAGAAAGTACAGAGGGACCTGTGGTGGTGGATTCCAGTGGGGACGAATTAATACTCTGTGAGGATCAGGAATGATGTACACAACACTGAAGGGGGTGAGGAATCGGTCGATGAGGGTGAGGACGACATCTTGCCTCTGTAGAGCCAGTTTGTGCAGGGACAGATTAATTGTCAGCTTTTGAGGGGGCCCAAATGAACCAATCATTTCAGCCACAGTCGTGTGGCATACCCTGGTGCTGAAATGATTGCTTTGTTAAAGTGTGCGTGTACTGTTTATACAACATAAGGGTGGGTGGGAGGGCCCAAGGACAATTCCAGCTTGCACCTCTTTTCTTTGCCTTATATTCTCTTTGAAGCATTGCTTGTTTTTTGGGGTACAAAAAACCCAATCATTTAAGCCACAGTCGTGTGGCAGACCCTGGCGCTGAAATGATTGGTTTATTAAAGTGTGCGTGTCCTGCTTATACAACATAAGGGTGGGTGGGAGACCGCAAGAATAATTCCATCTTGCACCACTTTTTTTTCTTTGCATTATGTACTCTTTGTGGCCTAGTTTTTCAAACTGCCATCCTGTCTGCCACTGCAGTGCCACTCCTATATGGGCCACGTGTTTGTGCTTCCCCCTTGTGTCGCTTAGCATAGTCATCCAGCTACCTTTTGGCCTAAAAACAATATTGTGAGGTGTTCAGAATAGACTAGAAATGAGTGTAAATGAATGTTATTGAGGTTAATAATAGCATAGGAACAAGAAATAAAATTCTGTGATTTTAGCAGTTTTTATGCTTTTTAAAAAAAAAATACAGATTAGTGATGAGCGGGTTCAGTTCCTCGGAATCCGAACGTCCCCGAACTTCACCCATTTTACACGGTTCCGAGGCAGCCTCGGATCCTCCCGCCTTGCTCGGTTAACCTGAGCGCGCCCGTACGTCATCATCCTGCTGTCGGATTCTCACGAGATTCGTATTCTATATAAGGAGCCGCGCGTCGCCGCCATTTTTACTCGTGCATTGGAGATGATAGGGAGAGGACGTGCAGTGTTCTCTCAGTTTCTGTGTTCAGTGTGCTGCAAATATCTGTGCTCAGTGTGCTGCAAATATCTGTGCTCAGTGTGCTTGCAAATATCTGTGCTCAGTGTGCTGAAAATATCTACGTTCTCTGCCTGAAAAATGCTCCATATCTGTGCTGCATTGTAGTATATAGTAGGAGGACAGTGGAGAATTTTGCTGACCAGTGACCACCAGTATTATATAGCAGTACGGTACAGTAGTCCACTGCTCTACCAACCTCTGTGTCATCAAGTATACTATCCATCCATACCTGTGGTGCATTTTAGTTGTGAGCAGTATATATAGTAGGAGGACAGTGCAGAATTTTGCTGACCACCAGTATATAATATATAGCAGTACGGTACAGTAGGCCACTGCTCTACCTACCTCTGTGTCGTCAAGTATACTATCCATCCATACCTGTGGTGCATTTTAGTTGTGCGCAGTATATATAGTAGGAGGACAGTGCAGAATTTTGCTGACCACCAGTATATAATATATAGCAGTACGGTACAGTAGGCCACTGGTCTACCTACCTCTGTGTCATCAAGTATACTATCCATCCATACCTGTGGTGCATTTTAGTTGTTGTGCGCAGTATATATAGTAGGAGGACAGTGCAGAATTTTGCTGACCACCAGTATATAATATATTACAGTACGGTACAGTAGGCCACTGCTCTACCTACCTCTGTGTCGTCAAGTATACTATCCATCCATACCTGTGGTGCATTTTAGTTGTGCGCAGTATATATAGTAGGAGGACAGTGCAGAATTTTGCTGACCACCAGTATATAATATATAGCAGTACGGTACAGTAGGCCACTGCTCTACCTACCTCTGTGTCATCAAGTATATTATCCATCCATACCTGTGGAGCATTTTAGTTGCTGTGCGCAGTATATATAGTAGGACAGTGCAGAATTTTGCTGACCACCAGTATATAATATATAGCAGTACGGTACAGTAGGCCACTGCTCTACCTACCTCTGTGTCGTCAAGTATACTATCCATCCATACCTGTGGAGCATTTTAGTTGTTGTGTGCAGTATATATAGTAGGAGGACAGTGCAGAATTTTGCTGACCACCAGTATATAATATATAGCAGTACGGTACAGTAGGCCACTGCTCTACCTACCTCTGTGTCGTCAAGTATACTATCCATCCATACCTGTGGTGCATTTTAGTTGTGCGCAGTATATATAGTAGGAGGACAGTGCAGAATTTTGCTGACCACCAGTATATAATATATAGCAGTACGGTACAGTAGGCCACCGCTCTACCTACCTCTGTGTCATCAAGTATACTATCCATCCATACCTGTGGTGCATTTTAGTTGTGCGCAGTATATATAGTAGGAGGACAGTGCAGAATTTTGCTGACCACCAGTATATAATATATAGCAGTACGGTACAGTAGGCCACTGCTCTACCTACCTCTGTGTCATCAAGTATACTATCCATCCATACCTGTGGTGCATTTTAGTTGTGCGTAGTATATATAGTAGGAGGACAGTGCAGATTTTTGCTGACCACCAGTATATAATATATAGCAGTACGGTACAGTAGGCCACCGCTCTACCTACCTCTGTGTCATCAAGTATACTATCCATCCATACCTGTGGTGCATTTTAGTTGTTGTGCACAGTATATATAGTAGGAGGACAGTGCAGAATTTTGCTGACCACCAGTATATAATATATTACAGTACGGTACAGTAGGCCACTGGTCTACCTACCTCTGTGTCGTCAAGTATACTATCCATCCATACCTGTGGTGCATTTTAGTTGTGCGCAGTATATATAGTAGGAGGACAGTGCAGAATTTTGCTGACCACCAGTATATAATATATAGCAGTATGGTACAGTAGGCCACTGCTCTACCTACCTCTGTGTCATCAAGTATACTATCCATCCATACCTGTGGTGCATTTTAGTTGTTGTGCACAGTATATATAGTAGGAGGACAGTGCAGAATTTTGCTGACCACCAGTATATAATATATTACAGTACGGTACAGTAGGCCACTGGTCTACCTACCTCTGTGTCGTCAAGTATACTATCCATCCATACCTGTGGTGCATTTTAGTTGTGCGCAGTATATATAGTAGGAGGACAGTGCAGAATTTTGCTGACCACCAGTATATAATATATAGCAGTACGGTACAGTAGGCCACTGCTCTACCTACCTCTGTGTCGTCAAGTATACTATCCATCCATACCTGTGGAGCATTTTAGTTGTTGTGCGCAGTATATATAGTAGGAGGACAGTGCAGAGTTTTGCTGACCACCAGTATATAATATATAGCAGTACGGTACAGTAGGCCACTGCTCTACCTACCTCTGTGTCGTCAAGTATACTATCCATCCATACCTGTGGAGCATTTTAGTTGTTGTGCGCAGTATATATAGTAGGAGGACAGTGCAGAATTTTGCTGACCACCAGTATATAATATATAGCTGTACGGTACAGTAGGCCACTGCTCTACCTACCTCTGTGTCTTCAAGTATACTATCCATCCATACCTGTGCTGCATTTTAGTTGTGCGCAGTATATAGTAGGAGGGGACAGTGCAGAATGTTGCTGTGACCACCAGTATATATATAGCAGTACGGTACAGTAGTCCACTGCTCTACCTCTGTGTCGTCAAGTATACTACAAGAGTTCAGTAAAATGACCCAAAAATCAAAATTAAAAACGTCTGAGGAGAAGCGTAAACTTGCCAATATGCCATTTACGACACGGAGTGGCAAGGAACGGCTGAGGCCCTGGCCTATGTTCATGGCTAGTGGTTCAGATTCACATGAGGATGGAAGCACTCATCCTCTCGCTAGAAAACTGCAGTGCCACTCCTAGATGGGCCAGGTGTTTGTGTCGGCTACTTGGGTCGCTTAGCTTAGCTATCCAGCGACCTTGGTGCACCTCTTTATTTCTTTGCAACATGTGCTGTTTGGGGACTATTTTTTGAAGTGCCATTCTGTCTGACACTGCAGTGCCACTCCTAGATGGGCCAGGTATTTGTGTCGGTCACTTGGGTCGCTTAGCTTAGTCATCCAGCGACCTCGGTGCAAATTTTAGGACTAAAAATAATATTGTGAGGTGTGAGGTGTTCAGAATAGACTGGAAATTAGTGGAAATTATGGTTATTGAGGTTAATAATACTATGGGATCAAAATGATCCCCAAATTCTATGATTTAAGCTGTTTTTGAGGGGTTTTTGTTAAAAAAAACACCCGAATCCAAAACACACCCGAATCCGACAAAGAATTTTCAGGGAGGTTTTGCCAAAACGCGTCCGAATCCAAAACTCGGCTGCGGAACCGAATCCAAAACCAAAACACTAAACCCGAAAAATTTCCGGTGCACATCACTACAAATACAAAACCAAAACCCGCAAGGGTGGTTTTGACAAAACCAATCCAGATCCAAAACATGAAGAAATATTCAGATCCAAAACCAAAACGCAAAACATGAAAAAGTGGCCGGTGCACACCCCTTTTAAAGAACATAAATGGGCAGTGGAGAATGTATTTGTGTAACTTATGTGAACTTTTATTTTCAACGCTCAGCAGATTGAATAGTAAACTAAGACTGACAAATAGTCAACTCAAGGTTCTGAGTAAGTCCTGTTAATTAAAATGGACGTAAGTACTACAAGAATTTGTGTGTGTACTCAGGGCTGGCTCCAGGCATATTCGAATAGAGTGGCCGTGTGGGGCGCCACCCTTAATGGGGGAATTTATGTATCTGGGACTGTGGGAGCATATCTGCACTGTGGGGGCATTTATGTATCTGCACTGTGGTGGCATTTATGTATCTGGAACTGGGGGCATTTATGTATCTGGAACTGGGGGCATTTATGTATCTGGCACTGTGGGGGCATATCTGCACTGTAGGGGCATTTATGTATCTGGCACTGTGGGGTCATATCTGCTCTGAGGGGGATATCTGCACTGTGGGGGCATTTATGTATCTGCACTGTGGTGGCATTTATGTATCTGGAACTGGGGGCATTTATGTATCTGGAACTGGGGGCATTTATGTATCTGGCACTGTGGGGGCATATCTGCACTGTGGGGGTATTTATGTATCTGGCACTGTGGGGGCATTTATGTATCTGGCACTGTGGGGGCATTTATGTATCTGGGACTGTGGGGGCATATCTGCACTGTGGGGGCATTTATGTATCTGGCACTGTGGGGGCATATCTGCACTGTGGGGGCATTTATGTATCTGGAAATGTGGGGTCATTTATGTATTTGGCACTTGGGGCATTTATGTATCTGGCACTGTGGGGGCATATCTGCACTGTGGGGGCATTTATGTATCTGGCACTGGGGGCATTTATGTATCTGGCACTGTGGGGGCATTTATGTATCTGGCACTGTGGGGGCATATCTGCACTGTGGGGGCATTTATGTATCTGGCACTGGGGCATTTATGTATCTGGCACTGTGGGGGCATTTATGTATCTGGCACTGTGGGGGCATATCTGCACTGTGGGGGCATTTATGTATCTGGCACTGGGGGCATATCTGCACTGTGGGGGCATTTATGTATCTGGAATTGTGGGGACATAACTCGCACTGTGTGGCCATTTATGTATCTGGCACTGCTGGGGGGCATGTCACGTGTAGCTGGCACTGCTGGGGGGCATGTCACGTGTAGCTGGCACTGCTGGGGGGCATATCATGTAGTGTTCCCGCTAGGCATCTGTGGCTATGCAATGTGTCTCAGTGCTCTACCTGGCGCAATGTGTCTCAGTGCTCTACCTGGCGCAATATGTCTCAGTGCTCTACCTGGCGGAATGTGTCTCAGTGCTCTACCTGGCGCAATGTGTCTCAGTGCTCTACCTGGTCCAATGTGTCTCAGTGCTGTGCCTGCCACAAAGTGTCTAACATGCTGTGCCTGGCGCAAAGTGTCTAACATGCTGTGCCTGGCGCAAAGTGTCTAACATGCTGTGCCTGGCGCAAAGTGTATAGGAGGGTCTACCTGGTGCAATGCGTATTAGCTGCACTACTGTTAGTGGCTATTATGGCTACTATTATGTGGCCACGCACCTTCCCCACGAAGTAACTCCCCTAAATTTTTGCAGCGCGCCTGCGGCGCGCACTGTCCATGCTTTAGCGTGTAGGTATGGGAACAACAAGCATTACAGTATGTACATCATTTTGTCCTCCTAACTTAAAAATGTGCCCTCCCTGTGATCAGCACCCTGCCCTAAAAAGTGAACACTATCATGTGTAGCTGGCACTGCTGGGGGGCATATCATGTGTAGCTGGCACTGCTGGGGGGCATGTCATGTGTTGCTGGTACTGCTGCGGGGCATGTCATGTGTAGCTGGCACTGCTGCGGGGCATGTCATGTGTTGCTGGAACTGCTGGGGGGCATATCATGTCTATCTGGCACTGCACATTATGTGTATCTTGCACTATACTGGAGACATTGTGTGTAAGGAACACTACTGTGGCTATGTGTAAGGCTGCTAATTGTGTGCGTAGAGGGGGTGTGAAAATATATTTATTTATAGTTTGATGCTATGAAGTTACAAGGCCACGCCCACTTTCCCATGATGCCACGCCCACTTTCCCATGAGGCTACACCCACTTATCCGTGGGGGGGGGAGGCTTTTACATTTTCTCGCTCAGGGTGCTAGTAGGCCTGGAGCCGGCCCTGTGTGTACTGCTATACACACTATCATTTGGAATAACTTTATGCATTTTTTAGAGCTTAGTATTAAACGGTGCTGTGTAATTTAAGTGTACAATTTCTTGTGCAAATTAGACATTATAGTCCAAAATGTTAAACCAAAGAGATTTGTTTTATTAGGTAATGTCTCTAAGGGTTATATTTATATAGATCAATCTAAATAGATATGTATTTCAGGGGCTAAAACGTATGCGTTCTTAAAGATAATTTTTATATATTAATTTTTCAATGTTAGTACACGTATGTTTTTGGACAATCTGTTTAGATAGATTTTCATTCATTTAAAATAGATAAATATGGTCCTTTATTAAATATACCCCTTATGTGTTATTACTGCATATTGGGGGTAATTCCAAGTTGATCGCAGCAGGATTTTTTTTTAGCAGTTGGGCAAAACCATGTGCACTGCAGGGGAGGCAGATATAACATGTGCAGAAAGAGTTAGATTTGGGTGGGTTATTTTGTTTCTGTGCAGGGTAAATACTGGCTGCTTTATTTTTACACTGCAAATTAGATTGCAGATTGAACACACCACACCCAAATCTAACTCTCTCTGCACGTTATATCTGCCTCCCCTGCAGTGCACATGGTTTTGTCCAACTGCTAAAAAAAAATCCTGCTGCGATCAACTTGGAATTACCCCCTTTATAAACTATAACAGTTTTGCAAAAGTCAGAGGGCCCTCCCAAAATAATCGTTACTGTGGGCCAAGCAAAGGCAAAAACAACCCTGATATTCACATAGCATCTTAAGAAGAAAATAATTTAAATGTTTTTTTGTTGTTTTTTAACAGAACATTACGATGTACGATGCAAACTTTTAAAGAGCAGATGCAGACTTCTATTATGCTTTGTGTCTTTCATATACAATACACCAGGACTGATCCCCTGTGAATTCAGCATTTCTGAAGCTAAAACATCCCCTTACTGCAATCAAAAAAAGGTATTAGTGAAATGAATTAGAGCAATTAAAACTAATTTAGTCATGTAAATTAGTTTAATTAGTAGAAAACATACCCAGTAATAACTTCTAAGGAATTTGAAGCTCCTTATGGAACTTAAGGTTTTGTTAGATTGATGTTGCACATAAGCTGATGAAAAATCCCTTGGCAAAACAAAACCATTCATAAACATGGAAAAAAGGAAGCCAAAATCGACTGTACTTTTGGTTGACTGTAGGCAGATGTTAAATTAAATGTACAGTATTATAGTATTTGTTTTATAAGTAATCAATGTTTTGTGCTCTCCTGGATCTTCTTACTGTTCACTTTTCATCTGACTTTGGGCCCAATTCAGCATTGTTAGCTAAAGTGCTAAAATCACTACTTGGCGATTTCAGTACTTCTGCACATGCGAGCACGCCGCTGTGCACATACATGAGGACTTAAACTGCGTTTGCATCCGAACACAGTCTAAGTCCCGGCAGGGGTCGGGGACAGTGCATCGACGCAGCGTATTGTAGGCGTGTCTGGACAAAGGTGGCATTTCCGGACTATTTGCAGGGCAGGCCATGGCGGTGACTTCACACTCAGCTGCTGTGACCTAAAACGTGGCTGTCTGGCAACTGCCTTCGCAGCTAGGCTACGTAGGCAGCCCTTAAGATGCAAGCACATCGCTGTTTAGCAATGCGCTCGCATTTCAGTATGGGGGGGACACAGCATGCAGGGTGGCCTTGCTCTGTGCTGGGCAGCCCGCCGCATGCTAGAGAAATGAATTGTAGTTTTGAGAGATTTCCCAAAACTACAACTAATGCTGAAATAGGCCCTTTGATGAGTCTTATTATAGATACAAAAAAGTAATGATCCCTAATTGGGAATTTATCTGAAACCATTATTTAACTCTATTCCTAGGTGTTGATAATAATGAAGGCAAGCTGAACCATTCTGGAAAAACTAGCGCTCTATCCGTACATATTTTGAAGCCCTGCCATTTACAATTAGGGGGAAAAGGCATTTTGTAACTTAAAAACCAGGCAAGTTTTCATTTATTTGAGATTTATAGAAAAAAATTTTTTTTACATTTTATACTGTATTTTTATTTCTGGTGCAAATGCTGTAAGGCTTTCTTTTAGTAGTTTATTTGAATATATTTTTCATTTTTCCAGAGTAAAGACATACCATATTATGATTTTTTTTTCCAGGCCTTCAGAGAAGAACTTATTATGGTTTCCACTCCTTTTTAGTAGAGATGAGCGGACCTGTCTGTCCGAGAACAGGACACACCCGAACTTCCCAATTTGAGTCCAGCTCAGAGTCCAGATCCCAAAACAAGGCAAAACGTCATCATCCCGCTGTCAGATTCTCACAGGGTTTTGGATTCTATAAAGGTCCCGGTGATCAGCGCCATTTTCTCTCTGGCTGTGTAGAGTGCACTGAACGGACATGTCCGTCTCAGTGCTGGGTTGTGTGGTGTGGGGTTGGTGGCTGCTGTGGGGGCTGATGTATCAGTCCAGGGGTGCTCTGTCTGTTGTCTGGTGTATCTGTCCTCCTAGTGGTGATCTGTAAATACATCTAGGGGCTCTTCCCCAGGGTTAGTTAAAAACTCAGTATACTGTGTGTACATCCAGGGGCTGATGTGTCCTATCTGTATCAGTCCAGGGGTGCTCTGTCTGTCATCTACTGTATCTGACAAGGGGTGCTTTCTCCACCTAGGGCTGATCTATCCATACAT
Organism: Pseudophryne corroboree; assembly: GCF_028390025.1. Classification (NCBI taxonomy): domain Eukaryota; kingdom Metazoa; phylum Chordata; class Amphibia; order Anura; family Myobatrachidae; genus Pseudophryne; species Pseudophryne corroboree. The sequence continues at coordinate 853,728,377 of NC_086444.1, read as the reverse complement.
CCAGGGGCTCTGCCCCAGTGTTTATTAAAAACCCAGTATACTGTGTGTGCATCCAGGGGCTGGTTTGTCCTATCAGTATCAGTCCAGGGGTGCTCTGTCTGTCATTTGCTCTATCTGACAAGAGATGCTCTGTCCACCTAGGGCTGATCTGTCCATCCATCTATCCATTGGCTCTGTCCCAGTGTTAATTAAAATAATAAAAGTTAAATAGCCTAAAATATAATTATAAAAAATATATAGTGTCCTGTACCCCAGTGTGCTATACCATTTTTATTTTATTTTCTGTGTCACTGCTGGTCAGACCGCAGTATATTATTATTTTGTACTCATACATGTATTGTGCGACTCTGTGGGTGAAGGTGGTACCACAGTAATATATTTTCATATTCCTACACGTATTGTATGACTCTGTAGGTGAAAGTATACTGTAGTGTTAGATTATTATCTCTGACTCATACACATATTGTGACATTGTAGGTGGTAAATTTTTTGTACAAATTGTGGTGTATGCTGTACCCCATTTGGTTCGTGTTTGTTGAAATGGAGAACAATTGAGAGGAGAGCAAGAAGAACATACTAGTGCTGCAGGGCTGCCACCAGTCATGATGATACAAGTTTGTCAACATCATCTACTAAGGCCAATGCCCAAGGGCATAGACAGCTTAGGTCAGGGCATGTAAAATCAAAGAAAAAGTAAAACTTAGATTAGTAAAAGTCAGATTAGTATAATAATAACTAGTAAACATTGTTGTCTATGCAATAAAGACTGTCCCCTATGTCCCAATGATTAATTTACATTTTTAAAATCAAATAAATTAAATTAAATGGCTAATCCCTTGGGTACTTGATCTAGTTATTGATAAAGATCTGTGTCAGACCATTTTTGCTAAAAAAAAAAATCATATTTTTTTATTTTATTTACAAAAACAGCTTAAAACACACGATTTGTCCTTTTTTTGTTCCTAGAGTATTATTAACCCCAATAACTTTAATTTTCAGGCATTTCCAGGCCATTTTGACCACAGTACAAACAATGAAAAATATATTGTACAATGGGGGTCATTCAGATCTGATCGCTGCTGTGCATTTTTGCACAGCGGGCGATCAGATCTGAACTGCGCATTCATATGCACTGCACTGCGCCAGCGTATCACATGGCTGCAGCAGGCATCAGTGCCCTGCGATGGGATTGTACGAAGGATCCATTCGCACAGGCATTCACAAGGAGATTGACAGGAATAGGCCATTTGTGGGTGGCAACTGACCATTTTCAGGGAGTGTCCGGAAAAACGCAGGCGGGCTCAGGCGTTTTCAGGGAGGCTGTCTGATGTCAGCTCCGGCCCGGATCATCAGGATTCTATCGCACAGGAAGAGTTTGTGCAGCTCTGCTACACATGTGATCGCACACTTGCACAGTGAAAATACACTCCCCGTGTAGGCGACGACTATCTAATCACATGACTGCAAAAATCGCTGCCCAGCGATCAGATCTGAATGACCCCTTATGTATATTTTTAGTGCAAATTATATTTTTATTGAGAAAAAAATTTGGCATAACAAGGTAAATACATAGAACTTCAGTATTTAGTACTAAAGTCAGAAACATTAATCATATCATAGGCTTGCTTTATGGTCTAGATACCTGCAGATAATATACCTAAACAACTGATTAGACATTAATGGTATCCTATAAAGAAAACAGAAATATAAACAAACCTGGCTTCAAAGATATAATAAAACATTTTTTAAAAAGTAAATGAACCAAATTCTCAAATAGTTCAAGTAGTACAAGTAGAACAAGCAGAAATTGAGAAAGAGAAGAGAGGAGAGGGGTAAAGAAAAGAAAAGACCTGATCCAATACTTGATAGAAAAAAAGTAAATCTGTGAGATTCAATCTGATACAAGAAATGCCAAGTAGGGGCAAGCTTAGGGGGACTGATGATGGCTATTAGTAAGGATCTCCCTACATGTAGAAGAATCTTTAAAGGTATCTAAACCAAGTATCTCTAAAATGTGTGTAAAGGAGCAAAGGGCTTTGGACCTTTTCTCTGGGATGTTGAGACCCCGTGCATTAATGGAAATTATATGAAGTGCAGGAGCCATATGGGAATGTTATCAGCAAACTCAAATAGCAATATAGATTGGATCAGGGGGACAGTACCAAAGAAAAATTAGAAAAATGAAGGGGAAGAGTGGGAAAAAAGCAGAGTATCAAAGAATGTAAAAAAAGATTAAAAAAATAGAACGAAGAAAAAAATGTTGAAGCCTTAAAAGTAAGGCAGAGAAAAAAACACCTCCAGACAAAAAGGGAACCGCAGATGGTCCCATGTCTTGGAGATCAAAAAATTTGTGGTAGGGGGCACACTAGGGGGATGTGTGCCTCGACACCCACCAAATTGGTAGCTAAGCAGGAAAAAAAAATTGTGAACAACAGTAATAAACATTAATAAGCAGTGCCCTAAGAGAGCTAAATAAAAATATAATGATCTATAGAGGGCATAAAGAACCTAACCAATCACAATGGACAGAAAAATATTCTGAAATCCAAAAGTAACTATATGGTGAAATCCACAAAAAATAAAGTCACCACTGAGTGATGAACCCAGGTAGACCAGGTAGACATCACAGTAATAGCAAGGATATTATGCAAGGAGTAAACATAACAGAAAAACATAAAAACATGCTTGCAATCAGTAGTACTACAGAAAGACCCAGAGGCTAGATCAGGTAAATAGCGTACTTACAGGACTACATATGGTGAAGTCCGAATGAGGGCGACCAAACCCTTATACCTAAATAAAGAAATAAGCTAAGGTCTGTCAAGTGGGATCTCGTGTCTGAGGTGAATCCTCACAGTTGGATTTTTTCTTAGTATGTGGAACTTGCTGCCACCGGCTTTTTTAGCAGAGTCAGGAGGGAGGGGGTCAGGCAAGTTGAAGGCTTTCCAATCCGGAAGGGTAATGGCTTCCAGTGAAACATAGAACAGAAGGCAGAAAGATCAGCTCAGGACTGAAGAGACAGAAACTTGCCTGCATGTGTCACTTGTAAAGAGAACTGGAAGCCCCATCTATATTTTAAATTTGCTTTGCGTAGTGCCTTTGTTTAAGGTTTCACTAACCTCCTCTATTGAAGTGTTCTCCACGAAAGGTCTTAAAATGTCTGGATCCAGACTCCATTGAATTCAACTCCCTCCAACTCCCGAACCTTGCAGAGGATCGCCTCATTTTGTGAGAAGTAATAGAACCTACAGATGACATCTCTTTGTTGATCAGAAGCAGAGCCTCTTGGTCGAAGAACCCTGTGAGCTTGATCAAATTTTATAAGGTCCTTAGGATCAAGACTCAACATTTCACCAAATATTTTGTTGAGCGCATCAATCAGGCCCGTTGGGTGGACCGATTCAGGAAGCCCCAGATCCATTTGTTATTTCAACGTCCTCTATATGTAAATTTTCCAGTTTGTTTCCGATAGCTTTCATATCTGATGCCTGTTGAGAGATAACTTCACATACTGTAGGTGTGAAATTTGGTCATCCACGGACTCCTTCTCCTCCTCTATGTGACCACTCTATACCCCAGGTGTTTAATATAGGATTTGTACTGAGGAGATCTTGGTCAGAAGTGAGTACTGCAGGTGAGATTAAAGTGTTTGCATGTCTTGATTTGTGGGGAGAAAGCAAACATGTGTTAAGATTTCTCCAATTTCACCCCATAATTGTGACATTTGAGCATGAAAGTCATCAGAAATAGGAGATTGGGCAATTGTGGGCGAGGGAGGTGGGTCAGTCTCCAGGGTGGAGGAAGGAGAATCTGCAGGTTGCGTGACAGAGAGGAACAAGTGGAGGTTAGATCTTGAGGGGATAACACACTTAGATCGGGAGCTCTTCCCTTGCAAACTCTTTCTGCCCCTGACCATTAGAAGGGCGTGAAAGGTTGGGTCATTTTTGTTATTCTGCACCAGCACTCATAGAAGGGGTTGAGGAACATATCCCCCCATCAGTGGTGAGGCATAACAAACAGGAGACCATCCCATGAGGGCTGCAAAGGCTTAAGCCTGCAGTGTTGACTCCTTACTGTATATCATAGATTACGATGGGCCCGTCAGTAGAGATTGAAACTAACAGGAGTAACAGTCTATTTAGCAGGGATGAGCTCCAGAGAAATTTTATACTATATATATATATATATATATACACACACTAGCAGTGTATGTTTTGCATATCTTCTTGCTATAAGTGATTTTCATTATTTCTCTTGAGATTTTAAGAGGATACATGGAAAAAATTGTACTATTAGTGTGTCCCAAGGACTGAATTTGATAAGCATTACCTTAGGGAAAGGTTCTCAAATTCAGTCCAAACAGTTCACATTGGGGGTCATTCCGAGTTGATCGTAGCTGTGCTAAATTTAGCACAGCTACGATCATTCACACTGACATGCGGGGGGATGCCCAGCACAGGACTAGTCTGCCCCGCATGTCAGTGCGCCCTCCCCCCCCGCAGAAGTGCAAAGGCATCGCACAGCAGCGATGCCTTTGCACTTCAAGAGTAGCTCCAGACCAGCGCAGCTTTAGCATGCTGGCTGGGAGCTACTCATCGCTCCCCGGCCCGCAGCAGCTGCGTGTGATGTCACGTAGCCGCCGCGGACCGCTCCCCCTAAACGGGGGCTTAATGCCGCCATCCAGCCCCCTCCTGCCCAGCAACCGCCTCTGCCTCAGAGGTGATCACTAGGCAACGACGGCTGCCATGTGCCGGCGCACTGCGGCGCCGGGACATGCGCAGTTCCAAACCGATCGCTGTGCTGCGAGAAACTGCAGCGAGCGATCGAGTCGGAATGACCCCCATTATCAAGATCTCTTCACAGAATCACAAGTGAAATAATTAGCGCCACCTGTGGACCTTTTAATATGTGTCAGTGAGTAATGAATACACCTGTACACCTACTTAGGTGAACTGGAAAACATGAACTGTGCGGGGTCTCCCTGAGGACTGAGGGGCAGATCTATTAACCTGGAGAAGGCATAAGGTAGTGATAAATCGGTGATATGTGCAAGGTGATAAAGCCACCAGCCAATCAGCTCCAATATGTAAATTAACAGTTAGGATCTAATTGGCTGGTGCCTTTATCACATTGCTCATATCACTGTTTTATCACTTCCTTATTCCTTCTCCAGGTTAATACATCTGCCCCTGAGTTTGAAAACCACTGCCTTAGGGGATAACAACATTAGAGGCCTTTATTTTCTAATGCAAAATGTGCATGTGCTCCATTTGGAAACATACAGCATTCAGTTTTTATAAAAACATACTGTTTTGATGGATTCCTGACCCAGGACTAAATCCACATTCTTGAGAGCAAACCTGCTATCTTTAATGGTTATCTAGCAGTGATGTGCGGTGAGGTCAGAGGCTGGGGAGGCACAAATGGTGGAGGCTCTCAGTGCCAGGAGCCTGTCTCACCCCCTACACAATTTAACTCTTCTGTCCCTGCTCTTCATACAGGGAGAACACACATACAGTAATAGCCAGGTCACAGCCATCACCCTAGTGTTGTGAGTAAACTGGTGGATACTAACTTCTGGGTTAGGTGCCCCCATTGCCCCCTCACCTGCAGAAACTCAGCTGGCCTGGTGCAGCAGGTTACACAGGTCAATACAGTCATCAGTGATACAGTCAGAACAGTGGCGGAACTAGCGAGCGGTGGGCCCAGGTGCGACAAAATGCTTTGGGCCCCCCATCCCATCCAAGTCCACCCCCTCACCCCTGGAGAGGATCTGGTGAGGGAGACCTGCTCAGGGCCAGAGAAATGGATACCTAGCAACAGTGCCATAACTAGACATTTTATCACTGTGTGCAAGAAACGGCATCGGAGCCCCACCCCTGCATGCAAAACAAGGGCAGTGCGTGCGTGGCTTCGTGGGGAAAAGGTGTGGCCACAAACTAATACCAATTCATAAAACGGTGCACAGTAGTCTCCATTATTCAAATTACGCCGCACAGTAGCACCACTACACCAGGTAGAGACTCTTTTACACCTTACGGCAGACAGATTCTTCTTTTTACACATTACGGCAGACAGCGTCCCCTTTTTACACATTACGGCAGACAGCGTCCCCCTTTTTACACATAACGGCAGACAGCGTGCCCTTTTTACACATAACGGCAGACAGCGTGCCCTTTTTACACATAGCGGCAGACAGTGCCCTTTTTACACATAACGGCAGACAGCGTCCCCTTTTTACACATAACGGCAGACAGCGTGCCCTTGTTACACATAGCGGCAGACAGCGTGCCCTTTTTACACGTAACGGCAGACAGCGTGCCCTTTTTACACATTACGGCAGACAGCGTCCCCATTTTACACATTACGGCAGACAGCGTGCCCTTGTTACACATTACGGCAGACAGCATCCCCCTTTTTACACATTGCGGCAGGCAGATTCCTCCTTTTTACACATTGCGGCAAGCAGATTCCCCCTTTTTACACATTGCGGCAAGCAGATTCCCCCTTTATACACATTGTGGCAAGCAGATTCCCCCTTTTTACACATTGCGGCAAGCAGATTCCTCCTTTTTACACATTGCGGCAGATTCCCCCTTTTTACACATTGCGGCAAGCAGATTCCCCCTTTTTACACATTGTGGCAGGCAGATTCCCCCTTTTTACACATTGTGGCAGACAGTCCCCCTTTTTGTAGAAAGAAAGAAAGATAAGAAAAGAAAGAAAAAAAGAAAGAAAGAAAGAAAGAAAGAAAGAATGAATTATACTTACCCTCTCCGCTGGCTCAGGCTCCTCAGTGCAGCTTCTGGTCACTCACGATTCCCGGGCAGGAGAGAAGGAGGAGGAGGGAGGTGGAATAGGGAGCTGCAGCAGCGCTGTGTTATTGGTGGAGGTGCTGCTGGTGCTGGCCCTCTGCTTCACTATAGGCTGTTCTCGGAAGACAGCCTATAGTGAAGCAGAGGGCCAGCAGCAGCAGTGCCTCAACCAGTAACAAAACGCTGCTGCGGCTCCCTCCTCCACCTCCCTCCTCCTGCTTCTCCCCCGTACCGCTGCTCCTCTCCGGGCGGCTGTGTGCTGCGGGCAGCGGGTTGCCCGCAGCACACAGCAGCATGTAATGAGTCAGTTTGACTCATTACATGCTTTGGGCCCCTGAACAGAGGCGGGCCCCAGTGCAACGCACTGGTTGCACTGGCGGTAGTTCCGCCTCTGAGTCGGAAGCACCTGGGGAGGGAGAGCAGGAACATATATGTACACTACGTCTTACTACTGTAGCCACACACACAGAGTCCTGTCCCCACACTCACTACAGATGCCACACAGACACACACACCTGTCCCCACACTCACTACAGATTACACACACACCTGTCCCCGCACTCACTACAAATGTAACACACAAACACACAGTCCTGTCCCCACACTCACTACAGATTACAAACACACACAGTCCTGTCCCCACACTCACTACAAATGTTACACACACACTACGAATTACACACACACACACACACACACACACACACACACACACACACACACACTCCTGTCCCCACACTCACTACAAATGTTACACACACACTACAGATTACACACACACACAGTTCTGTCCCCATACTCAATACAAATGTTACACACACACTACAGATTACACACACACACACACACACACACACACACACAGTCCTGTCCCCACTCACTATAAATGTTACACACACACTACAGATTACACACACACACAGTCCTGTCCCCATACTCAATACAAATGTTACACACACACTACAGATTACACACACACACACACACACACACACACACACACACACACACACACACACACAGTCCTGTCCCCACACTCACTACAGATGTTAAACATACACTACAGATTACACACACACACAGTCCTGTCCCCACTCACTATAAATGTTACACACACACTACAGATTACACACACGCAGTCCTGTCCCCACATTCACTACAAATGTTACACACACACTACAGATTACACACACACAGTCCTGTCCCCACACTCACAACAGATGACACACACACTACAGATGACACACACACAGAGATTCCTGACACACAAACACAGAGTCCAGGTTCTGGCAGCTACTCCCCCCAGTCACTGTGCACGGGTGACTGCTGCTGGCACTGCGGGTCCCCATTTCCCTCCTCCCCTGCCATGCTGCTCAGCTCCGATGTCTGCCTTCTTTCACTTCCTGGAATGGTCACATGACCAATCCGAGTTGTCCATCAGAGCTCACACACTCCCCCACTGTTAGGCATGCCTCACATTTCCCTGTTCTATGCAGTTTGATTGGCTGCTGTGTAGCCCCGCCCATCTGTACAGGCAGTGTCCGACAGTGTGAGAGATGAGGCTGAACTGCTGCTGCCTCATCTCTATCTCTCCCTGCAATTGAAGGAGCTCCGAAACCCTGGTAAGCTTTATCTATAAAAAAATGATTGCATTAATACAAAGAAGATGCTTGTACGTAAGTTATAATTATTTTTGTGTTCTTCCAATCATTTTTATAGTGAGAACTCTGAGTATGATAGGGAGCATGACAGGTGAGGCACTGCCTCCCCTGACTGCACGTCCCTGTTATCTAGAAATGGAAAAATAAAAACACGGAATATCCAGATTGGCAAGTTACAAACTGATCAGCAGTAAGAACTAGAGATGGACATCGATAGTCGATGTTTGCTGACCATCAATGTTTTTCTTGTGATGGTAGTGTTTTTACCATTTGATGGTGGCATTCTGATGGCATTCTGATGTTTGCAATGGTAATGATCCAATGATGTTTTGATGGTTACCTTTATTTTAAGATATGCTGAGAGCTGCACCGTCCCTTTCTGCAGCTCTCTGCATCGGCCATATTGATCATTGAAGGCTGTCTCTGTCTGTTCCAACCATCAAGATGTGTGTGCGGATAGATCAGGTTACGTCTCTGACTGCCCCCAGTCCTGTCCCCTTTTTTAAGATGGTCTGATAATCATAGGTGATCACAAGACATTAGTTAGTAGAGCGCCACATGCACATGATGATGGCATTTCTTTTTTGTCGTCACTGAGCTTACAGAAGGTCAAAATTGTTTATTTCTTCCTGATTCCCGTTCTTGAGGAGCGTAAGTAGGGCTAATCCTATTCAGTTTTAAAGTAAGTGGGGAAGAGAAACCCCATTCATCCTCCGCAGTAAAGGGGTTAAGGAGAAAAAAACATTAATAGTTATCATATTAATTTATAAATATATTGGGATAAGTTAATGTATATATTTAGGTCCAATAAAAAATGTATGTATGGCAGAGGCATATTTTTTATTTTTTTCATGAAATGGGTACCATCTACAGTGTTGTAAAATAATACATAGGGTCCTGTCAAAAATAAATTTTTATCGTCCTCATTTAACATTCAATTAATATTGCCTTCTTAATATAATTGATAATATTGCTCTCCTAATATAATTATACATTAATTTGTCCCCAATATTATAAACATAAAATTATATTGCCACATAATATAAATATCAATGTTTTTGCCCCCTTAACCAACATATAATGAATGTCTTAATATTAAGTGAATTGTATCTATTCATGTGCTAATTGGCCATATAGCGAAATAACAAGACTTACCTGTCGCAACCATTTTACATAATCACCTGTTAGTAAATCTTTCTCATGGAATGCTTTGGAAAAGAGAAAAACATTACCAGTGGTGTAACTAATGTACCACCAGATTTACTGCCAGAGTGACACTGTAAGTGGTCCACCTACTCCAGAGGACCCCACTAGACTCTTCTGAGCATGCTCGGTTGGTGCTTGTTCTGTGTCTTTCTGTTTCTGGTGAAAGACCGAACTGTGCTTCATTAGGAATGTGCGAGGCTGACCAATGCTCATAAATTGCATGGAGGGCACTTCAGAGTATATGGACAAGCATCACCAATCCGCCTTCCACAGAATTTGCTGTTGGGACTGGTGAGATTGGTGATTGAGTATAATACCCCTGGGCATAAGTCAACAATCCCTACTGAGTATTGACACATTTGAATTCATTAAAATATCTAAAAAGAACCAGATAAAGTAAAACTTATGGGTGAATCACAGACTGTTAGTACTGTATATGTCATTTTACTATTGACAAGTAGTACGTAGTATAGTCCAACCAACTTCAACTAAATCATCTGTTAAACTTTATATTATTTGTAACTAATCATTGTTGTTTCATATTATTATATAACCATTAATGTAAAATCTAATAAATCTTGATATATTTCTTCAAGTTAAAATGTAATCAACTTTGGGACTTTAATTGTAATTTTTCCCCATAAAATACTTTTAATTTAGCCAAATATAATAGCTGCATTAAATTGAATAATGAGCTTAGTGCAGGTTTTATGATACAATCAAATATTTAAATACATTAACTCATGTCAATCAGTTAATAAAATTGAGTAAGAAACATTTTTCTTTAATTGTCTATAGAGCTGTTTTCGTGGACTGCATTGCAACTTATTCTGCACTAGTTTCCTGAAACATTCTCGATTTTTTTAGTTTGACAGTGAAAGCTCTAGAACTGTTTGCGGGCAAATAAGCCATACACATATTTTCAATGGATTGGCTCAATTCCTTCTATGGCACCACAAAGTAGTACAAAGCAACTACTGCTTACATTCATGTTTCAACTAACAGTTTAATAAGCGGTGCCAAATATGTATCTTGGGGGGTGATTCATGCTAGTTGCCTGCAAGCCCATTTTCTGGATGGATCATGTGATTTTTTTTTAACAATGCGCATGCTCAGTAGCTGAACATAAGCATCAGGAAGCAACTATGGAAGATTCAGAGTCATGTAATATCTCAGTTATATGTCCATTTACAGCTGAGTGTGTGTAACTGGGCGCAACTGGATATTCACATGTAGGATTAGTCTGCTGAGGGTGTGTTTTAGGTGTGTAGGCGGGCTATTCATGGGTGAGCGTACATATAGGGCCTAATTCAGACCTGTTCACTCGCTAAAGGTTTTTTTGCAGTCCTGCATTCGCATAGTCGCCGCCCATAGGGAAGTGTGTTTTCGCTTTGCAAGGGTGCAAACGCATGTGTAGCAAAGCTGTACAAACAGATTTTGTGCAGTCTCTGCACAGCCCAGGACTTACTCAGCTGCTGCAAACACTTCAGCCTGTCCAGGACCGGAATTGATGTCAGGAATCCTCCCTGCAAACACATGGACACGTCTTCGTTTTTCCAACCACTCCCAGAAAATGGTCAGTTGACACCCACAAACACCTTCTTGCTGTTAATCTCCTTGTGAACGCTTGCGCAAATGTTTTTTTTGCACAAACCCATCACTGAGCGGCGATTCGCTTTGTACCCATGCGATGCACCTGTGCATTGTGGTGCATGGGCAGTTTAGACCTGATCGCCCACTGTATGAAAACGCAGCCTAGGGATCAGGTCTATATTACCCTAGATCTGTCTGATTTCACCACAGATTGGGCTGGTGCAAATGGGTGTTGACAGCACATGATGGCTACTTTCACAAGCAGATGGATAGGTTTGGTTCAGTTGCATAGATGTATTTAATTAAAAGCATGCAATGCAGCTGCATCTCTGACTCTGTCTGCTAGTAAGTGAGGCTCATACAATAAGGGTTGAGTAGGATGACACCTTATGGTTCTGGTTATTTAAATGAAAAAATAAAACCCTTTGAATACTGCGCTACTGCAACACACAGGGATGAAAGTGGGTGCAAAATACATGTCCCTAGACCTCCTTTGTGGACTTGGTGTTGCAGCTGTCCTGACAGGGTGAATCTGAACTTCCTGGAGAAGCAGAGAGCGGAGCATGGAGTATGGTGATGCGATTCAGTCACGGAGCGGGGGTGCTGATGTAGAACTTAGGAACTTCTCCATGGTATCCCACTCCTCAAATAGCCCAAAGCAGAGAAAAGCCTTGTTGTCCGCAAAACAGGGCTTTTGTCTGCTACATGAATAGACCTTTATTGGAAGCAGATAAGTGACTGTAGTCTCCTTTCCAAGGTTTCTTTAAATGTACAGTACTTGTACATATTTAAGTAATGAAGGGAAATATATTTTGTAAACGGTTTATATGTGTAATTCCCCCACCAGCAATCAATTTTACAGATATTGTTCTGCAGTCTTCCTGTATCTATAATTACTTATGGCTATGCTAGAATAGTGTCTGTTATATACAACCCTGCCAGCTAATACTATTAATGAGTCTACTGTGACAAGTGTTTCAAGTCCAAATAAGTTACATTTAGTCTTAAATTTAAAATGTAATTTAATATACACCATAATAATTACTACATATCCATTGCATTCCCAGTTTATTTCATTAAGAACTGTACCAGAGTTTGATTGTGACTCCCTAATTTAAAAAGTATTAGATGGCATTTTTAATGTCTCAATGGCTTTCTGGCACAACTTGTTAGTATTTTTAATGACGTCATCTCCAAGTGCCTGTGAATCCTCTCTCCCTATGCTTGCTATATGGCTTGGTTATCTGGGTTACTGGACCTGGGTTAATTTTTTGGGATCATTTTCCACTGAGCTGTGATCCGGACTAAGCCGGGAATAACCCAGGTTATTCTGGCAGTGGAAATGGGGTATTATGTATTCCTGAGAAACACTGAAGAAAAGTCCAGTGGTTGCTGTGAAAATTGTGATAAAGACTAATGCTTGGTATAATGTTGTATTTTATTAGGACACAGAGGCGGAACTACCGCCAGTGCAACCAGTGCGTTACACTGGGGCCCGCCACTGTCCAGGGGCCCAAAGCATGTAATGAGTCAAACTGACTCATTACATGCCGCTGTGTGCTGCGGGCAACCGCTGCCCGCAGCACACAGCCGCCCGGACAGAGAGGAGAGGAGCGCAGCGGTACGGGGGAGGAGGAGGGAGGTGGAGGAGGGAGCAGCAGCAGCGCTTTACTACTGGTTGAGGCGCTGCTGCTGCTGTCCCTCTGCTTCACTATAGCCTGTCTTCCGAGAACAGCCTATAGTGAAGCAGAGGGGCAGCAGCAGCAGCGCCTCCACCAATAACACAGCGCTGCTGCGGCTCCCTCCTCCACCTCTCACCTCCCCCTTCTCTCCTGCCCGGGAATCGTGACCAGAAGCTGCACCGAGGAGCCTGAGCCAGCGGAGAGGGTAAGTATAATTCCTTCTTTCTTTTTTTCTTTCTTTCTTTCCTTCTTTCTTTTTTCTTTCTTTCTTTCTTTCTTTCTTTCTTTCTTTCTTTCTTTCTTTCTTTCTTTCTTTCTTTCCATGTACAAAAAAGGGGACTGCCTGCCGCAATGTGTAAAAATGGGGGACTGCCTGCCGCAATGTGCAAAAAGGGGAAATCTGCTTTCGCAATGTGTAAAAAGGGGGAATCTGCCTGCCGCAATGTGTAAAAAGGGGGAATCTTCCTGCCGCAATGTGTAAAAAGGGGGAATCTGCTTGCCGCAATGTGTAAAAAGGGGGAATCTGCCTGCCGCAATGTGTAAAAAGGGGGAATCTGCCTGCCGCAATGTGTAAAAAGGGGGAATCTGCCTGACGTAATGTGTAAAAAGGGGTAATCTGCCTGACGCGATGTGTAAAAATGGGAAATCTGTCTGCCGTGATGTGTAACAAGGGCACACTGTCTGCCGTAATGTGTAAAAGGGGACGCTGTCTGCCATTATGTGTAAAAAGAGCACACTGTCTGCCGTTATGTGTAAAAAGTGTACGCTGTCTGCCGCTATGTTTAACAAGGGCACGCTGTCTGCCGTTATGTGTAAAAAGTGTATGCTGTCTGCCGCTATGTGTAACAAGGGCACGCTGTCTGCCGTTATGTGTAAAAAGGGGACGCTGTCTGCCGCAATGTGTAAAAAGGGGGAATATGCCTGCCATAATGTGTAAAAAGGGGGATGCTGTCTGCCGTAATGTGTAACAAGGGCACACTGTCTGCCGTAATGTGTAAAAAGTGGACGCTGTCTGCCGTTATGTGTAAAAAGGGCACGCTGTCTGCCATTATGTGTAAAAAGGGGACACTGTCTGCCGTTATGTGTAAAAAGTGTACGCTGTCTGCCACTATATTTAACAAGGGCACGCTGTCTGCCGTTATGTGTAAAAAGGGGACACTGTCTGCCATTATGTGTAAAAAGTGCATGCTGTCTGCCGTTATGTGTAAAAAGGGGGACGCTGTCTGCCGTAATGTGTAAAAAGAGGACACTGTCTTTTGTAATGTGTAAAAAGAGGAATCTGTCTGCCGTAAGGTGTAAAAGGGTCTCTACCTGGTGTAGTGGTGCTACTGTGTGGCGTAATTTGAATAATGGAGACTACTGTGCACTGTTTTATGAATTTGTATTATTTTGTGACCACACCCCTTCCCCACGAAGCCACGCCACTATGTATTTTTGCGCGCGCCCTACGGCGCGCACTGCCCCTGTTTTGCATGCAGGGGTGGGGCTCCGATGCCGTTTCTTGCACCAGTGCTAAAATATCTAGTTACGGCACTGTTGCTAGGTATCCATTTCTCTGGCCCTGAGCAGGTCCCCCTCACCAGGTCCTCTCCATGGGTGAGGGGGTGGACTTGGATGGGATGGGGGGCCCAAAGCATTTTGTCGCACCTGGGCCCACCGCACGCTAGTTCCGCCACTGTTAGGACAATAACCCTTTCAGTGTGTCATTACATCTTCAATCACTTTTTCTCTTCCTTACAGGTGCTTTCTACATGAAACTTTAAAGATGTCTAATGCTAGTCTAGGCACTAAAGAATTCTACCACAAAATTCACAGCGTGCATGTGCATCTCTTCCATTACATACAGTATTCACCTGAATAATATCGGGCAGAAGTTCCCAAACTGTGCCATTACAGTCCAGGTATTAAGGATAGCCATGCTTAAGACCAGATGGTTAAGTCAAATTGTCTGAGGTACTAATTAAGGGGTCTATTCATGAAGCAGTGAAAAGAGTGGAGAAGTGAGCCTGTGTAGAAGTTGCCCATGGCAACCAATCAGCTGCTCCGTACAAATGTATAGTATGCAAATTATAAATGTTACTTCAATTCTGATTGGTTGGCCATGGGCAAATTCTCCACTGGCTCACTTCTCCACTCTTTTCACTGCTTCATGAATATACTTTTAAGTCACATATGCTCAAGGATGGGTATCCTTAAAACCTCTGATACTCTGATATAGGTGGAGCTGTACCAAACCTTGTGACGAGAGAGAAAAAGTGCCAACTACTACACTTCTAACTGCCATTTTACAGGTTGTGTTCGAAAAATGACAGAAGCTAATTGGTTAATACTTTATCTCTACTTCTTTATCTATTTCCAGTGTTTTATACATCTCCATGTTGCAGTACATTGGCTAGAAGTTACACTACAGCACCGTTCTGCAGAATCTACAGCTACAAAAATACACAGCAGCTAGGCACCAAGGGGCAGTTGTGCTTGTGGGCATTTTATGTAAATTCATTATGTTTTGGAGTATGTCCTGGAAAATCTGTTCTTGTGACTGGTATCACCTCTTGCATGGGTTCTTTAACCTCCCTTGCCCCCCCCCCCCCCCATTCCTCCTCCACACACACAAAAACAATTTCCTAGAGCCTTGATTAGAATTAGCGTATTTCCCGCAGCTTCACTCACGTGGATATCTTCCAAAAAAGACATATTAATTTCCATAATAAACAGTCCCTCGATGTACATTTCTCCCTTAAAATGTTATATATATATATAGTGCTTTTGGACTTGAGGAACCTGCAAACAGCACACACTGAGTATCAAGTGTCAGTTTTTTCCCTTATTGTGTCTATCCCTGATGTCACATTGATATAATACATACTTAAGCTATCCAGTAGTAAAAACTCCGTAGAAATTCATCTAGTAGTTTTTGCGTGATGCCAGAACAAACAGACAAACAAAAATAACAACTTTAATATTTATATATAGACAAGATCTGTGATGTGTAATGAAGTGAGGCAGGTGAGGCAGAGCCTTTCCTGTCATACTCCAGTATACTCCAGAAATTTTACTATATAAACTACTAACTGTTCTACACGTTCTTAGCACAGGAGTTTCTGATTTTCATGGTTGTAAATATAAATGAGTGTTAAAAATTTGGTAAATCTATAAAGATGTAAATTTGAGACATCTTAATGTAAGTAAATATTAATCTATTGTTCTTGGCGTTACCCGAGGAGCACCCGTAGCAGATATGGTAAAAAGTGATGGACCATTTTTGTAGTTTATTAATTTCTACACACTGGAGATGCAATCTAAATTTTGATCCGATTGTCCATTTGGGCATTATCGTTCACACAACGCAAGCTACGCATCGGTAATGGTTATGCACACTTCGCCAATAAAGTTGATTCTGATTTTATAGTCAAAACTCTGGAGTAAAAAGTTTATTTTTCCGCACATCTCTGATTAAAACTCACCAAGTTTCCAGCAGTATACAGTATGCTGCTGTACGTGTGTATAATGCCCACATGAACCCCATGGCTCATTTATTGTGTGTACATCTGGCTCTGGTACTAGCCAGTGCCTCCTGAGCCATTTAGTTCACCACACATCACTGGATAAGATATAGATTGTGTCAAAACCAATCTAAACATTGTATAAGAGTGCCGCAATACTACACTTTTCCAGTGACATAGATAGTTATTACTTGCCACTGCATAATCAGATTTCTTAGTTCTGCATAACTTTCAAATACTAAAAGGGTCTATAGAACAATATCCACGACTTTAGATTGTGCATAAATTCATGCGACTATGATAAAAATGTTGCTTCACTGTTGTATGTTCATGGTCAGAGTACCCAGCCTCAGATACTGATATCACTGTAGTAACTTCTGTAAAAGTTATATTTTTCTTTACCATTGTTTACTTTTGAGATTCCACAGCTATTCATGTATATATATTTAAACATATAAAGCAATTTAAATGTATTGAATAGTGTAATGTTCATGAAATATATAATGCATGCAATATATTGGACTCCTATCTAATGCATAGTCACCTTTGCACATTTGTTGCAGGACATTGATAAATGAGGTGCTTAATGTCTTGTATTGGCCGTGGACAGCACAACTATTAAAATTGTTAAGCACTGTCCCCTCTGTAATTGACAGTTTGATACTGTTAGCCCCTCATGCTTGTCATTGCATTATAATAATACCAGCGATTAGCAACCCAGAATAATTTCCCAGAAGATGCATACTGTAAGCCTCTGAGACTATAACATGGATTGCTTTTTATTACTATGACACTTTGTTTTATTTTTAAAACTGACAACAATTCAAGGATTTTTAAAATCAGATTTTGTTCTCAGTGCTGATGTAAGTTAGCTTCGTCTACAGAAATATGAAGGTTTTATTTTTTATTACAGGTACAGTATGTGACAAGCACCTTTAATATATAAAACGGGATCATGTTTGCCCTATATCTAAGGGCAAACATGTATCACCCACAGAACTTACAGCATTACTGTGGTGTGTTCCAGCAAGCTCTAATAATGCCACGTGGACTGTGATGTTTCTGATTGATAACAATTATCTCATTTAAAGTTATAGAAATGCTGTTTTCTTGATGTGTTTGAGCGTCTCTAAGATCATGGGCTCTTTCCAAGTCCCTGGTATTCATTGGTTTGCATTTGTACTATTTTTTTTCTATCAAAATGCTTTTTAATTAATACTAACTCACAACACTATAATATTTTAATCATGTTCTCTACAATGCAAAACAAAAAATGGTTTTCTACATCTTGTTTAACAATTTCTTCTTCTAGGTTCCTTTTGCCTAACTATATTTATATTATTACATGTAAATTGGAAACCAAATACTCTTTCTCAAGAGAAAAAACTATGAATCTGAACAAGAAGTGCTGTTTTTTAAGATTCAGTGGATGTCTCACAATTGCTGTCGCGCAATGGCTGTAACTCAATGGCTGTCTTTCATCAACAAGGTGGGTAAGTTACCCATTACACTATGCTGTAAGTGCCTCTTCCTTGCATAGAAAATGGAGCAAAATGTAAGGACCTGCTGATACAGAAAATAACTAGATTCATTCTGGGGGTTATTAAGCACCTGCAGTGCTGGTTCCTATGACTGTAGCCCCCATTTCTGGTACTGAAGCTCTTGATTTGCCAGCAGTTCCAAGGAGTCAACATATCAAGTGTCCATTTAACTGATGATCCTTTAAGCTTAGTAAGGCAGAACTTCTTCATTATACAGTATTTGCTCACTTTGCAGCTAGATGGCCTGTTTCTGATTGCATGCAGGTCCAAATGCAGCTACATTCTGAATGCTACTGGATTGCTAATGAAATGTTAATGCAACGGAGGTGGGTATGTTCTCAAAGATGCATATGCAGCCAAAGACACGTATAGAGTACGTAAAACAATTGCTTGCGCATATGAAGGTGATTTATAGACACGGGCTCATTCTGATTTGGGAGCAAAGCAAGAAAAATAAGCAACTTTGCACTATGTTACACTCCAGCTAAGGAGATTTAAAATGTGCAGAGGTTTACATTTGGGAGGAGCCTGTTCATGTTGAAGTATAAAAATTAGGCTGTCAAGTTTTTTGAGCAACAATTAAAATAGATGTTTTTGCATCTCTTGAAGTCCAAGATAGTTTGTTCCACATACAAAGTTACTGTACTTGTTTTGTTTTTGTTTTTTGCTCCCAGCTCAGAATCAGCTCCACAGTATTAAATGAAGTGATTTTACAGCCAGCATCAGCACCAAAGACACGATGCTCTTGCTACATCTGTAGCCTTGTAGCCTAAGCTCCTGATAGCACTAGACCAAATGGGAGGCATTGGATATTCCTATTTCCTAGCTAGCATCACTCTTTCACCTTCACAATCAACCCTGTATATGCACAAAATACATTTAGGTTTGCAGGAGATTAATATATATATATATATATATATATATATATATATATATATATATATATATTAAGAAAAAATACATACAGTAAATGTAGTTTTGCACAATATGCAAATATTCTAAATGATGAATGTACTGACAAATAAGTAACATTGCAAGCTTTTTTTGCATACAATAGATTTTTTGCAGATAATCAGTTGCAGATTTTCCTAGAGTTCAACAGACATACAATAACAGTTAATATGTTTTAATTGATTGCTTTTCAGTGTAAAAAATAAAAATATGAAATAAAAAAATTGCTGATTTCAAAATGTAAGATTGTTATATTGATGCAAGTGATTTTATAAGTGCTATGTATACTACAGCATAACAAAATGTGTCATACTGTTGATCTGGTGTAGCTTTTCCATTTGTCTTGATGTGAAGTATATGAAAGATCGCCCTCTGCTGGTTAACTGCATTTTTATCTGTAAAACAAAAGATATATAACATTTTAAATAGCAAACAATGTATTAAATTATTATGATATTTGATAGACATTATTTAAAACAAATTATTTCAGGTACATTAATTCATTATTAATAAAAATGTTGTACAGATTCATAGTATTACAGTTAAACATTGCATTTGACACATAATTAATTTAAGACCTAATGTCTTATGTACAGTATAAATATTTCCTTTCAAATTGATTGATATGGAATTGTAAATAAAATGTGAGTAATAAAAATTGTAAGGAAATATGCAAGCAATGTACATATATTCTGCACATTTTTTTAATTATTTATCAAACATGTTTGTTCTTTTTAAATGTGATGCTTCAAGAAGAAATAATAAGATTTTAAACCTACCGGTAAATCTTTTTCTCCTAGTCCGTAGAGGATGCTGGGGACTCCGTAAGGACCATGGTGTATAGACGGGCTCCGCAGGAGACATGGGCACCTAAAAGAACTTTCTAGTATGGTGTGCACTGGCTCCTCCCTCTATGCCCCTCCTCCAGACCTCAGTTAGAGAACTGTGCCCAGAGAAGATGGACAAAACAAGGAAAGGATTTTGTTAATCTAAGGGCAAGATTCATACCAGCCCACACCAATCATACCATATAACCTGGAATACACCTAACCAGTTAACAGTATGAACAAACAACAGTATCGGTCCAAGACCGATTCTAACTGTAACATAACCCTTATGTAAGCAATAACTATATACAAGTCTTGCAGATTTTCCGCACTGGGACGGGCGCCCAGCATCCTCTACGGACTAGGAGAAAAAGATTTACCAGTAGGTTTAAAATCTTATTTTCTCTTACGTCCTAGAGGATGCTGGGAACTCCGTAAGGACCATGGGGTTTATACCAAAGCTCCCAATCGGGCGGGAGAGTGCGGATGACACTGCAGTACTGACTGAGCAAATGCTAGGTCCTCATCAGCCAGGGTATCAAACTTGTAGAATTTAGCAAAAGTGTTTGACCCCGACCAAGTTGCTGCTCGGCAAAGCTGTAATGCCGAGACGCCCCGGGCAGCCGCCCAAGAAGAGCCCACCTTCCTAGTGGAATGGGCCTTTACTGAATGCGGTAACGGCAATCCAGCCATAACATAAGCCTGCTGAATCGTGTTACAGATCCAGCGAGCAATAGTCTGCTTCGAAGCAGGCGCGCCAATCTTGTTGGCAGCATACAGGACAACAATGCATCTGTTTTCCTAATTCTAGCCGTCCTGGCTACATACATTTTTAAGGCCCTGACTACATCCAGGGACATGGAATCCTCCAAGTCACTCGTAGCCACAGGCACCACTATAGGTTGGTTCATATGAAATGAAGACACCACCTTGCTCTTCCGTAGGAGCATTCTTGGTTTCACACCAAGAGACATATTTCCGCCAGATACGGTGATAATGTTTTGATGTCACCTCCTTCCTAGCCTTTATTAGAGTAGGTATGACCTCCTCCGGAATACCCTTCTCCGCTAGGATCCGGCGTTCAACCGCCATGCAATCAAACGTAACCGCGGTAAGTCTTGGAACAGACAGGGCCCCTGCTGTAACAGGTCCTCTCTTAGAGGAAGAGGCCAAGGATCTTCTGTGAGCATCTCCTGAAGATCTGAGTACCAGGCCCTTCAAGGCCAGTCTGGAACAATGAGTATTGTCTGTACTCTTTTTCGTCTTATGATCCTCAACACTTTTGTGATGAGAGGAAGCGGAGAAAACACATAGACCGACTGGAACACCCATGGCGTTACCAGAGCGTCTACTGCTATTGCCTGAGGGTCCCGGGACCGGGCACAATACCTCCAAAGCTTCTTGTTGAGGCGTGACGCCATCATGTCTATTTGAGGAACTCACAGAGACCCGTTATCTCTGCAAAGACTTCTTGATGAAGTCCCCACTCTCCTGGATGGAGATCGTGTCTGCTGAGGAAGTCTGCTTCCCAGTTGTCCACTCCCGGAATGAAGACAGCTGACAGAGCGCTTACGTGATTTTCCGCCCAGCGAAGAATCCTGGTGGCTTCCGCCATCGCGACTCAGCTTCTTGTCCCGCCTTGGCGGTTCGCATGAGCTACTGATGTGACATTGTCTGATTGAATCAGAACCGGTAGGTTGCGAAGAAGATTCTCCGCTTGTCGAAGGCCGTTGTATATGGCCCTTAGTGTTATGATTCCCGTACTCCAGACCAGAGGAGATCTTTATGGCAGAGGTCTGAGTACTGGAAGGATATGCTGGTACGGGAGCAGGAAAGCCTAGTAACCCCTGGCGCCCTAACTCCGTTGTCTCGCCCGTGTTATCAGAAATCCCCTGCGAGACTATGGTTGCTTGAGCCCATGGCAGCCGCGTTCGAAGGGCGGATTATGTCTGCCCAACCCCGATGCCCCCTCAGGTCTTAATGGGAGACAAAGGGAAATCCGAGACAGGGTGATAACAAGGGGCCCTCTGACTAAGCAACCAGGCCAGGGGTTACAAGCTATCTAACTTAAACCAAAAGTATGTGCGGACAAACCGCCAGTGAAAAGGACAACCAAAGATCCACTGATCCGTTACTCCTATCCAGCACCGCTGGATACCAGAGTGGATTTGTGGGAGCGGAATCCTCCGCAAAAGCTCCAGAACACAATAAACTAAATAATAAATAGTAGCGGTCAAGCCGCAACACACGGCTACGCCGCGACTCACGAACACCACAGGATGTTAAAGGTGCTCGGTCGGACTCCAGGAATAGATGACAAATTCCGAGTACTGGATCACTGAGGACAGGAACAACCGGGTTGAGCAGGACTGGAAACTCTCTGTAACTGACACAGCAAACAGGAAGCTATCACCGGCGTCTGTGAGAAGTCCTGAGAGTGCTTAAATTTGGGAGCCCTCCAATCATGATCCAGACAGGGTAATCACATAATGATGCCGTGCAGCTGCATGCTGCACGGCCAGAATACACAAGCACTGATTAATTAAGACCCAGCAACGGGGAACGCGGTCTGACCGTGGCGTCCCCGTTGCTAGGGTCTGAGTGGCTCCAAGCGCCCGGCGTCTAGCGTTGCTAGGGAGCCGGCGGCTGTCTGCCTGCGGCGTCCCTAGTTGCTAGGCGCCGGGCCGCACTGACGGGCGGACCCTCGGCGCCTAACAGTACCCCCCCCTTGAGGAGGGGTCAAGGAACCCCTAAGGCCAGGTTTCTGAGGAAATTCTCGAAAAAATGCCCTTTTGAGCCTCGGGGCATGGAGATCCTCATCCAGGACCCAAGACCTTTCTTCTGGACCATAACCTCTCCAATGTACCAAAAAATAAAGCCGACCCCGGGACAACTTGGAATCGAGAACCTTCTCCACTAAGAACTCCTGCTGACCCTGTACATCTATTGGTGATTTCCCCTGAGAGATCTTGCGAGGAAATCTACTGGACGAAACATATGGTTTTAACAAGGA
Source organism: Pseudophryne corroboree (assembly GCF_028390025.1). NCBI lineage: Eukaryota > Metazoa > Chordata > Amphibia > Anura > Myobatrachidae > Pseudophryne > Pseudophryne corroboree. Next base: position 853,705,585 of record NC_086444.1, on the reverse strand, counting down.
GCAATGGAAGGTATTTCCGATCCGTAAAGTTTTTGGTAAACGTAACCGGAAAGCCACTGGATTGACTTTTTTGATAATATGAAATGGTCCAATAAATTTAGGACCCAATCTGGCTGAGGTTTGTCGAAGTTTAATGTTGCGAGTCGACAACCATACCCTATCTCCAACTTTAAAAGTGCACGGCCGCCGGAGCCTGTCAGAAATTTTTTTCTCCCGAAATGCCGCTTTTCTGAGAGCCAGGTGCACTTTTCTCCAAATGAGTTTGAGATGAGAGGTCAAGGTCAGTGAGGAGACAGAGGAATGTTGAAAAAAGGAATTAGCTCTGGGGTGAAAACCAAAAACTGTAAAAAATGGAGATACATTGGTGGAGGAATGACAGGCATTGTTGTAAGCAAACTCTGCAAATGGAAGAAACTCAGACCAGTCATTTTGGAGTTTGGCCGAGTACAAACGCAAATATTGTTTTAATGATTGATTAACTCGCTCAGTCTGCCCGTTGGATTGGGGATGGTAGCCAGACGTTAAAGATAATTTCATCTTTAATGAGGCACAAAAAGACTTCCAAAATTGTGCAATGAATTGTGGACCCCGATCAGAAACAATATCAGTGGGTAACCCATGGAGTCTGAAAACATGGCGGAGGAACAAGACTGCCAATCCCTGGGCAGATGGCAATCGGGGAAGAGCAATGAAATGGGCCATTTTGCTAAAACGGTCCACTACCACCCATATGACTCGGCATCCGGCTGACAGAGGGAGGTCCACCACAAAATCCATGGAAATATGAGACCATGGCCTAAGAGGAACATTCAAGGGCATAAGTTGACCGATAGGCAAGGAACGGGGAACCTTATGCTGTGCACAGACCTGACAAGAAAAAACAAACTCCTTAATGTCTTTGGAAAGACCAGGCCACCATACCGAGCGGGAAACTAATTCAAAAGTTTTAGCGATCCCCGGATGCCCGGCAACCTTGCTATCATGAAACTCCGTCAAAACCGTTGCTCTCAAAAACTCGGGGACAAAAAGACGACCAGCAGGAGTATTTCCAGGAGCTTGATGTTGAAGCTGCTTTAACTGGGTAAATAAATCTTGTGTGAGACCTGCCCGAATGACTGAAGACGGAAGTATGGGAGTAACAGGACTGTTGTCTTGAACTGGGAGAAAACTGCGTGACAGGGCATCTGCCTTGGTATTCTTGGAACCTGGCCTGAAGGTGATAATGAACTTGAAACGAGTAAAAAATAAAGCCCAACGAGCTTGCCGGGCATTCAGTCATTTAGCTGATTCAATGTATTGAAGATTTTTGTGATCAGTCAAAACTGAAATGGTATGAGTGACTCCTTCAAGCCAATGCCTCCACTCCTCAAAAGCCCATTTAATAGCCAGTAATTCCCGGTTACCAACATCGTAGTTGGATTCAGCAGATGAGAATTTCCTGGACATAAAGGCACAAGGATGTAATTCCAGGGAATCCGGATCCTTCTGAGATAGGATAGCCCCTACTCCAACCTCCGAGGCATCAACCTCAACAATGAAAGGCAATTCTTGGTTGGGATGTCTGAGGACCGGGGCTGAGACAAAGGCTTGTTTCAAGGCCTGAAAAGATAACTCCGCTTCACGTGACCAGTTGGTAGGATCTGCTCCCTTTTTAGTCAGTGCCACAATGGGAGCAACTAGGTCAGAGAAAGAGTGAATAAATCTTCTATAGTAATTCGCAAACCCTAAAAAGCGCTGAATTGCTTTTAAATTGGTGGGTTGCGCCCAACTAAGGATGGCTTGGAGCTTCTTTGGTTCCATACAGAATCCCCGAGGGGAAATAATGTACCCTAAAAAGGATACCTCCGTGACATGAAATTCACACTTCTCCAGCTTGGCATATAGGTGATTTTCACGTAATTTTTTTAGAACCTGATGCACCTGGGTAACATGTTGTTCAATAGAGTCAGAATATATCAAAATATCGTCTAAGTAGACTACAACGAATCTTCCAAGAAATTCACGGAGCACATCGTTTATGAGATCCTGGAAAACTGCCGGAGCGTTGGACAGGCCGAATGGCATAACCAGATACTCATAGTGGCCTGATTGAGTACTGAATGCCGTTTTCCACTCATCCCCTGACTTGATTCTGATGAGGTTATATGCTCCTCTCAGGTCAATCTTAGAAAAAATCACAGCCGAACGTAGCTGATCAAAGAGGACAGAAATCAGCGGCAAAGGGTAAGTATTCTTTACTGAGATTTTATTCAAGGCTCTAAAGTCAATGCAAGGTCTGAGTGATCCATCCTTCTTCTCCACGAAGAAGAAGCCTGCACTTAAAGGGGATTTAGATGGCCTGATAAATCCTTTCCCTAGGCTTTCTTTAACATACTCATTCATGGCCACAGTTTCAGGTCCGGACAATGCATATAACCTTCCCTTAGGCAAAGTGGCACCAGGAATTAACTCGATAGCACAATCATAAGGCCTATGGGGAGGCAGAATATCCGCATTGCTCTTGGAAAATACATCAACAAAATCCTGGTATTCCACAGGAATGGGTGCGGGAATGACAGCAGCTATTCTGATGGGAAGCGTAATACATTCCTTATTACAGATGGTACCCCATTGTAAGATCTCCCCCGACTGCCAATCAATGATGGGATTATGAAAGGCCAGCCAAGGGTGACCCAGAACCACAGGAACTGCTGGGCAATGGGTAAGGAAAAACTCAATCTTTTCAGAATGCAGAGCTCCTACCGAAAGTAGAACAGGAGGTGTACAGAGAGAAATAACCCCATTGGACAAGGGACTCCCATCTAAACCATGCATGGTGATACACCTACCCAAGGCTAACTGAGGAATACCTAAGGCCTTAGCCCATGTTAAATCCATAAAGTTCCCTGCAGCTCCACTGTCCACAAAAGCCGAGACCGAGGAACAGAGGCTGCCAAAGGAAACTTTAGCTGGAACCAACAGTGAATTATTTGAGGAGATAAGCTGCAGACCAAAGTGAACCCCCTCACAACTCACTTGGTCGAGGCGTTTCCCGACTTGTTCGGACAACTACGGGCAAAATGTCCCTTACCCCCACAGTATAAACAAAGACCAGAATTTTGCCTTCTGGTTCTTTCTTCAGGAGACAGTTTGGAGAGGCCTATCTGCATGGGCTCCTCTATGTCCACAGGAATGGAAAAAACACAAGGAGAAGACCCGACAGATGCTCCTTTTTCAGCCCTCCGCTCTCTGAGACGACGATCAATCTTAATAGAGAGCTCCATGAGTTTATCGAGAGTCTCAGGAGCGGGATACTGAAGGAGACTGTCTTTTATAGACTCGGATAAGCCGAGGCGAAACTGACTGCGCAGGGCTGGGTCATTCCATCCACAGTCGTTCGACCAACGGCGAAACTCCGTACAATAAATCTCTGTGGGATTCCTACCCTGTCTGAGAGCACGCAACTGACTCTCGGCGGATGCCTCTCTATCAGGGTCGTCATACAATAGCCCTAAAGACCCCAGATAGGCGTCTACAGACAATAAAGCCGGATCGTCTGTCTTTAAGCCAAAAGCCCAGGTCTGAGGATCCCCCTGTAGCAAAGAAATAATAATTCCTACCCGCTGAGATTCCGTACCTGAGGAGACTGGTCTTAAACGAAAATACAGTTTACAAGACTCTTTAAAATTAAAAAACTGCTTTCTATCCCCAGAAAAACGGTCAGGCAGATGCATTTTTGGTTCAGGAATGACCCTCGGGGAAGTCCGTAACAGATCTTCCTGTGACCTCACCCGAAGGGACAGATCTTGAACCATCTGAGTAAGCTCTTGAATCTGGCTAACTAAAAGCTGGCCAGGATTTGGCCCAACACCGGAGGGATTCATGAGGCTGACAAATCTCCCAACAGAATAAGGGAAAAAATTAACTCCTGTTTAATTTTAAATTTTAGTTAGGCCGGTGATAATGTTATGATTCCCGTACTCCAGACCAGAGGAGATCTTTATGGCAGAGGTCTGAGTACTGGAAGGATATGCTGGTACGGGAGCAGGAAAGCCTAGTAACCCCTGGCGCCCTAACTCCGTTGTCTCGCCCGTGTTATCAGAAATCCCCTGCGAGACTATGGTTGCTTGAGCCCATGGCAGCCGCGTTCGAAGGACGGATTATGTCTGCCCAACCCCGATGCCCCCTCAGGTCTTAATGGGAGACAAAGGGAAATCCGAGACAGGGTGATAACAAGGGGCCCTCTGACTAAGCAACCAGGCCAGGGGTTACAAGCTATCTAACTTAAACCAAAAGTATGTGCGGACAAACCGCCAGGGAAAAGGACAACCAAAGATCCACTGATCCGTTACTCCTATCCAGCACCGCTGGATACCAGAGTGGATTTGTGGGAGCGGAATCCTCCGCAAAAGCTCCAGAACACAATAAACTAAATAATAAATAGTAGCGGTCAAGCCGCAACACACGGCTACGCCGCGACTCACGAACACCACAGGATGTTAAAGGTGCTCGGTCGGACTCCAGGAATAGATGACAAATTCCGAGTACTGGATCACTGAGGACAGGAACAACCGGGTTGAGCAGGACTGGAAACTCTCTGTAACTGACACAGCAAACCGGAAGCTATCACCGGCGTCTGTGAGAAGTCCTGAGAGTGCTTAAATTTGGGAGCCCTCCAATCATGATCCAGACAGGGTAATCACATAATGATGCCGTGCAGCTGCATGCTGCACGGCCAGAATACACAAGCACTGATTAATTAAGACCCAGCAACGGGGAACGCGGTCTGACCGTGGCGTCCCCGTTGCTAGGGTCTGAGCGGCTCCGTGCGCCCGGCGTCTAGCGTTGCTAGGGAGCCGGCGGCTGTCTGCCTGCGGCGTCCCTAGTTGCTAGGCGCCGGGCCGCACTGACGGGCGGACCCTCGGCGCCTAACACTTAGCTCCAACATGTTGATGTGTAGACAGGACTCCTGGTCTGACCTTAGTCCCTGAAAATTTCTTCCTTGGGTGACTGCTCCCCATCCTCTGAGGCTCGCGTCCGTGGTTACCAGGATCCAGTCCTGAATGCCGAACCTGCGACCCTCTAGAAGGTGAGCACTTTGTAGCCACCATAGAAGAGACACCCTGGTCCTGGGGGACAGTGTTATTTTTTGATGTAATTGTAGATGGGACCTGGACCATTTGTCCAGAAGATCCCATTGAAACGTCCTTACATGGAACCTGCCGAAGGGAATTGCCTCGTAAGTTGCCACCATTTTCCCCAGAACCCGAGTGCATTGATGAGCTGACACTCTTTTCGGCTTTAGTAGTTCTCGGACCATGTTCTGGAGGTCCTGGACTTTTTCCAATGGGAGGAAAACTTTCTTTTGTTCCGTGTCCAGTATCATGCCTAGGAACGGTAGTCGCGTTGTCGGAACCAACTGTGACTTTGGTAGATTGAGAATCCACCCATGTTGTTGAAGCACTCTCTGAGAGAGTGACACGTTCTCCAGTAATTGCTCTCTTGATCTCACTTTTATCAGGAGATCGTCCAAGTATGGGATAATTGTGACTCATCGCTTGCGCAGGATCACAATCATTTCCGCCATTATCTTGGTGAAAATCCTCGGGGCCGTGGTCAGCCCAAACGGCAACGTCTGAAACTGATAATGACAATCCTGTACCGCGAATCTCAGGTACTCCTGATGAGAGGAATATATGGGGACATGAAGGTAAGCATCCTTTATGTCCAGTGACACCATAAAATCCCTCCCTTCCAGGCAGGCTATCACCGCTCGGAGCGATTCCATCTTAAATTTGAATCTTTTCAGGTACAGGTTCAGGCATTTTAGGTTTAAAATGGGCCTTACCGAACCATCCGGCTTCGGAACCACAAATAGGGTTGAATAATACCCTTTTCCCTGTTGGCTCAGTGGAACCCTGATAATCACTCGCTGTTGACACAGCATTTGAATTGCAGCTAGCACTACTTCCCGCTCTGGGGTAGAAGCTGGTAAGGCCGACTTGAAAAATCGGCGTGGGGGCACCTCTTCGAATTCCAGCTTGTAGCCCTGGGAGACTATTTCTATCACCCAAGGGTCCACGTCTGACTGAACCCAGACTTGGCTGAATAGTCGAAGGCGTGCCCCCACCTGTGCGGACTCCCGCAGGGGAGCCCCAGCGGCATGCGGTAGACTTAGCGGAAGCCGGGGAGGACTTCTGCTCTTGGGAACCAGCCGCAGCAGGTGTCCTCTTGCCTCTACCCTTACCTCTGGCGAGGAAAGAGGAGCCCCGACCTCTTCTGGATCTATGCGACCGAAAGGACTGCATCTGATATTGTGGGGGTTTCTTTTGCTGTTGGGGAACAAAAGGTAAAAAGGTCGACTTACCTGCGGTAGCTGTAGAGATCAGGTCCGCGAGGCCGTCCCCAAACAATACATCACCTTTGTAAGGTAAAACCTCCATATGCCTTTTTGAGTCTGCATCCCCCGTCCATTGGCGGATCCATAAGGCTCTTCTTCCCGAAATAGCCATAGCATTGGCTCTTGAACCCAGTAAACCAATGTCTTTTTGAGCGTCCCTCAAATATAAGACTGCGTCCTTAATATGAGCTAATGTTAACAAAATTGTATCCCTATCTAGGGTATCAAGGTCAGCTGACAGTGTATCCGTCCAAGCTGCTACTGCACTACATACCCATGCCGACGCAATTGCCGGTCTAAGCAAAGTACCAGTATGAGTGTAGATGGACTTTAGTGTAGTCTCTTGCCTGCGGTCCGCAGGATCCTTGAGGGCCGCTGTGTCAGGGGACGGTAGCGCCACCTTCTTGGAAAGGCGTGTTAAGGCTTTGTCCACTGTAGGAGAGGATTCCCAACGTACCCTGTCCTGTGTAGGGAAAGGGTACGCCATAAGAACCCTTTTGGGAATCTGCAGTTTCTTATCTGGAGTTTCCCATGCTTTTTCACATAACTCATTAATTTCATGGGAAGGAGGAAAGTTTATAACTTGTTTCTTTCCCTTAAACATGTGTATCCTCGTGTCGGGCACCGAGGGCTCATCAGTGATATGTAACACATATTTTATTGCAATAATCATGCACTGAATACTTTTTGTCACCCTGGGGTGCAATCTTGCTTCATCATAGTCGACACTGGAATCAGAGTCCGTGTCGGTATCTGTGTCCCTTATTTGTGAGAAGGGACGTTTCTGAGATCCCGACAGGTCCTGTGAGTCGGTATAATCCGTAGATTGATTACCTGCCGACGCACTGGACTCTGCTTTGTCCAGTCTTTTATGCAGTGAAGCTACACTAGCATTTAACATATGCCACATATTCATCCAATCCTGAGTCGGCACCGCCGACTGAGAAACACCACTCATCTGTTCCACCTCCTCTTTGGATAAGCCTTCCGTTTCAGAAATGCCGACACACGTACCGACACCCCACACACACTGGAATATAACTATAAGGGGACAATTCCCTAAAGAAGGCCCTTTGGAGAGACAGAGAGAGAGAGTATACCAGCACACACCAGCGCCAACTGACCCAGGAAAAAAAAAACCCAGATAGCGCTTTTATATATATAAATTTATATAGATTTCCCCACTCACTGCGCCTTAATTATGTGCCCCCCTCTCTTTTTTTCAGCCCTCTGATGCTCAGCAGGGGAGAGTCCGGGGAGCCAGCGTTCTCTGCAGCCTCTGTGGAGAAAATGGCGCTGGTTAGTGCTGAGGGATCAAGCACCGCCCCCTCGAGCGGCGGGCTTCGGTCCCGCTCGTGAATTTGAAAAAAATGGCGGGGATCCGTAGTTTACTGCCTCCACAGCCTAACTACATACTTTTTTGCCTAAAACGAGGTTTATTGCTGCCCAGGGCGCCCCCCCTGAGCCCTGCACCTATCAGTGCCGTGTAAGTGTGGGAGCAATGGCGCACAGCTTCCTGCTGCGCGCTTACCTCATGAAGATCTGAAGTCTAATGGTCTCCAGTAGCCTAAGAAGCAGAGCCCTTAACTCTTAAGAAGTGGGTCTGCTTCTCTCCCCTCAGTCCCACGATGCAGGGAGTCTGTTGCCAGCAGAGCTCCCTGAAAATAAAAAACCTAACAAAATTCTTTTTACAGAAAACTCAGGAGAGCTCCCTGTAATGCACCCTATCTCCTCTGGGCACAAGATCTAAGGAGCCAGTGCACACCATACTTGAAAGTTCTTTTAGGTGCCCATGTCTCCTGCGGAGCCCGTCTATACCCCATGGTCCTTACGGAGTCCCCAGCATCCTCTAGGACGTAAGAGAAAAGCATTTGCAAAAAATGAAAATAGTAAATTAATTTTTTTGTTATTTTATTGTCTAGTCTATGAGGTTTACAGTGAAGAAAAGATCATTTTGGAGTCATGCAACAGTTAACAATTTGAGTGCCAAAGCAACAGAATTTAAAAATATGTTCTAGATCTATGGAGCACAGCCACCTGTGAGCACTGTTTTTTTAAATTTTTAAGGACAAATAACATACACACTACATACGTTCTGTTAATTTCATAAAAGTTAGGATATAAATGAGAAGTATAGCTGTGCCTGCAGGAGTATACTAGTTGTGTCTGTTCCCTGGTGAGAGTATCCGCACTCTCACCAGGATTCGCCTGCCCAACAAACCAAGATGCTGAAATAATATATTAAAAGAAAACATCTTCACTACTGTATCTCCACTACCCTATGTATACTAGACATATGCAGTGTGATAAGTGTCTGTGTGATAAGATTCAGATGACACATTGTGAGACTGATTTAAAGCAAAAATGAGCAACTTTGCACCCTGAATAGATGCAAATAAATGTATATTTTGCATGCATGGTAAATACTGCCTGCTTTTGCATGTTGTCTATAAATGCTGGACAACTTTATGCTTGCACTGCAATTTAGTTATGGATTTGGACACGCCCCTCTCAAATCTAAATCTGACTGCACAGTTTAAATCTGACCCACCTACAGAGCAACATGGTTTGTCCAATTACACAGTTACTTCCTCTTTTTTGGTTTACTCCCACTTCAGAATCAGGCCCTTTATGTGTAAACAAGCTTGTTCCATCAGAACATAATATTATAGGCCTGATTCTGAAATGGATGTCTTATACTAACTCTGCAGCTGATTTTTAGATACTGAGATTCCCACTTGCAGCATTTTCTGGCTGTGGGAATCCGTCTCAGTGACACTTTAGATGCAGCATCGGACACACCATCGAAACTTGTTCCAGCCCTAGAGCAGGTGCTGTTTTCTTATCTGAGCATGGCCACATCTGTGCATCTAAAGACACAGCCACAGTCAGTGACACGCCCACGTCACACTTCCTGATCCAAATTTGTTCTGCGTTTCAGTGCGGTAAAAATTTAATTATTCTGCATACTGTACCTATATACTGAACACCCCCTGGAACAACATTACTACTGTACATAAAGATCATTTTATTGTGTGTTTGGATCTTTATATTTAATAGATAAAGAACTACATACAATATGCAGTAAAAGAACTGACTGAGCACTTCTTTCATCATCCAAAGTTATGGAGTTAGAACTGAGCAATCTATAACAGTCACATACATCAACATGGACAAAAATAAAATTTCCAATGAAAAATCTCTCAATATAACGATGACCCAGAGAGTTGGCGACAGTTGAAAAGCAAGATATTAGGTTTGAACTGAGATTACCAAACATCTTCGCAAAAAGACAATTCTTGTAGTGCAGCAAACAATGATTCTTTACCATATATTGTATTCTTAGTTTATTATGTTAAAAAGTTACATTTCTTCAACAATTTAGAGGCAGGTATTATTTATTTCCGTGTTATAAGTGAGATGTATACCCATCTCTCGATTAGACCCATTTAACTCTGGCCATGACTTACTAACTTATTTTGTGCTGGCTTGGTGATCGAGCTGCAGTAACAGCTGCAACTGATAACAGGCTCAGCGGGAATATTGGAGAACATGTTGGGTTGTTTTTTATGATTCTTAGATCTTTTCCTTATGATAACAATTTAAGTCACACCATGATTTCTCCTTGTTTTCTGGCCTGTTGGTCCATAATGCAACTGCTTACAACTGGAAGATACCATTTTATTTATATATATTTATTTTTTCTATTTCTTCTGTTTTTTCTTTTATGCTTTTTGCTGTTTGCTACTATTTTATTACAATGTATTGGATGTTTATGAATGGTCCTGGCCGCTGTGTAATAACAAATGGGAGAGTCAAGCTGTATAAAATTTGCTTTTGTTCCTGGAAGATGTTCTGTTAAATTGAAATCCCTAATAATTTGGGGACCATCTGTTAATTCTTGGAACAAATGTTTTGAGCTCATGTATTGGATACATTCCATCTTAAGGTTTATACACTATCTTGTCTATAATTATATTACACATAGCTAAAAGTCACCACATAGACCAAAGAAAATTTTATTTTAATTTCGGAGATGGTAGTTAGTAAAATAAAATGTTTATTGAACAATTAAACTAATGATTCTTTTAAACTATGGTGGGCAAAATAATTATTTGTTATTCAACTAGGAAGAAAATATTGAGTATTAGACTATACATTGGCTATATAATATATTATGATCTTAATCTTTTAGAAAAATGTTTCAGCAGAAAATGCATTACACATTAGGTAATTGGCTTTAATCCATGGCACCCAACCTACAGTACTGTCGTGCCTGTGGAATGTGATCACACCACTTGAAAAAAAAAATCAGTAGGTAGAAAAGGAGATGTGCAGAACTGTCAGGAATCAATTTACAAACTTTTTCTTTCAAATGTTTTTACATAAACTTCATAGAAAATCATAACATAAGTAGGCCTATTTTGGACACTGATACAAAGTTGGTTGCACACCTGTTTGTGTTTGCTATTAGACCAAATATATGCAAGTGTCATGAGCCACCGCTGTGGCTCATTCCTGTTTTATGTTTTTATGTTGTGAGTCTGTTGTATTTCTGTTAGCATTCAGGTTTTCTTATGTACTTGTTGGTGTTAAGTGTAACTGCAGCCTGTCTCCTGTATGTGTGGTCTGTGCAGTTTCACCTGTCAGTTAATTAGGCCATGTTTTCCTGCATTCTCAGTGCATTTCATATTCCTGCAGGTTCCCTGTGTGTTCAGCTGCAGTATAATTAGGAGTTTTGTCTGTGTGTGTAGCTGAACAGATGCATTGAGTCTCCTTATCAGAGGGCCTAGTCTTCCTGGCTGCTCTGATTGGCAATTGCTCCTAATATTACCCAGCCTGCCCTGAATCTGACGCCGGATATAGCTTGAAGCTTATGATTCCCGAGAGTACCTGTGTCCGGTCCCTGTTCCTTGGTGAATCTAGAATCTAGAATCTGTACAGTCGTACTATTAAATCACTGGTGATACCCAGTCCAGTTAGAATCCTGCGTACTCTGTCCTGCCAGAATCCTGAGTTCATTACCTGTCACCTGAGTTCCTGATTGTACATGTGAAACCTAGCCTGGAAGTACTTTCAGACAGCTCCAGCCTGACCTTGTCTTGCTTTGTCCTGCCTTGCCTGGAAACCAGGGATCTCCTGCAGTAATCTTGTTGTCTGTACCTTGCCTTGTTCTGCTGAGCTCCTTTAGGAACTCATTGCGAACTTATTTAAGATTATATTCCAACCTGTGCATTGTTGCACTCATGTGCATTCAGTTATTTCTCTCTGCCTGTGTGTAGTGCAGCAGTATCTAGATAGGGTTCAGTGTACGTCTCACCGTACTGCAACCTTCACTTGCCCAGCCTCCAATAGCCGCCTTGTCTATACATAAAACATGGGGTCATCTGAGTACGGGGTGGACCTAATCTGCCCTGGAAAGGCAGCTGCTACAGGCGAAGTCTTTGGCTGCAGGAGGCTAGAAGACTGCTGGGCAAGGGTAATTGCATGAGTGTCACCAAGAACCATCAGATAGCCCATAGCACACTGTAGTCCGCATAACAGCAAGTACTGGTGATATAGAATCATATGCATTTCAAGATCATCTACTCTTACAAATAAGGAGACTGAAGAGGCTCTAATAGAGCATTCTGATGTAGACAAAGTTCAGAGTGTGTCATTGGAACTTTTGTCTATGCAGAGTCTGCCATAAACATAGCAGGGCCGTAACTAGCTGTTTGCTGAGGGGGCACCACACATAGCACTGCAGGGTAGGGGGGCGCTGTTGGCGGCACTTATCAATTATCTGTTTTAATTACTTTCACTTGCAGCTTTTCCTCTTTTTGAAGCCCACATTCTCCTGACTGCCCCTATCTCCTACACTGACCCCTTCTGTCGCTAATACCTACTAGATATTTCTTTTTTATTTAGTCACACTGTTCTTTATTACATTTCAAGATGCTGACATACCCAGGATTCAAACCCATTGCATATGACATTGCAGTCAGACAATCTCTTCATTGAGCTATCTGCCGTTGCATAGAAAGGTAGATAATTCTAAGCTAGTGAAGTCTAACTATTTGAAGCTTACCTTGTACTTTGTGAAAAAATGATCAGCATTGCGGCTGAGCGGATCTATGTAGTGTGTGGCTGAAAGAGATTAGATGTGTGGATGCACACTACATAGATATGCTCAATTGCAATGCTGATTTTTTTTCCAAGTTACAAGTAGCTTCATATAGTGTTCATGGTTTTTATGCAATATCCACTAGCTCAATGAGTGGGGTGTTTGATTATAATTCAACAAGTTATAGGCTTGAATCCTGGGTATGGCGGTATATTGAAATGTGTTATTTAATACATAGTAACATAGTAACATAGTATCTGAGGTTGAAAAAAGACAATTGTCCATCGAGTTCAACCTATTTGTGGTCTCCTATGCATGATGATTTGACTAAAATTTCTGACTGATGCTGCTGTCAGCCGTTGCATTTTATCCCTATTTATAGTAACTATAATGCATGACTATGCACCATACCCCTGGATATCCTTATCCATTAGGAATTTATCTAACCCATTCTTAAAGGTGTTGACAGATTCCGCAATTACAACTCCCTCCGGCAGGGAATTCCAAACACGTATTGTCCTTACCGTAAAAAAGCCTTTACGCCGTATTGTGCGGAATCTCCTCTCCTCTAACCTGAGCGAGTGTCAACGAGTCCTCTGTGTTGATCTAACCAAAAACAGGTCCCGCGCAAGCTCTGTGTATTGTCCCCTTATATATTTGTAGATGTTGATCATATCCCCTCTTAGTCTCCGCTTTTCCAATGTAAACATGCCTAGTCTTTCAAGCCTTTCCTTGTATTCCATCGTCTCCATGCCCTTAATTAGTTTGGTCGCCCTCCTCTGTACCTTTTCTAGCTCCAGGATATCCTTTTTGTAGTACGGTGCCCAGAATTGTACACAGTATTCAAGGTGTGTCCTCACTAGTGATTTATATAACGGGAGTATAATACTCTCGTCCCTAGCATCAATACCCCGTTTTATGCATGCTAATATCTTATTAGCCTTCTTTGCTGCAGTCCTACTTAGGGTACTACTGCTTAGCTTGCTATCTATGAGGACACCTAAGTCCTTTTCCAGTACAGAATCCCCTAATTTTACCCCATTTAGTAGGTAGGTGTAATTTTTGTTCTTGTTACTACAGTGCATTACCTTACACTTGTCTGTGTTGAAGCTCATTCTCCATTTGGCTGCCCATGCTTCTAATTTAACTAAGTCGTTCTGAAGAGACTCGGCATCCTCCTCTGTATTTATAGCCTTACACAATTTGGTATCATCTGCAATAATTGACACCATGCTCTCTAGACCTTCTGTTAGGTCGTTAATGAAAATATTGAACAATAGCGGTCCTAATACTGAGCCTTGCGGCACACCACTTAGCACTTCAGTCCAAGTTGAAAAAGATCCATTAACCACAACGCGCTGCTCCCTATTATCTAACCAGTTTTTGACCCAAGTGCATATTGTGCTTCCTAGCCCTGATTCTTGTAGCTTGTAGATAAGTCTCATGTGTGGTACAGTATCGAACGCTTTGGCAAAGTCTAAAAAGATTACATCCACGTCTTTACCCTGATCTAGGTTTGCGCTTACTGTTTCATAAAAGCCAAGTAAGTTGGTTTGACAGGATCTGTCCTTCATAAACCCATGTTGATTCCTTTTAATGACCTTATTAACTTCAAGGAACTTCTGAATACTATCTCTTAGAATACCTTCCAATACTTTCCCCACTATAGATGTAAGACTAACTGGTCTATAATTACCTGGTTCAGCTTTACTTCCCTTTTTGAATATAGGCACTACTTCCGCTATACGCCAGTCTTTGGGAACCATACCTGATATAACTGAATCCTTAAAGATCAAAGATAGCGGTTTTGCCAGGTCAGAGTGAAGCTCCATTAGAACCCTTGGGTGAATACCATCGGGCCCTGGTGATTTATTAATCTTTAAATGTTTTAATCGGTCACAGACTACTTCCTCGCTTAAATAAGTACCTATCAGTGGGATATTCTCATTATTGAGATTGTGTGTCAGTCCCTGAATTGGGTCCTCTCTAGTGAATACTGTTGAAAAAAACTCATTTAGTGTGTCCGCTATGTCATTATCATTTTTGCTTAAGACTCCCAACTTGTCTTTTAAAGGGCCTATACTTTCCTTCTTTAATCTCTTGCTATTAATGTATTTAAATAATTTTTTGGGATTCGCTTTGCTTTCCCTTGATACTAGTTTTTCAGTTTCTACTTTAGCCGCTCTTATTTCCTTTTTGCAAATTTTGTTACATTCCTCATAGTGCTGAAATGACTCTGCTTCCCTGTCAGATTTGTATTTTTTAAATGCTCGCCTTTTCTTGCCCATAAGTTCCTTAATCTTTTTGTTAAGCCACATCGGTTTATGATTTTTATTCCTTTTTTTGCTGCTCATAGGAATAAATTTGAGTGTATTTTTAGCTAGCAGGAATTTTAGTACCTCCCATTTCTCCGTAGTATTTTTTCCTAAAAAGAAACCTTCCCATTCAATATCCCTGAAAAATACCATCATCTTTTCAAAATTTGCTTTGCTAAAGTTTAGAGTCCTAGTTGAGCCAGTATAGGGCTGTTTATGGAAACTGATATTGAATGTGACCATATTGTGGTCGCTGTTTCCTATGGGTTCCCCTACTATAATACCTGATACCAAATCCCCATTGTTTGTTAATACCAGGTCTAAGATTGCATTGTACCTAGTTGGTTCCTCAATTAGTTGGACTAAGTAGTTATCAATTAGTTGGACTAAGTAGTTATCACAAGCGTATTGTAACTGAATAAGAATGAGCTCTCAAGTTAAGTGCATGAATGTGGTATAAAGAGGATTTGTGTACAAATCCATTTTCTTGCAGTGGTCTATAAATGAGTGTGTATTATATACATCATAGTATGGGCTTCCTCTGGGATCAATCTTGTCATGCCCCTTCCCCACAAAGCATGTGCCTTATGTCCATATTAGAAAAATGGGGGGTGCCAATTCTCTCTCTGGCACAGGGCACCAAAAAATCTAGTTACGGCTCGGGCACCAAGTTCAGACTATTGCAAAAATGACCTGATGTTAATGATAAGTATTAAACTAAGAGCCCAATTCAGAGATGGATGTAAGCCACACTGTGCATCAGTGCCATAACTAGATATTTTGATGCCCTGTGCCAGAACTGGTGCCCCCCCCCCCCCACATTTTTTTAAATAGGGACAGTATGTGCCAAAAGGTGCACAGCAAAAATGTAGGGGCGTGGCTTTTTTGGAAGGGGATGGCCATACAATAGTGTCAATTCACAGTACACCACTCAATAGTGTCCGTTATTCACATCACATCCCACAGTATTGTTCGTTATTCACATTACATCCCACAGTAGTGTCTGTTATTAACATTACACTGCACAGCAGTGTTCCTTATTAAAAACATTACATCAAAGAATAGAGCTCCTTATATACATTATGCCAGGTATAGCCCCTTATACACATTATTCCAGGTACAGCCCCTTATACACATTATGCCAAGTAGAGCATGTTATAGACATTACACCAGGTAGAGCACTTTATACATATAATGCCAGGTAGAGCCCCTTATACACATTATACTAGGTAGAGCACATACTACACATTATGCCAGGTACAGACTTTTATACACATTACACCAGGTAAATCCCCTTATGCACATTATGCCTGGTACATCCCTTATACACATTAAGTCAGGTCACTGGTGTATTTATAATGGATGCAGTGTATGTGGTGCACACAGGCCCCTGGTGTCCAGGGGGCCCACACCGCACACCCTACACCCATTATTTGTAATACCTACCCTCCGGAGTCCCGCAGTGCTGCAGAAATCACTGAGAAAATTATGTGGCACATTTTTCAGGTGTTTTGCGCATGTGCAGTAGGAAAATCACTGGGAAAATGGCTGCCGTGCCATTTACCTGGAGATCTGTGCATATGCTCTAGACTCTGGGACAGCGCTAGGGTCCCCTAGTACCCAAAGTCACAGCATTGCTGCTGGCTAGAGAGGAGGGGGCCCTGATGGAGCCTGCACACAAGCCTCCTCTCTAGATATGCCCCTGCACCAGGTAGAGCACATTATACACATTATGCCAGGAACAGCACGTTATACACATTACGCCAGGTATAGCTCCTTATACACATTATGCCAGGTACATCCCCTTATACACATTATGCCAGGTGCAACCCCTATATTGTGTGTGTGTTACTTACGGTAACAGGTTGGGAGGAGGTGACAGGCCAATCAGGTGAGAGGTTGGGAGAAGATACAGGCTGGTGAGGGGTGAGATTTGGAGCAGAAACAGGCTAGTGAGTTTGGGGAGGAGGGGACAGACCAGACAGGTGGGGTGTGAGGAGGAGGTGACAGACCAAACAGGTGAGGTGTAAGGTCACAGGCCAGAAAGGTGAGGTGTGAGGAGGAGGTGACAGACCAAACAGGTAAGGTGTGAGGTTGGGGAGGAGGTTATAGACTATTGAGGGGTGAGATTTGGTAGGAGGTGAAAGGGATGGAGGTGTGAGGATGGGAGGGGAGATGGGCTGGGAAGGTGTGAGGTTGGGAGGTTATAGGCTGGTGAGGTATGAGGTTGGGAAGATACAATCTGGTGAGGCTGGGAGGAGATAGTCCAGTGAGGGGGTGATACCTGTCATTGACTGGGCAGGACACTGGGGTAGCATGGTTGGGAGCCAGTGGTCAGGGCCATAAAGGACCGGTGGGAACAAGGATTAGAGATGACCCGTGTGATGGGCGGAGACCACAGCATTAGGGAGCCTGGCTGGCATCAGTGAGTGCCGGCATTGGCGACAGAGACAGTCCCTATGCTCTACCAGATGACACAGTGAGTGACAACATGGTATTGGCTAAGGGGGAGAAGTCACTGACATGCCCCACCGGAAATGTACCATAGAGCATCAGTGCTGGCCAGAGCTTCAGCATCCCCTACTACTCTCTGTCAATCTTATTGGAGTGGGGACAGAGCGCATAGGGTAGACAGTGTGCCCTGCGCTGCCTACAATATCTATAGTGCAAGCACATATATGCAGGTGGACATTTGATGATATTGCGAACAGTGCACCCACACTGCAAATGGGCTGTGGGCAAGCAATGTCTGCGCACACCTAGTTATAGCTCTGCTATGCATGTTCCATGATGGTCTTGTAATAGCAATTTTAATAAGGATTTATACACAAAGTGATTGACGGTCAGGGAGCATTTTTGGGCAGTTATGGGGGAGTTTGAGACCATTTGGGGGTCATATCACAGCTTATGACTGCTATTCCACACACACAGTAAAAATGGCTCTGGCATCATTCTACTGATGGCCATCAGGGACGTGCAGTGAGCTAAATGGTTCAGGAGGCACTGGCTAGCACCAGAGCCAGATTTACATGCAAAATATGAGCCAAAGTGTACATCTGGTCATTATACAAAGGTGCAACATTATAAACTGCTGGAAATGTGGTGAGTTTTGATCAGAGATGTGCGGAAAAAGGTAGGCAGGTGAGGCAGACATAGGGGTATATTTACTAAGGTCCCGATTTTGACCGAGATGCCGTTTTTTCATCAAAGTGTCATCTCGGTAATTTACTAAGCAATAATCTCGGCAGTGATGAGGGCATTCGTAATTTTTTGGAAGTCCAATCCAAAAAATACGAATGAATACACCATCGGTCAAAACGCGGCTGTTTAAGTATGAATCTCGGTAATTTACTAAGAAGTGCAAAGCAAAAAAAAAACAAACACTGCCGTAAAAAATTACAACTCGTAAAAAAGTGCTAAAAAAAAACAGACCTGCTTTTTTAATCCGTGATTGTATAGGCATGCAGGGATCCATGAGATCCGTGCATGTATATCAGTGGGAAGGGGTGGGAAAGTGGTTATTTTCTTTAAAAAAATTGCGTGGAGTCCCCCCTCCTAAGCATAACCAGCTTCGGGCTCTTTGAGCCGATCCTGGTTGCAGAAATATGGGGAAAAAATTGACAGGGGTTCCCCCATATTTAAGCAACCAGCATCGGGCTCTGTGCCTGGTCCTGGTTCCAAAAATACGGGGGACAAAAAGAGTAGGGGTCCCACGTATTTTTAAAACCAGCACCGGGCTCCACTAGCTGGACAGATAATGCCACAGCCGGGGGTCACTTTTATATAGTGCCCTGCGGCCGTGGCATCAAAAATCCAACTAGTCACCCCTGGCCGGGGTACCCTGGGGGAGTGGGGACCCCTTCAATCAAGGGGTCCCCCCCCCAGCCACCCAAGGGCCAGGGGTGAAGCCCGAGGCTGTCCCCCCCATCCAATTGGCTGCGGATGGGGGGCTGATAGCCTTTTGTGAAAATGAAAAGATATTGTTTTTAGTAGCAGTACTACAAGGCCCAGCAAGCCTCCCCCGCATGCTGGTACTTGGAGAACCACAAGTACCAGCTTGCGGCGGAAAAACGGGCCCGCTGGTACCTGTAGTACTACTACTAAAAAAATACCCAAAAAAAGACAAGACACACACACCTTGAAAGTAAAGATTTATTACATACATCCACACAAACATACATACATACTTACCTTATGTTCACACGAGGGTCGGTCCTCTTCTCCAGTAGAATCCATGGGGTACCTGTTGAATAAATTCTACTCACCAGATCCAGGGTCCCAGGCTCCTCGTAGCATCCATTTGTAATCCACGTACTTGAATAAAATAAAAAAACGGAAAGCCGAGCCACGCACTGAAAGGGGACCCATGTTTGCACATGGGCCCCCTTTCCCCGAATGCCAGAAACCCACTCTGACTGATGTCTAAGTGGGTTTCTTCAGCCAATCAGGGAGCGCCACGTTGTAGCACCCTCCTGATCGGCTGTGTGCTCCTGTACTGTCTGACAGGCGGCACACGGCAGTGTTACAATGTAGCGCCTATGCGCTCCATTGTAACCAATGGTGTGAACTTTCTGCCCTGCGGTTGACCGAAAGTGACCTCACCGCTGAGCAGAAAGTTCCCACCATTGGTTACAATGGAGCGCATAGGCGCTACATTGTAACACTGCCGTGTGCCGCCTGTCAGACAGTACAGGAGCACACAGCCGATCAGGAGGGTGCTACAACGTGGCGCTCCCTGATTGGCTGAAGAAACCCACTTAGACATCAGTCAGAGTGGGTTTCTGGCATTCGGGGAAAGGGGGCCCATGTGCAAACATGGGTCCCCTTTCAGTGCGTGGCTCGGCTTTCCGTTTTTTTATTTTATTCAAGTACGTGGATTACAAATGGATGCTACGAGGAGCCTGGGACCCTGGATCTGGTGAGTAGAATTTATTCAACAGGTACCCCATGGATTCTACTGGAGAAGAGGACCGACCCTCGTGTGAACATAAGGTAAGTATGTATGTATGTTTGTGTGGATGTATGTAATAAATCTTTACTTTCAAGGTGTGTGTGTCTTGTCTTTTTTTGGGTATTTTTTTAGTAGTAGTACTACAGGTACCAGCGGGCCCGTTTTTCCGTCGCATGCTGGTACTTGTGGTTCTCCAAGTACCAGCATGCGGGGGAGGCTTGCTGGGCCTTGTAGTACTGCTACTAAAAACAATATCTTTTCATTTTCACAAAAGGTTATCAGCCCCCCATCCGCAGCCAATTGGATGGGGGGACAGCCTCGGGCTTCACCCCTGGCCCTTGGGTGGCTGGGGGGGGGACCCCTTGATTGAAGGGGTCCCCACTCCCCCAGGGTACCCCGGCCAGGGGTGACTAGTTGGATTTTTGATGCCACGGCCGCAGGGCACTATATAAAAGTGACCCCCGGCTGTGGCATTATCTGTCCAGCTAGTGGAGCCCGGTGCTGGTTTTAGAAATACGGGGGACCCCTACTCTTTTTGTCCCCCATATTTTTGGAACCAGGACCAGGCGCAGAGCCCGATGCTGGTTGCTTAAATATGGGGGAACCCCTGTCAATTTTTTCCCCATATTTCTGCAACCAGGGTCGGCTCAAAGAGCCCGAGGTTGGTTATGCTTAGGAGGGGGAACCCCACGCATTTTTTTTCTCCGTTTTACAGTGTTTATTAAAAAAAAAAAAAAATGAACCCCAGCACGGATCACACAGATCCGGCCGAGATTCATTGTGATAAAGTCGGCAGTGTTTTGCTAATCACTGCCGTAAAAAACGGGAAAAAAACACGAATGACATCGACATCGGAACAAATGAAAAATCCGAATACGGCAGCTTAGTAAATTAGGCGTAATAAATTCAAAAAGTTGCAGTTTTACACTTTCGATGTCATTCGTGATTGAACTTTGACCTTTTACCGAAAATTACGAATGTTAGTAAATATACCCCATAGACTTTTTACTGCAGAGTTTTGGCTATAAAAATTATTATAAGAATGCAAAGAAGATATTTCAAACAAATTCTTTGTATTTTTCATATACTTTATACACTCAAAACTCTGGCACAAACGTTAGTATGACAGGACAGGCACTATCTGTACTGGTTTGTTTGTTTTTGTAGGGGGGGGAAAAAGTGTGAGGAGAAAGCCAGAGGGAGGGGGTTGAATCAGGTGTGAGTAATCAGGAGGAGGAGGGGCTGACTAAAGCAGCTGGCTGAGCCTATATAAGCAGTGATTAGACTCATTGGAGCTTGCTCGTTGTAAGGGCTTGTATTTTAAAGTGTTGCTTGGATTTGTAAGTGTATGTGAGCTGGTAACAGCAAAAGGTGAGTTAGAATACAGAAAAAGGTGAGTTTTATAATACACAATCAGGAACACACATATTTGCAGTACCATTAAACTTCTGATGAGGCTGCAAGGGGCTGACCTTGTGAGTGAGTGAAAGGGTCTCTTACTTGGAGTAGCAGAGGGGCCGTGATTGTGCATGTGTGAG
Organism: Pseudophryne corroboree; assembly: GCF_028390025.1. NCBI lineage: Eukaryota > Metazoa > Chordata > Amphibia > Anura > Myobatrachidae > Pseudophryne > Pseudophryne corroboree. The sequence goes on along the minus strand of NC_086444.1, from coordinate 853,684,296 downwards.
GGGCATTTTTTTTTTTAGCAGGAGCTGGAAGCCAAGTGAAAAGGAGGTGCAGTGAGCTGGAACAACTGCAACTGCTAAGTGGAGTATTGGTGCCGCAGGAGAGGTCCCACTCAGAGGGGGCACTGGAGTACTATGGCTGCATAAAAGTGAAGGACCAAGAACCACACAAAGATAGATAAGTATAAGTCAGCTTAATTATTGTATAAGTGAGATTGTTTGTCTTCTACTTTTTCTTTTTGCTTCTTTTTCTTTGAGAGTAACAGGGAGTTAGACCTTACAAACAATATGGGAGGAGCTGTGATTGGGGACCTCACTCAGTGCATGTCGTGCAAGATGTATGCACACCTGGAGCTACCGGCCCAGTGTGATTACATCTGCATGAGGTGTGTGTGAACGGTTGCCCTGGAAGCCCAGGTAACTGATCTAGAGCAAACCGTTACGCGACTGAGGGTGATTCACAATCTTGAGAGCAGTTTAGACAGAACGGTGGAGGAGTTGCGGGATGGGTCACTGGTAGAAGAGGATGATGATCAGGTAGCCAGCTGGGTCACAGTTAGAAGGAAGAAAAAGAGGGGGAGGCTCGACATCTCCGAACTATCAAACCCGAACAAATTTGCCCGACTGGACGAGGAATCGGAGGATGATAGTGAAGAAATGACGGTGCCGGAGGAGACTGCTCCCTCTAGCATCCAGAGGAGTGGTCCCTCTGGCACAGTTGGGATAAAAGATAGTGAGGTACCTAGTCAGATGGTGGTGGTAGGGGATTCTATCATCAGGAAGGCAGATAGGGCAATCTGCTACCGGGACCGTGATCGCCGTACAGTCTGTTGTCTCCCGGGTGCTCGGGTATGGCACATCGCGGACCGGGTAGATAGATTGTTGGGAGGGGCTGGGAAAGACCCGGCGGTCTTGGTGCACGTTGGCACCAATGACAAAGTTAGCGGAAGGTGGGATGTCCTTAAGAAAGACTATAGGGACTTGGGAAAGAAACTTAAGGCAAGGACATCTAAGGAAATATTCTCTGAAATATTACCCGTGCCACGCGCTAGTCCAGGGAGGCAGAGGGAGATTAGGGAGGTAAATGTGTGGCTTAGGGATTGTGCAGGAAAGATGGGTTTGTGTTCCTGGAACACTGGGCGGACTTCTCAGTCAGGTGCCATCTCTTTTGTTGTGACGGATTGCACCTGACTGAGGAGGGGGCAGTGGTGCTGGGGGGAAGGATGGTTAGAAGGTTGGAGGAGATTTTAAACTAGGAGCCTGAGGGAGGGTTTAGCTAGAAACTACGGGTCATGCAGTGAGAATAGTGGGGATGGCGATAGTAAACAAAATGGGGGAGAAGTTGGGGGGAGGGTAAGAGCAGGCGGTAAGGTTACTAACATGGGTACTAAAAGAGATTTTACCAAAGCACTAATCAATGACGATTACAGGTCATCATTGCTACATAAGGTGAAAGATGTCCCTAACGCAAGGGAAAATACTTATCTTAGTTGTATGTATGTAAACGCTAGAAGCATTACTGGTTAAAAGGGCGAACTAGAAATACTTGCAGCAAGCAAACAGTATGATATTATAGGCATTACTGAAACTTGGTGGGACGAATCTCATGATTGGACATTCAATCTAGAGGGCTATACACTGTTTAGGAGAGACAGACTAAATAAAAAGGGTGGAGGGGTGTGTCTTTATGTAAAGCCGTTTTTAAAACCTGATATATGGGAAGATATTCAGGGGGGGACTGTAGACACTGTCGAGACATTATGGGTAGAAATTGCATGCGGGGAAAAAGGAATAAAAAAGTTAGTATTGGGTGTATGCTATAGTCCGCCTGGTATCAACGTATCTGATGAGGAATTGTTACTAAAGCAAATTGAAAGAGCAGCAGGAGTAGGAGACATAGTAGTGATGGGAGATTTTAACTATCCAGAGATTAACTGGAAAAACGATTCATGTGATACTGCTAGGGGCAATATGTTTTTAAACACACTTAATGATAACTACTTAGTTCAACTAATTGAGGAACCAACTAGGTACAATGCAATCTTAAACCTGGTATTAACAAACAATGGGGATTTGGTATCAGGTATTATAGTAGGGGAACCCATAGGAAACAGCGACCACAATATGGTCACATTCAATATCAGTTTTCATAAACAGCCCTATACTGGCTCAACTAGAACTCTAAACTTTAGCAAAGCGAAGTTTGAAAAGATGAGGGTATTTTTCAGGGATTTTGAATGGGAAGGTTTGTTTTTAGGAAAAAATACTACGGAGAAATGGGAGGTACTAAAATTCCTGCTAGCTAAAAATACACTCAAATTTATTCCTACGTGCAGCAAAAAAAAGGAATAAAAATCATAAACCGATGTGGCTTAACAAAAAGATAAAGGAATTTATGGGCAAGAAAAGGCGAGCATTTAAAAAATACAAAAAAACTAGTAGCAAAGGAAAGCAAAGCAAATCCCCAAAAATTATTTAGATACATTAATAGCAAGAGATTAAAGAAGGAGAGTATAGGCCCTTTAAAAGACAAGTTGGGAGTCTTAAGCAAAAATGATAATGACATAGCGGAGACACTAAACGAGTTTTTTTTTCAACAGTATTTACTAGAGAGGACCCAATTCAGGGACTAACACATAATCTCAATAATGAGAATATCCCACTGATAGGTACTTATTTAAGCGAGGAAGTAGTCTGTGACCGATTAAAACATTTAAAGATTAATAAGTCACCAGGTCCCGATGGTATTCACCCAAGGGTTCTAATGGAGCTCACTCTGAACTTGCAAAACCGCTATTTTTGATCTTTAAGGATTCAGTAATATCAGGTATGGTTTTAAAGATTGGCGTATAGCGGAAGTAGTGCCATTATTCAAAAAGGGAAGTAAAGCTGAACCAGGTAATTATAGACCAGTTAGTCTTACATCTATAGTGGGGAAAGTATTGGAAGGTATTCTAAGAGATTGTATTCAGAAGTTCCTTGAAGTCAGTAAGGTCATTAAAAGGAATCAACATGGGTTTATGAAGGACAGATCCTGTCAAACCAACTTACTTGGCTTTTATGAAACAGTAAGCGCAAACCTAGATCAGGGTAAAGAGGTGGATGTAATCTTTTTAGATTTTGCCAAAGCATTCGACACTGTACCACACATGAGACTTATCTACAAGCTACAAGAATCAGGGCTAGGAAGCACAATATGCACTTGGGTCAAAAACTGGTTAGATAATAGGGAGCAGCGGGTTGTGGTTAATGGATTTTTTTCAACTTGGACTGAAGTGCTAAGTGGTGTGCCGCAAGGCTTAGTATTAGGACCGCTATTGTTCAATATTTTCATTAACGACCTAACAGAAGGTCTAGAGAGCATGGTGTCAATTTTTGCAGATGATACCAAATTGTGTAAAGTTATAAATGTGGAGGGGGATGCTGAGTCGCTTCAGAACGACTTAGTTAAATTAGAAGCTTGGGCAACGAAATGGAGAATGTGCTTCAATACAGACAAGTGTAAGGTAATGCACTGTGGTAACAAGAACAAAAATAACACCTGCCTACTAAATGGGGTAAAATTAGGGGATTTTGTACTGGAAAAGGACTTAGGTGTCCTCCTACATAGCAAACTAAGCAGTAGTACCCTAAGTAGGACTGCAGCAAAGAAGGCTAATAAGATATTAGCATGCATAAAATGGGGAATTGATGCTAGGGACGATAGTATTATACTCCCGTTCTATAAATCACTTGTGAGGCCACACCTTGAATACTGTGTACAATTCTGGGCACCGTACTACAAAAAGGATATCCTGGAGCTAGAAAAGGTTCAAAGGCGGGCAACCAAACTAATTAAGGGTATGGAGACGCTGGAATATGAGGAAAGGCTTGCAAGACTAGGCATGTTTACACTGGAAAAGAGGAGATTAAGAGGGGACATGATCAACATTTACAAATATAAAAGGGGACAATATACAGATCTTGCGCAGGACCTGTTTTTGGTTAGATCAACACAGAGAACTCGTGGACACTCGCTCAGGTTAGAGGAGAGGAGATTCTGTACAATACGGCGTAAAGGCTTTTTTACGGTAAGGACGATACGTGTTTGGAATTCCCTGCCTGAGGGAGTTGTAATGGCCGACTCAGTCAACACCTTTAAGAAAGGGTTAGATAAATTCCTAATGGATAAGGATATCCAGGGTTACGGGGCATAGTCACGCACTATGGTTTTTATAAAAAAGAGGGGTAAAACGTAACGGCAGTCATCAACTTCAGTCAAAATTTTATACAAAATAATCGTGCATAGGAGACCACAAATAGGTTGAACTGGATGGACAATTGTCTTTTTACAACCTTAGATACTATGTTACTATGTTACTACCTCACCCCACATCACTGATGGCCAAGCTGCGCATTCATGCGTTTACTCAGAAGGTTGATGGTTACCCAATATGTGCTCGATGGTTGCATATGTAAGCAGTGGATCTGATCCTAGGATTTGGATATTTTCACACAACCGGTAGGGGATCGTAGATGCAATGGTATTTACGACCATCTCTGAATTAGACTCTAAACCTAGGCACACACTGTCAGATTTTTTTGGTTGTGCCGACAATTGGGCATGGATCATGGGTTGGCTTATAGGAAAAGTGGGCTGTTTTTTTTGGCCAGGTGAAAGGTAATCTTAACTTTTTTCCCCTATATATTTATTGGGCACCTGTGTATGTCCTTGCTTTTGTCCTCCACAATGGAACCTGTGCAAAAGCAAGCTTATGATGTGTTTGCCCTTGCTGCTGTCACTATTTTAAATTATATGAAAAGAAGAAGATATAGGAGAAGGCACTGCTGGACCGAGGAATGGCTGCTAAATAGACAAAAGTACACACATATGCCTTTATTGCAGCAAATTCGACAGAATGATCCTGATGACTTCAGAAATTATTTAAAGATGAGTGATGAACATTATATGGAGTTGTTGGAACTTGTCACCCCATATATCCAGAAACAAGACACCATTTTAAGACAAGTCATTCCTCTTGACCAAACAATTCTTATGACATTAAGGTTTTTGGCCACTGGGAGGTACCTGCAAGATCTGAAATTTGCATGTGCTATATCTCCTTAAGCATTGTGTTGCATAATACCAAAAACCTGTGTTGCACTATTTGCTGTATTGAAGGATCAATATTTTAAGGTACTTTAATAATCTACATATCATGCAAACAATAATGCCCTTAAACATTGTATCCAACCATAACATTTTATTGACAAAATAATTGTAAATGTAAAAACATTTTGCACACAGAAACTTTATTAATGTGAATGTCGTCAACTTAACTGTAAGCAACTGCCCCTTGCATTAAATAACTGCAAATGTTTGACACAAAATCACAAAACCTATAAATGATGATATGTATGTGTTCCAAGTATCCTGGGTTGAAGGTGTAGTACTTGCTGAAGGTGGATAAAATGTCTGTCTTGGTTGCTGCATGTGTGTTGGGTATGTTTGCATTGTATGTTGCTGTTGATATGTTGGCTGGAACATGTGTGATTGTACTGTCCACTTGAAGTAATGGTGTAACTGTTGTCAAGTTTACCATTATTAGCTTTGCAAAATTTGTCATGTATCAGTCTTTTTGCAGTGAGTCGATATTTTCGGTCAAAATTCCTCATCTTTGCAGCTATAGTCACTTCACAGGCATCAAACTCATCAGTTGGTTTGGTGAAGAAATCTTTGCATGACTGTAGAATGCTGTGTGTGATGGTGTCATGGCTTTTTTTTTCAGATGTGCGGCTTTTTCTTCTGCCTCTAGTGGGCATGGTTGGATGCGTGTTTGGCATGCTGGGTGTTGGTACAGTTGTTTCTTCCCCTTGGCAACTGTGTGGCTGGTGGCTCATCACTGAAAAGGGCTGGCTATGAAAGTAGATAATCACTGTTAAAATATTACACACTTTAGATTAATGTTGTTTGTTCTGTTTCCACAGTTCCCATTGGAGCAAACAAAGGTGGTCATTCCGAGTTGTTCGCTTGTTGCCGATTTTCGCTATGCTGTGATTTGTTGCTAAATGCGCATGTGCATGGTATGCAGAGCACATGCGCTAAGTTATTTTACACAAAACTTAGTAGATTTGCTGGTGTTCGTGCGGCGCTTTTCAGTCGCACTGCTGATCGGTGAATGATTGACAGGAAAGGGGCGTTTCTGGGTGGTAACTGAGCGTTTTCCTGGGAGTGTGCTAAAAAATGCAGGCGTGCCAGGTAAAAACGCGGGAGTGTCTGGAGAAATGGGGGAGTGGCTGGCCGAACCCATGGGCGTGTTTGTGACGTCAAACCAGGAACTGAACGGACCGAGCTGATCCCAATCTAGGAGTAGGTCTGGAGCTACTCAGAAACTGCAAGAAAATATTTAGTAGCAGTCCTGCTACTCTTTCGTTCGCTATTCTGCTAAGCTAAGATACACTCCCAGAGGGCGGCGGCATAGCGTTTGCAATGCTGCTAAAAGCAGCTAGCGAGCGAACAACTCGGAATGACCACCAAAGTTCCATGATCATCTGAAACAAGACAGGTTATGCCTCCCAACACCAACAGAAACAAACGGTGGGTTTCAATTTTTATTTGAGAGAGATGAGGCCTTCGCTTTACATCCAAATATTTTGAGGCCTTTCCCACAGAAGCAATTAATCCCACAAAATTGCTTCTTTAAATACCTTGATGTGTAGTTGGGAATGCCTTTGGCATAATGGGTAATAGATTTAGAATATTCCACACAAGCATCAATTTGTCTCTGCCAAAAATGTATAAAGTTGTTTTAACTTTCTGTGTATTTCATAATTATCTGCGAAGAAAGAACATTGATTTGGAGGACAGTCAACAGCTATTACAGGAGATTGAGAAGTGGACTTTAATTGAAGTCAGTGGAGGCAGCAAATTCCCAGAAGAGGCTAAAATTAACAGCAACAAATATTTGTATTACTTTAATGGAGAGAGGGCAGTTGAGTGTCAAAATGACCTGTCATTTTGAAGTATATTATGTTTAGTTTTTTATCCTTAAAACCATGCCTTTCAAATATATATGAATATTGGTAAATAATTTACAATAAAATGTGTGGAAGTTAAAGTGCAGTGTGGTGTAGTGTTTCATCCAGGTTTGAGATTGAGGGGCTTGGCAACTCTTGGTCGGCGGTGAAAGATAGCATGTCATAATACCAAAGGTGTGAGGTATAAACTTCCTGAGTCCCTACTCCCAGCCTTTTGGACTCCTGCACTTTGTTGAGTTCTTTTTTATATACTGTATGCAAGTTGGCATTCTTGCACTTCACAAATTCTGCATTGGCATTGGGGTGGTATGGCTTGCAAACCCAGATAAGGGCTTCCAATGCAGCATTCCTTTTGCTCTTATTTAAATAATCTGCAGACTTGGACTGCCACAAACAAGGATGTTGTTGGTATGTTTCAATAACTCTCTGATAAAGTCTTTGTTTTTCTCTGCAGACATTGTTGCTTGTTATCTGTTGTTTGAAAAATGGAGTCAAAATCAGACCAAAAACACATTTCAAAATGCATAATCACTAGGGATGCTCTTTGGCCATTGATGTTTGTTTATCATCCATGGTGTTGTAATTAATCAAAATACATATGGTCCCATTGTGAATATTCTGGCCCAACATTAATGGTGGCCAGCCTTACTACACACAACTATTGACAAGGGGGTAATTCAGATCTGATCACAGCAGCAAATTTGTTAGCAGTTGGGCAAAACCATGGGGGTCATTCCGAGTTGATCGCTTGCTAGCAACTTTTTGCTGTGCTGCAATCAGATAGTTGCCACCTATGGGGGAGTGTATTTTCACTTTGCAAGTATGCGAACGCTTTTGCAGCCGACGGCACAAAAAGGTTTTTTGTAGTTTCTGAGTAGCCCTGGACTTACTCAGTCCTTGCGATCACTTCAGCCTGCCCGGTCCCGGAATTGATGTCAGACACCCGCCCTGCAAATGCTTTGACACGCCTGCGTTTTTCAAAACACTCCCAGAAAACGGTAAGTTGACACCCACAAATGCCCTCTTCCTGTTAATCTTCTTGCGATCAGCTGTGTGAATGGATTCTAGGTTAAATCCATCACCCAGCACCGATCCTCTTTGTACCCATACGACGCACCTGCGCATTGCGGTGCATACGCATGCATAGTTTTGTCGAGATTTAACCTGATCGCAGTACTAGTTGCTAGCGAGTGATCAATTCGGAATGACCCCCTATGTGCACTGCAGGTGGGGCAGATATAACATTTGCAGAGAGAGTTACATTTGGGTGGGTTATATTGTTTCTATTCAGGGTAAATAATGGCTGCTTTATTTTAACACTGCAATTTAGATTTCAAATTGAACACACACCACCCAAATCTAACTCTTTCTGTACATGTTATATCTGCCCCCCCATGCAGTGCACATGGTTTTGCCCAACTGTTAACAATTTGCTGCTGCGATCAGATCTGAATTAGGCCCATACTTCATAAGCAAGAACAAAGATAACATAAATGTAATTATGTTATACCTCCAACAGCAAAAATGCATGTTGGAGGGTGGGGTTTGCACTTATGCATCCCCATTATTAATTTATTAATGCATAACATACAATACCAAACACACATTTCCCATATGTTGTTTTTACAGAAATATTGTACAATAAAAAGCATGTACTAAACTAAATAGCAATATGCAACCATTGGTGTCTGAAAAACACACAATGTTTTTGAATCCAGATTAATGTGTTTTATACTTTAAAAAAGTGTTATGGAACTACAGAAATCAGTATGACCACAAACAGTAATCTAACCACACAAAAAACACAGAAAAAAACCCATGTTTGAAACTCTACTGACAGTGTTTTTTATTGGCAATCAACAATACAGTGATTTTAGTACAATGGGGGTGATTAAGTTGACAAAAATTAATGAGCAACATTGTGTGAATAATGTACATAAACATAAGTGGGGACATATTATCCCATTTAACAATTTATACAAATAATATGGAATGATTACACTCAAGCAACACTACTAGGGCCACTTAATTTACTCCTACAAATGGACATTTAGGGTATCAGAATATGTAAAATGCAAATTAAATGAAATCACTTTGTAGTACCTAATGAAACGTTGTGTGAAGGTTCGTAAGATGTTGGCATGACCAGTCCACAGAAACCTCAGAGGCAGTATGTCAAACAGGCACCAGAAAGTTGGCACAAACACTCCCCACAGTGGTCGGTGTGTGTCTCACCATCCCCCACAAACGAATGTTCATTAATGACAATGTTTTTAGTCAGAAGGTTCGCCTACTGCACACACCCCATGACTGTTTGGCGCCAAAACAGCTCCGCGGACTTGCCTCATTAAGGAACACACAAGATGGACATCTGGACAAGGTGCCAAACAATTTGTTTGCAGAAACAATGCCAACACACCTGAACTCATCATGGCAGAGCCAGAGGACAGCTCTGGGCAAGCTGCCAAAGAACATTCCAGAGAACACGTTGTAAGCAGAGCCACACCAATGACAATGACAGCAGCAGAAACAGAAACCATGGTGCAGTTCTTTGATAGATGGAACTATGATTGAAAAATACTATGAAAGAGTGAATCTGCGAAAATCAAAAATAATGCTGTGCATGATTCCGATACTACAATCAAAATATGGCCACATACGCCAGAAGGACCAAATCCAAAAAAGATGGTTGGACCTCAAAAGACAGAAGTTTAGGAAATCAGAAGTGAGTACTTTTCCACCCTCTATTACTTGCACTACACCACCATTACATGTTAATTCATAATATACTGTATGTTTAATGTGTGCTGTTATTTTTATAGAACAATAAGAACAAGTGTTGAAAATTCAAAAGCAACACAAAAAACTACTGAAAGGCAGAATGCCAAGGGCACTGGATATGTGAGTGTGGGCAGAGGCCAGGCAGAAAAAAAGCACACATACAGTACATGCCACACTTCCTTTAAGTGTCCAAACACATGTCACTTAGGGCAGTGTCATGATCCTTATTATACTAACAGACATGTTTCACACAGTGAAAGAGGTCAGAACAATAAAACAGGAGAAGAATGGCACCCCCCAGATAGAAAAACACACCAAGATAAGAAACAGTCAGTTTTGCACCAGGTAAAGTATACCTTTCTATGTATTTCAGATGGGTACTGTAACCAACCACTATCACATAGAGAAAATCAGTAATAACACATATCTTCTCCAAAAGATCCTATAGTCTTATCAGATGCCAGCACTGAGGCCGGCAAACCTACACATACAGTATGAGGGATGGAAGTCAAGAATTGGTGTCTAGACAGCAACAAAACATAAACAAACACAACCCAGCAGAAGACATTGCCATTCTGGTGAAGGAGCGCATGGCTAAAATATTCCTCATAAAGGAACAAATGCGTGAAGTGGAGTCTAACTTAAACTATATCCTGAATGTGACTACAGCAGAGTGTAGTAGCAACAGTCTACCAAAGGGACAGTATAATGTGTGCTAGTTATTGTTATACAGTTTTTTTATAAAAATTATCCCTGTTGTGAGTTAAAGTATGTGTGTATACTGACTGCACCTGTTTATGTAAAGTGTATATAGTGAAGTATTGTACACAAAAACACATTTGTGAGTGTTTGCTGGAGTGCAAACATGCAATAGTCGTGGCCCATTCAAACTGGGTCCTTAACACACCCCGACAGGACAGATTTAAAGAATATCTGTAGGTTGTGTAACATGCTTGAAACAAATTGGACAACTTAATAATTAAGTGATATTGTGGACATACATTAATATCCTTAACACCTGAAGTGTTGGGTTTCCTTGATGAACTATTTTGGGCCCCTATAGCATTGTTTTAAGGAAAATCTTGGCCATAGTAATGGCACTTAACTGTTTGTGTGAGTTTATTCAGACACAAATAACTATATTGATGTTGACAACAATATATAAAAAATGTATTCATATCTTTTTGCGTTTTAATTTTCTTGTGTAAAAGTGGCTTTAGGGGTTAACACATACTAAAACATACTGTAACTCCTCCCATAAGGGTGAAAAAATGCTGTGCTGGTGGCCACACAAATTAAAGAAAATTTGATACACCAGTATAATTGTAATGATATGTTGACACACGTGTTTGCTATCATATTGAAAGTGTTGTCCAGGTGGTGAACAATTGAAATCTGATGGCAGTGGCAAGTTTGTGGGGGTGTATGATGAAACACTGGGGGCCTAATTCAGATCTGATCACAACAGCAAATTTGTTAGCTAATGGGCAAAACCACATGCACTGCATGGGGTGGCAGATGTAACATGTGCAGAGAGAGTTACATTTGTAGATATGTACGCATGCTTAATGACTAGAGTTCCAACTCTTTCAGCTGTGGTGGTGTCTGTCTTTAGCGGCAGAAGGATATAGAAATTAATCCAACTATAATTATATTTAAGAATAAATGCATATCAGGCTGAAGAGATAAAAGGCCAGTGAACTCAAAATTAACCTGACAATGGGCCTAATTCAGGTTGGATCACAGTGTGCGATCCAACCAAAATGCATGTGCAGCGCCCGTGCTGTGCATGCGCCCGCTTTTTCTGTGGGGGGGGTGCAAAAAATGCGATCACCTCTGCCTGTCAATAATTAAGAGGCGGTCACGGGGCAGGGGGGGCGGGCAATGCTCCATTTCCAGGGAGGAGATGGAGCGTTGTGGGGGTGGAGCCGGACAAACGGGGGGCGGTATGGCATGAACAGGGACATGTTGGGGCATGATCGTGGCGGCTGCATGATGTCACACGCAGCCGGCGCGATCGGGAAGAAGGACAGCACTCTTTGTAGTGTGTACATTGAAAAAACAAATATTCTAAATGTCACGACTTCTGGAGACAATTGAGATGTTACAATTCAAATTGTTCATAAAAACATTCATATAATGCTTTTGCAATCACTGTGTGTACAATGCATAATACCAGCAACAATGATTAACACAAGTGATAACTTTTTACATAAAAATGGAGAGCTACTGTACAAGATTTTCCATTTGGGTTCAGTTTGTCTCAGATGGAATACATACCTACATACGTATTACCGGCGGCTGGGATCCTGGCTATAATGATCCCGACAGCGGGATCCAGACCATCAGTATGCTGGCAGCGGGGCGAGCACTAGAAATCCCCTTGCAGGCTCGCTGTGCTCACCACATTGCATTAGCCACGCTGCAGGCATGGTGGTTTACTGCGCTTGCCACAGGATCTATTCTCACTCTATGGGTGCTGTGGACACCCACAGAGGGAAAGAAGCCGGTGGCACCAGTATTCCGGTGGCAGCATTTCACCACATGACGGGATTCCGGCAGCGGCATTGTGACCACCAGGATCCTGACAGGTGGTCTCGTAATTGCCTCCATCTCAGATCACTAGATGTCTTTCACAGTACAGTGATACATTGTTACAAGCAATATTATTCTACAAATTATATGCAGTATAAGTATATTCATTTTCATAAAACAGTGTAAGTCAAATACTCATAATAGTTAAATATGTATAATACATTATTTTTTAAGACTTACCAGATGAGTAAGATATTAACATAACTTCACAGATCCATGACTATTCCTATAGGAACCATGTAATGGGCCACTGTAATCCCCCGCTTCCCAGCATAAAGCATGCCGGGGGCATTCTTTTTCTTTTGCCCCATGTTTGAATATGTCCTTCATGGCCTCACCTCTTGTCCCTCAGCCATCTCCCCTACCTTCCATTTATACATTATTATATCATATGAACCATTGAAGATTTTCTGCTGATACTGTTTTTTCACCCCTTCATTATAGTGCTGTATAATACACCACAATAAGGTAACGTTGTTATGACACTTTCTATACTGTATAGTATATATTACAGCAGGAAAACAAGTCCAATATACAGTAATGTATCATTTTTATAAAAGGCCTGTGCCAGTTTTAAGACAGGGCTGCTATGATAGCCAAGCAATATACTGTACTAAGATTAATACAAGCACATTATATAAATATATAGAACTTGTTGGCTTCCAACCCCCTGAGATGTTATAACATCCCTCTACTGCCTCCAGGATCCCATGTCCCAGGCCGAGCCTAGACAGAAAGCAAATCTCACAAGATGAGGATGCCAGGTCATTGGATACTGTGTGGGAGGCCCTCAGTTGTTGGGGCTACCAGGTGACCTCCCCAGCTACCTTGCCAGTGATCTATCTCTGCTTTAGAAGCTCAACATATCAAATCTCGTAACATGATTCTAGACAAGTCTGGCAGGAGCTGTAAGCCCTATTCAGGATGTCAAAATGTCAGATGTAGAACACTGTCAGAATGGCTGGACGCCCTCTTTTTAAACATTGTTTGATTCCAATGATTGGGTGGACCCAAATGGCCTAAACTCAGGTACAATTCACCTCTGAATTGGGTACCTGCCTAATGAAGAGCATCTGCTGAATCTCCCCTAAGCTTTCTGGTTGCAGCAGGAATCATTCAGCAATCAGCTCCAGGGAATATATTAGTCATAAATGATAATTCACTTAAGCCCATATTATTTATCCAGAATAAACTCAGGAGTGGTGCTCTAGATGATCAGCACGTCTGGCACAATTTAGCTGACTGCTAGCAAATTAAGTCCAGCAAAGCCTTTTTTTTCTATTACCTAGTACAACTTCCCCTGGTGCCTACAACTTCCCCTGGTTGTCCTAAAAACCCCAGGTTAATATAACTCTCTTCAAGAACATGTAGTAAATGCTAGCAATACCTTCATACACCACTTGGCTACATTTAACACAGTACCATATAAAACACCACACATTGGAATATATTGTTACACCACAAATATTACATTACTGGATGAGAGCTGAAGCCTGACAAGTTTAATTTATTTACTTCATTTTCAACATGGTTATCATCCTGCTCTAGCCACAAAGCTGATGTCCAGTGGAATACTATGATGATGTGTTTGCTATTTTCAGTCTCAGCAAGCTGGACATGTCATAGTGCAGTCATGAAGGTTCTGTCTTAATATGCCTAGAGACAGATGAATTGACATCTCCACCTATGTTTTACATGTGTACTGTACATCTTTTTAATAGTATTAATTTGTTTTCAGTCCAGTTTTGGAATTCTTTCAGTAGGTTTGACGTGATATTAAATCTTGCATTAGAAAGGTAATCTCATTGTTTTCTGGGCATTAAAGGTTTTGGGAATTTTGGGGCCAATGATTGTACTGGTGCTAACCTAATGCTTAAATCTAATCTGATTGTTTGCATGGATTTTTAGAAAATTGGTAAAGCTAATAAAACTGTGGACTCTTGAAACTCATCAGGGATGTCCCTTATCTCCCCATATTTTTGTTTTATCTATGGAGGCCTTGGCAAGAGCCATTCAAAAGAATGTTAAAATAGTGGGCATGGTAGTAGGTGATATGGAATACAGATGACCTCTTGGCCATAGTGACTAATCCTGTTGTATCTATCCCTAATTTTCTTAATGAATTCCAACACTTTGGGGAACTCTCTAATTTTTAGGTTAACCTATTTAAGTTGATTGCTTTGAACCTTATCATGGATCTGGGGATAGCTGAGGGTCTGCTGAGTGCTCCTGACTCTACCTGTGACTCATTATCCTTTGCTGGGTCCCCAGCTGGCATAAAATTCAAACTCAGCTGCTTAGTTCACCTATACCAGTGATAGCATGGCCAAATAGCAAAAGTGTAGCAGGGCATGCTGGGATGTGTAGTTCAACAACAGCTGGCGTGCCAAAGGTTCCCCATCACTGACCTACAGTATACTGTCCCCTTTGCCACACCCCCTGTTTGAGAACCTGACTTTCCCTCAAGAACTCTCTCTGATTTCATTTTGGTTGTGATGTCAGTTTGGGATTACATTTGCTAGCCAGCTGAGATACTTCTCTGGAATCATGAGTTTTCAATCCATCCAAGACAAATGGGACGTTCCCAGTAAAGAAATATGGAGGTACTTTATCTCAAGCTTAATAATTTCCTATTGGGTGGCAGTGCACTGAGATACATGCTTACCCCTTTTGAAATCTTGTGCTTGTCTCAGTCGTAACCTCCTCATCCCCTGACCTCCACTTATAACTCACTTATTGACCACCTTTTCTTGTCTAGGTCACAATTCACAAGAGCCTGAGAAGAAGATTTAAGAGGGATAGTGGGGGAAGATGACTGGACAGAAATCTTTAAGACATGCTTTCTAGCTCAGTAAAGATGCCAGTGGTCAAAACCCTCTATAAAGTCATGTTTTGCTGGTATAGATGTACCAATCTCTTGCCAGAATGTATTCTGTGGTCCCCAACACCTGCTGGCTTGCAATACACCTCCTGGCACACCGTTGCACATTTGGTGGGATTGCTCTGCACTGCTCCCATTCTGGAATGAGATGATGGCATTTGCCCTAGTTTTTGGCTTTTGAACCTATTGCGTAGACCCCAGATTATTTCTAAGAAGTCACTGTTATTTTATATTCTTAGCACCACTAAGGCAGTAATCCCTGTCCACTGGTGATCTGCGACCACACCTATTCTGATTGAGTGGTGTATGCGACTCGATAACTATATGTCCATGGATGACCTCAGCTTGTCCCTGTCAGGTGAACACCAAGGGCTAAATGTAATAGCCTCTGAGTTGTTGAAGGTGCGTGACTTTGTGCGAGTCTGCCTTTTTTTACATTGTAAAAATGGGCAGACTGACACAAAGTTCCGCACCTCCAGCAACTAGATGGCTATTACATTTAGCCCCAAAACTTTTTGGCAGTTTGGTACCAGTGGCACTTTGCCGCAAGGCCGTAATGGGGTCATCCTGGACTTTGGTGCTCGCCTCCCCTGAGTATGACACAGGGCTAAAATTGTGGGCTTCCTCCATTCAGTAGATTTGCAAAACTGAGGAAAGAAATAAACTAATATTTCAAAGACAGGCGATAGAATTGGCTCTATTCACCAAGCTGCTGTGTGAAACACAGGGATAGTCAATCCCGTAATTTATAAACAATAGAACAAAGAAAACACTGCGCTTCTTTGAGGAAAGAATTTCAACCTACAGGTGAAGTGAAATTGAACTCAAATAATGTTTATTAATATAAATTAATGTATTGACTTCTGAATGACTGTTATAATATTAAATCAGTTAAACAAAGTTTAGACATACTGTATATTAAAATTATATGTATAGCAGCCAAAAACGTGAGATAAAAAGCATGAAACAGTGGCATGAAATAGTCACCTTTTAGTATTTGAGGATTACACGTCAATATTAAGATGTTAGTTGTCTGGTGTGTCCTGTTCCTTGAATGCAACCTTAAAATGTGAGTTCAATCACAAGCTTTGTATGATGGGTCCTGACTGTATATTGCTGTCCCAGCTTGAAAAACAGGCTCCTCAAACTTAGCAGATGGCACAGCTGTAATGATGAGTCCCCTTTAGCCGGGTCTACAATTGTGTTGGTGATGACCCAAAATTTCAACATCATTTTACTGCACACTGGTAAGGTCTGGTTTGGGATAGGGGGGGGTTCCGGCTTTTGCAAAGATTTGCAAAACTCACTAGATGTCAGATGTGTTTTTCCCCCCTTCCCTCATGTCCTTTTCACCCACTCCCTGTGTTTTGATTTCTTTTTATGTTTGTTTGTTTGTTTGTTTGTTTTCTGGACTGTCTGGTTAAAAACCTAATACAGTCCAGTGATCACTACTGTGTAACCTATTGTATTTTCTTTTATCTATGTGCTTATGTTATCTTTAATGGTAATGACTTGTCAATTTTTATTAATTGTTGTTCTCAATAAGCATAAATTGCATATAAAAAGAAAAAAAAACTGTGGACTATTTTCCCAACACCGTAGCTATATTATTATTTGGATTAGGTATTGAATGGTCAATTTATGTAACTCTAGATCTGTAATCATAGGATGCATTGTAAATCTACGGGCAAGAACTTCAGTTATTCTTTGAATTTATTCAATAACAGTGAGAAGCTGTTTGCTTGACAAATATTTATTGGTTGCAAAGTCATCATTAGCCTCTAAGTATTCAATAAACTTAATTCTGCATTTAACGCTTTAGTAGCACAATCCATCTCTAGGTAGCCCCCTTAGTGTATCTGTTCATCCACAGTTAATGTATTACAGTACAAAACCTCTCTGTAAAAGAAATGTTTTGTTTCTAAAAATTTTATTCTGTTGGCCCTATGTAAAATAATGATTTTCTTGGCATGAATCATTGGCTAGTTACACTATTTAATAGAACATAGTTTATATGTCTCCTATTCCCTCTCATCAGTAGCATATTAATAATGGGTGCACACATGCTGCACTCACTTCTTCAGTACTTATTTCTCCGGATCCTCATCTATGGCAGTCCTGAAAAATCACTAGCAAAATGGAGTGGTTGCCATTTGCCTGGAGTTTTGCACATGCACAGTAAGGGAATTGTCAGCAAATTGTCCACCATGCCATTTTCCCAAAGCTCTGTGCAAGCGCAGTGGACTCCGTCACTGCTCTAGATCCTACTATTGCCTGGCACCATCACTCAGAGTGCCACTGACTATACTGCCACACTGCTGGTAAGAAAGAGGATGGGGCCCATTTGGAGACTACACATGGGCACCCTCCTCTCATACAGGTCTATTCATGAAGCTGTGAATAAAGTAGAGAAGTGAGCCACTGGAGAATTTGCCCATGGAAACCAATCAGCTGCTATGTATGATTTAATAGAATCCAGTTGATAAATATTATTTCAAAGCTGATTGGTTGACATGGGCATCATTTCCACTGTCTCACTTCTCCACTCTTCTCGCTGTTTCATAAATAGACCCCTTAATATGCCCCTGTCTCTCATACATGTCTTCTTTAGATGAGGAAAATATGTTTTATATGCAGATAGAACATCAAGTTGAGAAACAAATGTAACTATAGCTCTTTTAGGCAAATGTATTAATTCCTTGAAATAGTGAGTTGTGTTTTGTATATACCACTGGCTTTCCTGACCACATTTGCTTAAGTGAATTTGTACCCACTAGGAGGTTTCAGGCTAGTGTATAAGGCTGCCTATGGGTAAATTAACCCCAAATATTAAATCTGTTAACCTCATGCAGTGTGTAGAGAGAGCACTGGCATATTTATAATGGGTACTCTGTGTGCGGTGCTCACGGGCTCCTGAGTCCAGGAACGGCCCACACTGCACACACTGCACCTATTTTTGGAATACTTACCCCTCTGGGGTGAGCCCACTAGTGCTCAGACTCTCAGCGCTGCTGGCAGAGAAGAGGGAGCCTGAACAGTGGAGGCTGCACACCAGCCTCCTCCTCTCTTAAAGCACCCCTGAGAGAGAGCTAGCATATTACTTGTTTTTACCAAGTATGCATTTCCTGTCTAAAGGGGACCCATGGTGCTGCTGTTCAGGGGCCAGAATATACTCACTGTGGTATCTGTGGCTCATGTTGGGTTGGATGAAATAAATAAATAATTGGAAAAAAATGCTGGTCTCTCTCTAAAAGTGCAGTCATCTCTAGAACTCATAGCCTAGGCTAGCGGACAAATCACAGGGATGAATAGCATGGGGTTCTTCCAGAAATGGAAAATTACAAGTACTAGACTTTGCCAGGATGGATAGGTGACATTACAGCAGAGAACCAGCAGCAAGTGCTCCCCCGTCATAGTACTAGTACATAGAATAAAGGCTTACTGGGACATGTAGTGCATCAGGAAGACATAAAGGTAAAAAAAATACATAACCATACACATAAATACATTAATTGTATTAGAAATAAAAATACACACACAACCTTCATTATCCAATTTTTGCTCACCACATACAGAGGTTCTAGGGGCTCCTCTTGGTGGCATCCAAGACTTGGCAAAACTGCCATGACACATCTATTTCTAATTTGTTTTACATATAGATTGAGCCAGACTATGCAGATTTCCCAGTGTAATATAATGAAAAAATATGCTGCTTTTGAATGATACGCTGTAGTGTATTTTACTTGATTAGCATCTCTTTCACAGTTTGCATAGGCGATGTGGGCAAATTATGAAAAAGGCGCATATTACATAATATGCACAGTTGTAGGCATCTTGACGTTCAGAGCCATAAGAGGACTGCAAGCTGCCCTATGCCAGCCATGCCCCTGACCATTGGCGACACAAAGGAGGTGTGGCTGCTTGGAGATGGCAGGGGCAGGGCCACCAATGCCAGTAAGTACAGCATTGTCCAGAGAGTACTCAGAACACTCCAGGGAAGGGGGGGGGGGGGGTGCAGAGACGGCATGGTGTCTACCTGGAGCATCTGAAATATGCTACGGACGGCGCTGTAGCAAAATGCAGGGACCATGGGTCAGTGACAGTGCCGCCCACAGAGCCCTGTGCTAAGTGTGGTAGCAACATTCACACACCCCTAGTTACGGTCCTGTAGAAGTTTTTGTAACCTGTACCTAAGTTCACCTCCATAAGCACTTTCTCACAGAAGAGCAAATGGAAAGTGCAAAATGTGTGTTATAATAGGGATGAGATTTGTTCTTTGTAATGGAAGAGAATTCATAGTCTGTTTTTGGTAAACAAAGAACTGTGCAGTGCGAACATCTGCTTAGCCACTATCATGGCCTACAGATTCATGTGCTTCAACTCATCACTATGTTGAAAAGTAGGCTTGGTACCTTACAAAGCATAAATGACTGGTACTGTTACTGTAACTCCTGATATGGTATATATCTTTGCAGGAATGTGGGCAATTGATTTTCTTTGGGGTGAAAGTTGTTATGAAACGCAAGAAAAAGAAAGATTTTACTATGCATAATGAATATTATTAATTTTTTTTATTTTATTTTAGATGTACTTTAAATGCAAAACAGCCAATAATGGTAAGATATTTTTCTAAGTTTAAATTTAAGCCAAACTTATGAAATGCAATGCGGAAAATGTAGATACTTTTTCTTCCCTAAAGAGTTACTGTAGCTTTCATTAATGCTTTTCTCATTAGTATTGCGAAAATCAGGTTCAAATTAAGTTAAGCTGTCTTTTATATGCAGTTTTTGCTGCTGTCAAAATGCTGGTAATTTGAATAAAATGTGAATTATAACTTGCATTTTATAGACCAAAGATGAAATTAATACACATATAAAAAGTAGCCTTGTAACTCAAGATTTTTCGACATTGAAGCAGTAATTTATCTCATTGTACGAGTCTTATAACTGCAGGGGGATGGCAGTCAAGTTGAAGTTCCAAAAGCAGTTAAACTTCGTCTTATTAGCAGAGAAGCTATAGTCACAACACGTTACACGGGCTAATAAATTTATTTTTTGAGTAATGAAATTGTCATCAACCCATAGTTAATCGGAATTAGGTTATAATTGGAGCTCTTTGTGCATGAAGAATAAAAAGTGTTCCATACTGCAGATTGACAGAACACCATAATTTTTTAAACAACATTTTTAAGGAACCTAGTAATAAAAAAAAGTATTAAAATTATATCTTTTAGCTCTTGAGACATACTCAACTACTTTTCTTTTTTTGGGAGGTGGGTGGCCGGGAGTTTGGTTTCAGGTCATGAAATGTAAGATACAACCCTTAAGCTACACATGATGCCCCCCAATAGTGAATAGAAACAATAAAATCAGTAAATCCAGAGTATAGTTTCACTAAAAAATAGCAGATACAGTATATTTTTAATAGTGATCTACAGATTATTCATGTTTCACATTTTAATTTCTTTCATGGTAGTATAGACCAGACTAACTGTCAGCATCTCTGGTTTTACAACTGAAAAAAAGTTCACACATTAAGACTGATACAGATTTGGAAGTAAATAGGATGCAATTGGCTCAAAAAAGCATGTGTATATTCACCCAAATGTTCCAAGATATGATCTCTATGTGTAACAAATCAGGGACGTGCAGTCAGGGGAGGCAGGGGAGGCAGTGCCTCCCCTGTCATAATGATTAAAATAATAAAAAGAAGATATTTATAACACAGTCTGTTATAAATATCTTTTTTCATTATTTTAATAATTCCCCCCCCCCCTGTGGCTGCTTGTGAGGGTGGGAGGCAGCGGGAGAGGTGCCTCCCGCTGCTAACACTAAAACTCCGGGCAGCGGTGGGCAGGCAGGGGGCGGGGCACAGCAATGGGCTGTGAAAGCCCATTGAAAATGAATGGGGAAGCGGCACCTATACTGGTGCCTCAATGACAGGGGCGTGCATTCAGCCCCGATTAATGCACGCCCCTGTCAGTGCCCCAGATGTGATTGGCCCAGCGGATCCAGTGCTGGATCCGCTGTCCAATCACTAGCGAGACCCCTTCCCGGCTGCAGCGGGCGCCGTGGGCTGTGTGGGCGCCCGCTGCAGCCAGCGCCGCTGAGTGGCGCTACTATGGGAGAGACGTCATGAGTCATGACGTCTCTCCCATAGTACAGCAGAGACGAGCCGGCGGACGGAGACGGAGGACAGCGCTAATGGAGCTGCGCTGCTGGAGCGGTAAGTATGTGTGTGTGTTTTTTTATTTATTTTTTATGTGTGTGTTGGGGGCAGAGCAACAGGGGTTCAGCAACTGGGGGGCACAACAACAAGGGGCACAGCAACAGGGGCACAACTATAAGGGGCAGAGCAACAGGGGCACAGCAAAAGGGGCACAACTATAAGGGGCACAGCAAAAGAGGCACAACTATAAGGGGCACAGCAAAAGGGGCACAACTATAAGGGGCACAACTATAAGGGGCACAGCAAAAGGGGCACAACTATAAGGGCACAGCAAAAGGGGCACAACTATAAGGGGCACAGCAAAAGGGGCACAACTATAAGGGGCACCGCAAAAGGGGCACAACAACAAGGGGCACAACTATAAGTGGCACAACTATAAGGGGCACAGCAAAAGGGGCACAACTACAAGGGGTACAGACACAGGGGCACAACTATAAAGGGCACAGCAAAAGGGGCACAACTACAAGGGGCACAACTATAAGGGGCACAGCAAAAGGGGCACAACTACAAGGGGCACAGCAAAAGGGGCACAACTATAAGGGGCACAACAAAAGGGGCACAACTACAAGGGGCACAAATACAAGGGGCACAGCAAAAGGGGCACAACTACAAGGGGCACAGCAACAGGGGCACAACTATAAGGGGCACAGCAAAAGGGGCACAACTACAAGGGGCACAGCAACTGGGGGGCACAGCTACAAGGGGCACAGCAACTGTGGGTCACAACTACAAGGGGCACAGCAACTGGGGGGCACAACTACAAGGGGCACAGCAACTGGGGGCACAATTACAGGGGTCACAGCTACTGGGGGCACAGCTACTGGGGGCAAAGCTACAGGGTGCACAGCGACTGGGGTCACAGCTACTGGGGGCAAAGCTACAGGGGGCACAGCGACTGGGGGCACAGTGACTGGGGGCACAGCTATTGGGTGCAAAGCTACAAGGGGCACAGCGACTGGGGTCACAACTACTGGGGGCACAGCGACTGGGGGCAAAGCTACAGGGGTCACAGCGACTGGGGGCACAACTACTCAGGGCACTGCTACAAGGGGCACAGCTACAACGGGCACAGCTACAGGGGTCACAACTACTGGGGGCACAGCCACAAGGGGCAAAGCTACAGGGGGCACAGCTACAAAGGGCACAGTGACTGGGGGCACAACTACAGGGGTCACAACTACTCGTGGCACTGCTACTGGGGGCACTGCTACAGGGGGCAAAGCTACTAGGGGTACAGCTACTAGGCTCACAACTATTGGGGAAGCCTGCTCCATCATCCCAGCTAGCAGCAGCACTCTCCCCTGTCTATGCTAACGTCCTCCCGCATCAGCGAGTGTATAATGGCCCTCATTCCGAGTTGATCGCTCGCAAGGCGAATTTAGCAGAGTTGCTCAGGCTAAGCCTACGCCTACTGGGAGTGTATCTTAGCTTCTTAAAATTGCGATCGATGTATACGCAATATTGCGATTACAAACTACTTAGCAGTTTCAGAGTAGCTTCAGACTTACTCGGCATCTGCGATCAGTTCAGTGCTTGTCGTTCCTGGTTTGACGTCATAAACACACCCAGCGTTCGCCCAGACACTCCCCCGTTTCTCCGGCCACTCCTGCGTTTTTTCCGGAAACGGTAGCGTTTTTATCCACACTCCCCGAAAACGCCGTGTTTCCGCCCAGTAACACCCATTTCCTGTCAATCACACTACGATCGCCGGAGCGATGAAAAAGCCGTGAGTAAAAATACTATCTCCATTGTAAAATTACTTGGCGCAGTCGCAGTGCGAATATTGCGCATGCATACTAAGCGGAATTTCACTGCGATGCGATGAAAAATACCGAGCGAACGACTCGGAATGAGGGCCAATATTCATTAATTTCTCTCTCTCCTCCTGTGGATTACTTTGTTTGTAAGTATAATTTTCATTTTTACAGGTACCGGCCCTATTGGATTCTACTGGACAAGTGGACGTGTCCGGCGTGGGATGTAGGTAAGTAATCTCTCTCTCACTTTTACAGGAACCACCTATTGGATTCTACATGGACAAGTGGACGTGATCGGCGTGGGATGTAGGTAAATATGTGTGAGTGTGTAAGTGTGTTTTAATAAATTTTTACTTTCACAGTGTGTGTGTTGTGTTTTTATTTGGGTATTTTTGTTGTTGTAGAACTACAGGTACCAGCGGGCCCATTATTTCCCCGCATGCTGGTACTTGAGGTTCTCCAAGCACCAGCAAGCGGGGGAGGCTTGCTGGGCCTTGTAGTTCCACAACAAAAAACAATATTCTTTTTTATACACACTTATGGCTATCAGCTCGGCACCCACCGCCCAGGGGTGCTGGGGACAGCCTCGGGCTTCGCCCCTGGCCCTTGGGTGCCTGGAGGGGGGGGACCTCTTGATTTAAGGGGTCCCCACTCCTCTAGGGAACCCCGGCCAGTGGTGACTAGTTGGGGGGGTAATGCCACGGCCGCAGGGACCTACATAAATGTGTCCCCCGGCTGTGGCATTATGTCTCTGGCTAGTGGAGCCTGGTGCTGGTTTTAAAAATACGGGGGACCCCTACATCTTTTGTCCCCCGTATTTTTGGAACTAGGACCGGTCTAAGAGCCCGGTGCTGGTTGTCTAAATACGGGGAACCCCTGTCCAATTTTTTTTCCAGTATTTAAACAACCAGGACCGGCTCAAAGAGCCCAAGGCTGGTTATACTTAGGAAGGGGGACCTCACACATTTTTTTTTACATTTTTTAACCCATTCAGACCCTTCTCCATTAAGTTAATGGAAGCACTGGACAACAAAATTGCATTCATGTCCTCCTCCCACTCCCTTCCCAAACACTAATTTTAATTTTTTTCTATAAAAATGTACAATATATCACAAGTATGATGAGTAGGCAGGCAGCGGGCATTGGCGGCATCGGATTGAGATGCAAATTAGTGGCGGAGGGCTGGGTCAGTTGATGGTGGGCGAGTTTGTAAGCCATTGGCGGTGGCAGCAGGCATCGGCTCAGAGGCAGTAGCAGGCATTGGCTCAGCGGCGGTAGGGGTCATCGGCAGGATTCGGCGGACATTATGGCTGTAGTGCCTCACCAGCCTCTGACCTCACCGCACGCCACTGTAACAAATGCATAGAAACAGGGGCATAGCAAGAACTTTGTGGGCCCCATAGCAACATTTTGAAGGGCCCCCTGTCCCAATGCTTTTAGATTTATCTGCAGCAGTTGTTAATTTTATGTCCTATAGTAGTGCCCTAGTTCATTTTTTGAACCATAGTAGAGCCTTATTTAATGTTATGCTCCATAGTAGTGCCCTAGTTTCTTTTATGAATCACAGTAGTGCTTAAGTTCACCCTATGTCACATTTCAGAGCTGCCAGTACACATTATGCCGCACAGTACCCCCTATTCACATTATTATATATAGTGCTCCCTGTTCATATTGTGCCTCATTACAGTGCCCCTTTTCATATTATATAACATTAAAATTACCTTTAATTTATTTTATACCACACTACAATGAGCAGGTACAGGAGCATACCTAGGTTTATTGCAGTTCCCAATGAAAAAGTTTGAAAGGACCCCTATGTACCACCCAATGGCATAAATTTATATAACACATGTAACTGTGACAGGGAAGGTGGGCCACTCTCAGCTCTGAGCCCCATAGCAGCTGCACTGCCTGAGCCTATGGTAGCTATGCCCTTGCATAGAAACAAAGTGGCAGTGCTAGAAAGAAGTAGTAGATATGGTGTATACTATATAGCAATAGTAGAAAGTATTGAGCAGAATTAATAACTAAATAGTAATGATGGTGAGCTACTGAGTATGAATCCACATCCAAATGTAAATGTATCTCTCAAGGACAATGATATGTCCTTGTGTGCAAAAAACATATACCAAGAACAGATATCACAAATTATTTAAAACCATAAGGTGATCATGCAAATGCCCAAAAAGGTACTAAAAACTATTATAGTGTCCACTACTTAAGCTTCATAATGATGGTAATGGAAAGACACAGTTCATTCCAAAATGAAAATTGAAGAGTAGTACATTAACAACTATCCTCTGAAAAAAAACCTGCACGGTGCAGCTCGTTTTTAGTGTTTAGATATGCACAAGGTAATTGGGTTGCAGCTGAAAGCCAATGTAGTATACAGGTTTCTCGCCAAGTGCTGGATTGGGTGAATCTGGGCAGAAATCCATTGAGTTGAAGGAGAAAGAGCCAGTCCCAGTCAGTGAAGCAGTGGCAGTTCTGGTAAGGGGAGTGCTGATTGCCGGCCCCAGTCAGTAAAGCAGTGGTAGTTCTGGTAAGGGGAGTGCTGATTGCCGGCCCCAGTCAGTAAAGCAGTGGTAGTTCTGGTAAGGGGACTGCTGATTGCCGGCCCCAGTCAGTATAGCAGTGGTAGTTCTGGTAAGGGGAGTGCTGATTGCCGGCCCCAGTCAGTAAAGCAGTGGTAGTTCTGGTAAGGGGAGTGCTGATTGCCGGCCCCAGTCAGTAAAGCAGTGGTAGTTCTGGTAAGGGGAGTGCTGATTGCCGGCCCCAGTCAGTAAAGCAGTGGTAGTTCTGGTAAGGGGAGTGCTGATTGCCGGCCCCAGTCAGTAAAGCAGTGGTAGTTCTGGTAAGGGGAGTGCTGATTGCCGGCCCCAGTCAGTAAAGCAGTGGTAGTTCTGGTAAGGGGAGTGCTGATTGCCGGCCCCAGTCAGTAAAGCAGTGGTCGTTCTGGTAAGATCCATGATTAGTTAAACAATGCTGGAACACAAATGGAGATCAATGTATGAATGTTGTGTGGCCCAAATATGGTCGCTTTATGTTGTTTGTTTTCCAGCTTTCTCAGAGGCAATATGACTAGCTTGCTACTAGTTATCATCATCATCATTGTCTTCATCATCATCACTGAATGCCTATACTAGGTGCAAAAAATACACCTCTAAATAGGCAAATTTTCATTGAAATGCATGACTGCATAGCCCATGGTTATGCAGACCTGCATTAGTCCATGCCCTCAATGGACTAACTGCTGTTAGAATGCCCTGTTAACCTTAGTTCCCCCTCTTTTATGGTAAGTTTAAATACGATTAAAACATTAACCAGAGTGTTTAGGTTACAAATCCTGAGGAAATTAAGGATGCTGTTCCAGCTGCTCCTGCTGCAGATACACAGTTTCTCAAGCACCCACTCCAATGTGACAACAGTCAGAAAATACCTGTAATGAATGAACAGAATATGACTTTATGACAGACAAGTGCCACACATCACAAAGAGAAAGAATGCAAGAATGCAATCCTGAATAAAGAGACAATGACAAGAATGCAATCCTGAATAAAGAGACAATGACAAGAATGTAATCCTGAATAAAGAGACAATGACAAGAATGTAATCCTGAATAAAGAGGCAATGACAAGAATGTAATCCTGAATAAAGAGACAATGACAAGAATGTAATCCTGAATAAAGAGGCAATGACAAGAATGCATGCATAGATTCAAGGTTAGGAGTACAGAAAAGTAGGTCAAGATCTGGCAACAGTTCATAGTGGCATCCGTGCTTTACAGCAGGCTGAGGATGTAGAGGAAGCCGGCTTACTGGTCAATTCTCACGTGCCCTGGACAGGGGAGGAATCAGATGGGCTAGGGCATGGAGATGGTTGGTTGGTTTGTGGTGGAGGGTCTATCAGATAGTTTCCCGCATCCTGACTTGTTAATGCCTCTCCAGGCAGGTGATCTAGCCGTGTGTGGTTGCAATCCAGTGCCACTCTGATGGCTGCAATCTTTTCTTCCAGGGTGGCACTGGAGGAGTAGGGCTGAGTAGTAGATGGTGATTCCTCACTCAGGCCCTCCTGCTGCGTCCCTGAGAGATCAGAGTGTTATCTGTAAAAAAAAAAAAGTACAAATAAAGCCCACAAATGTTGTTGTTTTTTTTAAATATAGCCCACAAATTTTTGTTAAAAAAAAAGAATATATAATTTTCTACATAAAGTGAAATTTACAAATCATTGTGAACATTTCCCATACAAATGTAAGCCTCATTTCACATGTTACATCTGCCCCACCTGCATTGCAAATGGTTTTGCCAGTTGCTTGTTTGTTTGTTTGTTTGTTTGTAAATAATAAGGGCCTTTGCTACTTATACTGTTGTACAATTATGATTACCTGACCCAAGACATGGGGATTCCAGGGTAGGTGCAGCAAAATCCAGGGGTGGATTATCCACTCTCATTGGGTCCACCACTTCCAATTGGACCACACCTACCACCAACCTCTCTTCTAGTGACCCCATTATAAGTTGTTCTTGTGGGGTCAATGCCAAATACTGACGGATGAACCCTCCACCACTTGCTGCTGCCATCTCTGCCCACTTCCTTAACTTTGTCCTCAGCCTACTGTGGAGGTCACTCAATCTGAAATTACAAGTATAGATAATCAGAAATTTAAATCATTGTTTTCTGTTTTATTAATATAAAAAATAGAATATTTAAAAATCAGAACAATGCAACCCAAATTGACCAGTTTTACATATAAGCTGGTGTGTAAGAAAAACTCCTTCTTTGGAGTTCCTTCATTGGAGATACTTGGATCTTCTGGGCATGGGCGCCACTTTGTTCACTTCCTGCGTTATCTGTTGCCAGATCTAGACCCTCTTTTTTCTACCACTGACTGTTGAATCCCATGCAATCTTGCCATTGCCTCTTGTATTAGGAAGTCATTCTCCTCTCTAGTGATGCATGTCATATATCTATTGGGAGTATCATCTTCTGTCGATTCATCTGAGGCATCTTCCAACTGTTGTCCTTCATTAGGAGTGGATGCTTGAGGTTGTATATCTGAAGCAGCCTGTTAAAAGCCATTTGGCTCCACAACCTCCACAACATGGGGTTGAGGGCTCTCTCTTACAACAATATCCTCAATTTCCAAAAGATTAGCACCCTCACTCTCCTGGTTCAACAACAACTCATCCAGTAAATCATCAATGTCAGTGTGATCCTCCATTTTGATTGCATATATGACGTCCCAAAAAAAGGCACACAGGGCACTTCGCAGAAGCAATAATATTTAAATGCCAATCAGAGGGAAATGCAGCCCTTTGCCATACTTGTCAGTGTTGTGTTGTTCACAGGTTTCACAACGCAGCAGCTCCACGTGTTAATGGCAGCCATGGACGGGAGACTGGGGCACCCCATGCCCTATGTTTCAAATGCGGGTAAAATGGCTGGTTACTCAGATGTGCGCAAATGCCTCTGTGTGCAGTTGCACAGCAGGTGGACAATCATCAAACTTGAGTGGTGGGGTTCTGACTTGCAGAGGAGACAGCTGGAATTGCTGGTGAGGTTGCGTGTGTATATACCAAGGTGTAAGTACTTTTCAACATACAGATGGAGCCACACTAATCGTTACTCCATCTGCGACTAGGTGCGCCTCGCCGGGAACTAATGGGATGCATGTGCATCGTAGACGCGCACGCGCCCCATTCACTTTGAATAGGAGCGTCTGTGTATGCTCGGTGGCGGGCCAAGACGCAGGCGTGCCTAAGCACACCACTTGCCCCTGCCTGCAATGCAGCTATGCTCAATGAAAGTGGCTACATCTGTACATTCAGATATTGGATAATGTTATATGTGTGGTTTGTTTGGAGAGTGTATTGATGGCTGCCATTTTTTATGTTGTTTGTAGGTTTGATTGTGTGTTTATGTTGGCTTGCATGTTCAAGTGCCATTTAGTCTGGAATATGTGGCCAAATGTAGTAGTTACATGTAAATGAATGCATGTAATTGTTTTTAATGTAATTTTAATATGATAATTGTTAAAATATAAGTGCAATTTTTTGTAACACCAAGGAAGGAGGTGTCCCCAACAACCCAGGACACCCCCAGACTCATCCCCAAATCCCCCTGCAACCCCCATCCCCTCAACCAACCGCCCATCCTCCTCCATTCCCCCATCCCCCTCTAACTCCCCATCCCCCTCCATCCCCATATCCTCATCCCCAGGCCAGGAGAATGCTATCTCCACCAGCAAGGCGGAAGAAGCCCAAGAAGCTGGGCCTTCTCAGCAGAGTAAGTTTACACAAATGCTATTTTAGCTTATACAATTATCTTTGTGGGTGGCAATTTATCAGTAACAAATGTAGTGGAAGGTAAGGAGTTAATCCCTGCAATGTGGCAAGAGTGTTGTCCGGGAATCTGCACAAGCATTCCCGATATTGATACATCTGGCAGCATTGCATTCCCATAGAAACCTAGGGGGAATGCAGCTGTGTGCAACATTGGAAGGATTGCAGCAGGTACTTGACATCTGCTACAGTCCCTCCTTCTAACATTGGAGTAATATTTAATGTTTGTGGCTAACCCCCCCAAAAGTGGTGCTGCAAATATCATTTGATAAATGGCCAACCATATATGTATATGTGGGGTCATTCCGAGTCGTTCGCTCTGTATTTTTCTTCGCATCGCAGCGTTTTTCTGCTTAGTACGCATGCGCAATGTTCGCACTGCGACTGCGCCAAGTATTTTTGCTATGAAGATAGTTTTTTTACTCACGGCTTTTTCTTTGCTCCGGCGATCGTAATGTGATTGACAGGAAATGGGTGTTACTGGGCGGAAACACGGCGTTTTATGGGCGTGTGGATAAAAACGCTACCGTTTCCGGAAAAAACGCGGGAGTGGCTGGAGAAACGGAGGAGTGTCTGGGCGAACGCTGGGTGTGTTTGTGACGTCAAACCAGGAACGACAAGCACTGAACTGATCGCAGATGCCGAGTAAGTCTGAAGCTACTCTGAAACTGCTAAGTAGTTTGTAATCGCAATATTGCGAATACATCATTCGCAATTTTAAGAAGCTAAGATTCACTCCCAGTAGGCGGAGGCTTAGCGTGTGTAACTCTGCTAAAATCGCCTTGCGAGCGAACAACTCGGAATGACCCCCATTATTACAGTTTTAACAAAAATTTTTTTTCCACAATCTGTAGATGTTGAAGACAATGACAGAAATGCAGCAATACGGGACCAAATGCACAACAGCACCTAGCTGCCATGGCTACAAATATTAATAATTTACTTGCCAATTTTTTTTTATTTTTATTATTATAATGTTGGTCAATTTAATTTAACTTTTAAAGTAAACAGTTTAAAACAAAATATTTTGTCAGTGTTTATTTAATTATCTCTATCTATCTATATATCTCTCTATCTTATATGTAGAAAAACATTTATGTGTATAAAAAAATTAAGTCATCAAACAAACTAATTTGTTGCATTTGATGGCTTAATTATTTGGTTACATTTAATTATTAAAGTGTGGTTAGCAGGCAGACAATGGTTTAGAAAATAGAGAGAAAACACATATAGATGGTACCAATGCAGTGTATATTGTGTTTGTGATTGCATACACATCTGCGTCCACATGTGCATTGCAAATCAATGACACTTGGGTGGCCCCAGTTACCTCCTTCAATTAGCACCTACATAAGCTATTGCAGGCCCGTTTTTTGGGGCGCAATTTTGCTATTTTGACTCAATGTCGCAATTGGGCATTCAATTGCAATTTTTATTGTGACAATTTACATTAGAGATCCATGCTGAAATATGCCTGGAGTGAGACTGGATCTATCTAATTTCCAAGGTAGAGAACTGTATTAGAATAACTAAAGTAATTTTGTTATCAAGAGAACGCCTTATCTCCTTCATCTACTAAAGTATTTGCAGCACGGAAGTCAGTATCTGCATGTTTCCTCAGCAGCCGTACCAACTCTAGATAACAATTGGCAGTACATATCAACACTGATGACTGCAAAATGGGAGGTTCCCTACAATACCAGTAACAGAAAAAAGATGGCAGTGAACTGTCAACAATGACAGCTGCACATTTCTTTTCACTTACAGTAATACTATTTATTGACATTAGCTTTGTCCCTCATAATTTTACATTCTCTAACCCATCTACATTGACTTTCCCTCTCACATTTTCCTTTTCTCCAGATTCATCTTTGCCCTTGCGACCCTATCTCTTATATCTTAGCAGCTGGGATAACCATGGTGTGTCTCTGATAGCTTTCCCAACCAAGTAGTTCCTCTTGCCAGCAACCAGTACCGTGTCAGTTCCATTATCCCCAGGACTCATTTGATGAGGGTTAGGTACAATGTTTTGACACTGAGTGGGGTCCACAGTCAGTATGTTGACAGTTTTTGTAGTTTGCATGTGAGATGACACTGGTACCCAGAGCCCCACTACTTCCTATGGAAAGGAAGTCTGCACCCTCCAGCCCTACATCTGCTCTGGCAGCGCATACACATGAACTCAGTTTATGCATTTGCACTAACACTGCCGGTTCAGTGTTGGCAGTGTAATCTTCTGCCACTATTAAATAGTGGTGAATCATCTGTGGTAAGTACTGCAGAGATGGCTGCTTTTGGAGAAAATTCAATATTAAATTGCTCCAGTATTTTAGTATTTGCAACTTGCTACAAGTTGAATACTTAATTGTCTGGGGCTCCCAATAATGAATAATCACCTAACTCACTAATTAGAAACCATAAAATCCGCAAAGTAAATTATGTTTCAAATTGGGAAAAGAATATAACTTTCTGCTACTTTTACAAGGAAGTTATTCCTATAAAGTACCTGTTTTATAATTGTCAGCCAGTTTGACTTAAATATCACTGTTTTAATTATCTAGAATATAAATTTTCTAATTTAACTGTGCACCTCTTCCATATCCATACAAGCTATAAGCACAATCATAGTACAAACATAACTGAAAACTTATTAGTTAGAATGTGATATTACCATATTTACTGCGTGTCACCCTCATCCCTCATAGTACAATTCTATTGTCTGTCAATATATCTTATGATGACAAACAGTATTATTCTTTATGTTGTTACATTTTTTCAGATTTCTTTCCATTTTTATTTAGTTTTATAGTCCTCTATTGTTACAGTTGGAAACTGCAATGCATAAGGTGTTAAATGCAAAAATATGAGTTTAATTATTAAAGTGAAACTGTTGAAAAACACATCTGTCGAATGTTTAGGGAAGTCTGCCAACTTAAATCTGGATCAATGAAAGACCTTTACATAGATAATCATGTTACATTTCATGCATCTTAAAAATATGTACTTTGCTAATTAGTCATTTAACTAACTCAAAGCCACTATTCACCACCATCAACAGTCATTTCATAATCCATAAGCACTGTAAAGAAAATAATAACTTGGCAATATATTCACTGCGCTTTATAAACCATGTGAAATTAATATGTATCAAAATAGCAAGGTTGAAAGACACGTCTGCCAAATTTAATTGAAAATGTGCAATTATCAGAGCCATAATTATGTTTTTTCGAGGAATTCATAGGCTTAAAACAATTACATTGTATCTCTTCAAATTAGCTAAGATTTGTTATAGTATGAACTCATTAAGAGTCATTATAAGGGGGGATTATAAATTATACTTGGTCTTAAGAAGCAGTTCATTAAAATATACACAAATGAATGTAAAGATTTTTTTATTATTACTACTAATACTACTACTACTACTACTAATAATAATAATAATAATAATAATAATAATAATAATAAACTAATATTTCTATGCATGGGACATTAGCACAATACCACATCTCTCTGTGAATATCAGTGAAACAAATACAAAAATATGTTCTCATGATCTGTGAGATAAAGTTAGGGTTATCTTCTGTAATAATATACCATACAGTAAATGTATGCATACCTATTAGCAAGATGTCTTGGATTTAGTGTCATTCTGCCAATCCCTCTGGAAAGTGCTTACTAACCCCTTATATTTGACAGTAATTACAGTTGAAACACAAAACATCATTGACTATAACATCTATTATCCATATAATGTATTAACATCATTAAAATACATTATCGTATTAACATTATTTTTTCAAGTCATATTGGGAGATAAATATTTTTCCATACAGAAGAAATAAAACAAAGAAAATCTTGGTTTAATCTTCAAAACTAAGATGTGTTTAAAAAACATTATTCACTCTTTTAGAAAATATTTAATCATGTCTGAAAATATTTAGCAGTTTCCTTATTTTTAAACATGGATTATGATAAAAAGAAAGTAAAATTGTCTATAAACATTAAGAGATATCATTATGTATTAATTGTTACTAATTTCATGAAGAATTATAGCCGTATTAAAAAAATACACTATACCCTACAACATGACTGTGAAATTGACAATATATTGCCTTATAATGACTTTCTGTGACCTCTGCTCACTGATCTTCTTGGAAAATAATATTTTTACATTATTATGTTTAGATGAAATTACATTTTTGAAAATTATCTATTATTTTGTTTATAACTAAATTATGCTATTTTAGATTTTGTTTTAGGGGAATTTCTAAGTGTTCATCTCTTAGAAACCTTTACATGCAAACAAATAATAATTACAAGTGTTTATTTTTCACTATATCAATCAGTTGAGTCTAGTTTTGTATTACTGTTTATCTGTTAAGCAACATCTTGAAGAAACTAACTTTTTACAGTTTAACATGTTATATCTTCGAGAAGTTGTGGCTGTAGTATTTGAATCAGTCTTTAAAACTACCATAACAAAAAATACAAATAACATTGCAATTTTTTGTACTAAGAATTCTGAACAATGCTGTATTGTTTTAAAATATATATGCAACGCTATGGTTTATTTTGTGGAATTTAGATGTTTAGAGAAACTTTTTTACATATTTTTTATTGCATTTGTAGCTTGTTAGGACTTTCACAACTAGTTTACAGCTCAGATCTTAAACATCAGCTGAAACTAGGTGCCTAACAAATGTACTAAAACAGGTTGCCATTTTTAGCTTAAAGTAATTGATGGCCAATAGGGACTGGCTTTTTGTCAGCTTCACTCTAGCAGACTAAGCCTGATGTGCTCTTCTTTGCCTGCAGAGACACTACCTCTGCTAAGAGAGTAAATCGAAATGTGCTGTTCGTTTTGGACAAATGATTGATTCCTCTGTAATACTCCTAAGTGGAAGTTATATCTGTGTCCAAAAGCATAAAAGGATCAGATAGACACGGTCTTTAGCAATAATTGGGCCAGCCTGAATAAGGTGAACTTTGCTGCTTATGGGCCAAATGTGAATGTCACATTAGGTATTTGTTAAGTAGAAATAATCATAGCTTTGAGTACATGACTTGTTTAGAACACAGGTTCTTACTTAGCTACAGTGCATGTCTCACAAATATCATGAGCAGCCAAACTCACAGTTAAATGATCTACCCTGACATTAATTGCTACTGATGACACGTGAAATAAAGTGTCTGTAGAAATGTTACTTTGGCTTTTCAAGGTGAAGCAAGGTAAGCTTGACATAGTAAAAATAATTGTGTACTCTTTTATTCTAATGTTATTTTGTTTCAGCAAAACAATAGCTATAACTGCACACCACCTAAACATGCATACTACAGTTCAATACTTTTATGAAGTAGAATTAGATTATATTAATGACAGATTCATAGAGTCCTCCAACAATATTCAATTGCTATTCTATTTCACTCTTAAATGTGCTGCTTACTGTAGATTTTATGTGCTTTCAATATTATATTTTGTGTATGTTTAACTTAATTTTATATATCTTTATTAGAGTGTTGAGCTTTATAATGAGACAAAAGTGTAATGCTTAAACATACTCATGTGGGATAAGACCACAGTGCGTTTAACATAATCCTTACTCACAATAGTAACATATGTTCTGGGAAGCAGAAGGAATTTGAGGCGGGTGTAGTACGGCTGACCGGCGGTCTCCTGACCGCCGGTCAGCTTACCGACGCCGGGATCCCGGCAGCATACCGATGCCGGGATCCCGGCGGGGAGGGGCGAGTGCAGCAAGCCCCTTGCGGGCTCGCTGCGCTCGCCACGCTGCGGGCTCGGTGGCGAACTGCGGTCGCCACGGGTTCTATTCCCACTCTATGGGTGTCGTGGACACCCACGAGTGGAAATAGTCCCTGTTGGTCGGCATGCCGACCATCGGGATAGTGAGCGCTCGGCATGGTGGAGGAGGTCATGTGACTGTCGGTCACCCGACCACCGGTCACATGAATACCACCCATTTGAGGCATGTACCCAGGTGAGGGCTTGTCTGGTGACCTGGGTGGGGGCCCAGGACTGCCAGAGTAACATCCATGCCCCCAAAATAGTGTGGATAGACCCTTTTAGCAATGGGGATAGAAACCCTCCACATAGAATGGCGCACACATAAAATACTTATTAGTTTGATGAGTCTTTCAAGGGTCTTGTGTAACCTCAAAAAAACAACAGAAAATGCATATAGTGTTATATCTTTATGGCATTTCTAATAGGTCTTTATGAGGAAACTCGTACCCTTAAATTTGCCTATCAGATTAATGATAGACAAAAAAACGTCTGAAACTCCAGCTGATCACACAGGGGTCCCTCCTCTTAATGGATCCTCCTCTAAGCCTTCCAACAGTAATTCCTCAGGATATCACATGTGAAAACAGAAATTCACCACCATAGTGTAAAACCACCAATGCGTTTCAATACACAAGGGTATCTTTATCAAGGTGTATGGAGGGCAAACATCCCAGGGTTTTTATACCCGTTCTCTAAACCTAAAAATATCCCTAAAACTAGACATGGATCTCCTACACTTTCCCTATCTCTATACTTCTATTGATAGAAATCCTCTCCACTAGGTCCATTGTAGATTTTGTAAGTGTTCTATTTTCCCGCCTTCCGTCCTCCGGTGAAATGTTCACATCGCGTCACTGACCGGAAGTGACGTTCCGCAACTCCCGCGACGTCACATCCTAACCGGAAGTGAGTCGCGCATCTCCGGAGGATGTTCCCCGTCTTTCTCTGCTCACTTCTTCATAGTTCCACCCTAAAAGTTGTTCACTTGGTGTATTACGGGGAACGATATAATAGGAGGGCAGAGTCCATTGTTCTATTTCAGAATCGGGATAATTAGATGTTCCTTAAATGTATAAACACACTGATTACCAACAACATCTTTTTCAAGGTTTATATTAAACACTTTTATGAATGGTTATTGGTTATATCAAGATCCACAAGGTAAAAATAACATGTGTATGAGATAAAAGAAAAAATGGAAGAAAAAGAAGATAGTAAAACCACCATTAACTTCCTCACAAGAACCATTTTAATTCGAAATCCTTGTTAATTCCCTTTGGTGCAAGGGTTTCGAATTGATGTATCATCCGCATCTCACTTTTAGCTAGTTTCTTGTTAATATCACTATTTCTAGAGTCGCAAGTGATCTTTCTTAGGCCAAATAAATTCTTTATATTAGTTCTTGTGAAGAATTAAAATGTGTGAACAATGGACTCTGCCCTCCTATTATGGAAAATCGTTCCCCGTAATACACCAAGTGAACAACTTTTAGGGTGGAACTATGAAGAAGTGAGCAGAGAAAGACGGGGAACATCCTCCGGAGATGCGCGACTCACTTCCAGTTAGGATGTGACGTCGCGGGAGTTGCGGAACGTCACTTCCGGTCAGTGTTGCGATGTGAACATTTCACCGGAGGACGGAAGGCGGGAAAATAGAACACTTACAAAATCTACAATGGACCTAGTGGAGAGGATTTCTATCAATAGAAGTATAGAGATAGGGAAAGTGTAGGAGATCCATGTCTAGTTTTAGGGATATTTTTAGGTTTAGAGAACGGGTATAAAAACCCTGGGATGTTTGCCCTCCATACACCTTGATAAAGATACCCTTGTGTATTGAAACGCGTTGGTGAGGAGGGGCTCTGCAAACGGAGGACCACTACCCAGGACGAAGGACTGGTTCCAGGGACGCCTGAGGTTTCTTCATTAATCCTGTGAAAAAGTCTATTTTTCAGAATAGACCATTCCATCTGGTAGGAGTCCAATATTTGCAGATTTTACAACTTGGCCACTTTTAAACTGTTTTGTCTACTTGTTGATTAGTAGACCTCCTATAAGGGTGGGAGGCTAATTTTTAATATTGTTGTTTGTGAAAATAAATCTATGGTTTTACACTATGGTGGTGAATTTCTGTTTTCACATGTGATAGCCTGAGGAATTACTGTTGGAAGGCTTAGAAGGAGGATCCATTAAGAGGAGGGACCCCTGTGTGATCAGCTGGAGTTTCAGACGTTTTTTTGTCTATCATTAATCTGATAGGCAAATTTAAGGGTACGAGTTTCCTCATAAAGACCTATTAGAAATGCCATAAAGATATAACACTATATGCATTTTCTGTTGTTTTTTTGAGGTTACACAAGACCCTTGAAAGACTCATCAAACTAATAAGTATTTTATGTGTGCGCCATTCTATGTGGAGGGTTTCTATCTCTGTTTGTCTATATCTGTGAAGTGTTGGTGGAACTTCATTCCCTCTACTAAGAAAAGCAGCCACGTGTGCGCAATTGTGACTGTCTATCAATCATTTGTCCAGTTTCCTTTTAGCAATGCTCTAGTACTTCACAGTGCATATCATTTAAACAGGGAGCCCAAAATTTGCAATGAGGCATGGCCATGCTTCCATACACTTGGCCATGACCTCCCTCCCTCAAATACTGAAACCCACATTTTCTAATGACTACCTTCTGTAGATGAGCACTATGTGTCATAGTAAAGAGAGGAGTTGAAATATGCAAATCTATAACAGTATACATATAGTACTTACTTTCCACATTTAAATACAATTTATGTGCAATACAGTGGAGCTGGGTAGTTAGAGTAAGACTTGCACCAGTTGTAGCTGGACAACATGGTGAGACCACTTGAGTTCTAAAACTACATTTATATACAATATTAAATATTAGCATTTAACATATTTTAATTTTACATAGCCTACTGAAAACAAGAGAAGTTGTAATGTGTCAGTTAGTTTTTAAAATAAGGAGCATATTCAGAGACAAATACATTGACTGTTTCCAGAAATCGGCAATTTTTGCAATCATAAAACTACCTTTATTTCTGATGATACGTGTGGAAAAAAATGTTTACACTGAAGAGGACATACATAATATATTTTTCTTTTTTTTCTTCCTAAACTACAGAGCAAAATTGAGACCTTAAGATGCCAACAATTCAGTTTGGCAAGAAATGTAAAATAAATACTAATGTGTACTTAAATCTGTAAGTATTGTACTTATGTGCTACACAACCTCCTACAATTTTTTTAGAAATGAAGAATAATTGAAACAATTAATCTAATTAGAACAGACAAACTGTAGGTTTGTGTTTGGCGAGACACCCATGAAGCCTATGCTTAACAGCTTTTTTTGTACCTACGTTGAGCGAATACATCTTTTAAAATTTCTTCTGCCAATTTATAATTTTACTTCCAACTTGTTTCTAAGTAGAGGAACTTACAGTAATTTCAGATCATTGGAATTTAAGAGCTGAAACTGATTATTGTACATTGTTTTAATATGGTAGTTTTGATATTTCACTCGGAAATAATGTAGGAAATTGATGTTAAACATTTAAATTTTAAAAGTGATGGAATACATGCTGTAGCCACTGTTCCATTTCTAGGTTTTGTCTGACATTTCCAAAATCCAGCACTTTACCAGTAACCAGTAACACACAATAGACTAAATTAACTAAGTGTCATTTTTTACTTTTCATAATTTTCCCATCAGTTTTACAATCCAAACATATACTAAATACAAAACCAATGAGAATCCTACCAAATGTCCATCTTTAGAATGTAAGTGAACATTGACTCACTATCGATGCTTTAACCAGTATAAATACTGAAACCCTGGATTTAACAAATGTTGTATCAAAACCTATGTTCGAAATGCCCAAATAATAGACTGCCAACTGAGAGGCAACTTTGTGTCCTAAAACTGATCTATTGGTCAAATCTCATCATGATTCATATAAAATGGACTTGCCATACTGTATGTTAGACTGGATTTGTTGTGGGGGAAATAGCGCACTGAGCTACCTATCTGATGGTATATTATATATAAAAACCGGAATACAAAGAAATTATTATAGATTTAATATTACCCTTTGCTTATAGGGAAAATATAATTTTGACTCATCAAATTAGTAAACACCCGGCGGTGCTCCCTTGAGTTGTGAAGAACAAATCGACTGATATACAAGAAGGAAAGACAACTCCTTTTTATGGGGCACTCATATTAGTAATCTAAAACGTAACTTTTATTGAAATTGGACTCACATTAACATACAACATAAAACATTTATTCCATAAGGATATTTTGTGGTATAACTGGCTGAGCCTCTAAGCTTATCTCCATATGTCGTATTTCTTATTATGTAAGTATAACCATCCCCAGTTGATAATATAATACTCCTTTAGTATGACTATAAACTTCAAAAACAAAAAACACAAAACACAACCAACACCACAGTACACCTATTTAGAGTACACACTGTGGCCGAAGTTTTAAGGTCAATTGGTAGTGTATGTCCAATATATAATTGAACTTCATTAGAAATTTAATACAAAAAACATACATTTGGGAGAGGGAAAGTAGGAGAGAGAAAAAAAGTTAGAAGGAAGATGGGAGTGGTGCATATGCTCCAGTTGGTTCTCTCATTGGAGATTCGATGCTTTTCAAGCAGATCTCCAAAAGCAGATACCAGGCATCTAGTCACCTATTCCTCCCCATCTTCCTTCTAACTTTTTTTCTCTCTCCTACTTTCCCTCTCCCAAATGTATGTTTTTTGTATTAAATTTCTAATGAAGTTCAATTATATATTGGACATACACTACCAATTGACCTTAAAACTTCGGCCACAGTGTGTACTCTAAATAGGTGTACTGTGGTGTTGGTTGTGTTTTGTGTTTTTTGTTTTTGAAGTTTATAGTCATACTAAAGGAGTATTATATTATCAACTGGGGATGGTTATACTTACATAATAAGAAATACGACATATGGAGATAAGCTTAGAGGCTCAGCCAGTTATACCACAAAATATCCTTATGGAATAAATGTTTTATGTTGTATGTTAATGTGAGTCCAATTTCAATAAAAGTTACGTTTTAGATTACTAATATGAGTGCCCCATAAAAAGGAGTTGTCTTTCCTTTTTGTATATCAGTCATACTGTATGTTACACAGTGACTGTAGGAACTATGGAATTTCAAGGCTTTTCTATGGTCACCACTTACATGAGATGTGCAGGACTCCACCACCTTCCTAGGAAGATCCAGGAGGAAGAAAGAGAGGGCCAACAACAGTTTTCTGAGGTACTACAGAGCCTATGCAGGCTTACTGTAGGTTCTTCTGTGGGTGGATGAACATCATTGCTATCTCTTATGGAATAGTTGTACAGATGTTCCACCTCAATCACACTTAATAAGCTTGTATGACCTTGATAAGGCTCAGCTTTACTCAGACACAGCAAAGTCACAAGCTGTGTTAGGACTGCACAAGCTGCCGCGTGCTATGCATTTTTTTGCCACTGGTTCCTTTCATTCAGTCACCTCTAGAGTGGTGGACATAACATAGTCAACTTTCTCTCACCATCTCACCCAGGTCAGGGCAGCCCTGAAGACCCTTTCATACACCTCAATCTGCTTCCCCTGCCAGGAATCACAATAGCATGAACAAAGGGCAGCTTTCTTAAGTATTGCAGGCATGCCTAATGTCCTGGTGCAAGAAACTGTACAAATATTGGTACCTAATAAGGATCATAATAAAATTGTGTCAAGGCAGCATTGGTTGTTGCTGGTCTCTTAATACGAGTTGTGGCTTTTAAATAATGAGACTGTACTTGTAAAAAAGAAACCATACTTCGTGAGTTAAAAGGAAATTGGGGAACATTGATCTCGACTATCCCAAAATGTTTGGCAAGTTTCACCCCTGTCTCAAAGATAGTTTGCTGTCTCACAGCATTTGAAGTAGTGTTTTTCCTTTGCATTGTAAAAATGCCTAGTAAAAGTAGAGCAACACTTTAACTTCAAATTTGTATGTAAATTGAACCAAACGCTCACCAAGTCCTTCCGTGTGCTAACCAAGGCTGGTATGTCATGTGCATGTGTGTTTGAGTGGCACAAAAGATTTAGTGATGGTCATGAGGATGTTTGGGGTGTGGTGGAAATTATTTTTTTATATACTCAAGTCTCCTCACAAAGAACCTCTGTAGAGACACATTTTAATTACCTCACTCGTTGGTATAGATGTACCAGTGTTAGTAAAATGGTTCCAGGCGTGCCAAACTGTTAATGGCATTGTGGACAGATGCTGGGGTTTTCTTTTCATATTTGTTGGAAATGCCCCAAGATTCACAAATTCTGGAATACAGTTATTCAGATTACTAGATCTTTGGTGGGGGAGGGAGCAGCTACTTGCCCATTCAATCTATTAGATATTCATACCTCTAGGTATAAGAAATCTTTACTCAAGTGCTTTATTAATGCAGCAAAAGGGGTTATTCTTGTTTTCTGGAAGGCCCTGCACCCTCCTCCTATATCTGCTTTGTTTCAAAGACTTGACATGTATATGGCTATGGAAAACCTTTACCTCTCTAGCCAAGACAGTTATCAGGAATTTACAGTA
This sequence comes from Pseudophryne corroboree, assembly GCF_028390025.1. Lineage (NCBI taxonomy): Eukaryota > Metazoa > Chordata > Amphibia > Anura > Myobatrachidae > Pseudophryne > Pseudophryne corroboree. The sequence continues at coordinate 853,642,271 of NC_086444.1, read as the reverse complement.
TCTCTATGTGGTCTGCTTGACTAGACTATCAAAATTCCATTGAGTACCATCTCTGTTTGTTGGAATAGTGGGCTCTAGAGTGGGTCTGCATTTCCGTTTTATGCGACCTCCTTCTGACCTCAGGAGAGATAGCTATTTTAACTGTCAACCTAGTCCCTTCTTTTTAGAGATGAGCGGGTTCAGTTTTACTCGGTTTTACTTGGATTTACTCGGTTCTCAAAACGGCATCTTTTTGGCTCACGGATGTCACATGTTTTGGATAGCCAATAGGAAAAATCTGGATAAAACAGAACTGGCGTTAATTCTGGCGTTAAATCCGAACCCGCTCATCTCTTCTTCTTTCTCGTCTCCTTTTTCTTCTTGATATCTGTTATGCTCTTCTCCTGTTTCCTCCTTCTTTCCCCATATTGTGGTTTTATGTTTTTTTTTTGTCATTTGCTATGTTAAAATTGCATTCACATCATGACTGTTTTGAATGATGCTTTTATTACATTTATATATTTGTGTTTGCAAATAAACATTAATTATCTAAAAAAAATCTGTAAGTATTAAAAGACAACTTTTAATAAAGCTTGAATAAAAGTAATATGTATCAGAAAGAATCCTAGTTGTCAATTAAAGAGCATAAAAACTATTTTCTAAAAAACAACATGCTCATTAATTTGCAATTGACAACAAAACCAATCCGTAGTAAATTTACCCACATTTCTTTCTGATCAGACCTGTGTAGATCGCATATTGCTATATTGAATAGACACAATAGACAAATGGCAATGCATTTATACTTTTGTGATGGGAGTCGGGTCTATGATATAATATATTCTTATATGATAAAGTGTTGGGACTGTCTTATTATGCTTAGAGCTGAACTGCTCTACTTAGCCCTCACTGCTCATTGTATGAACATTCACAGATCAAAGTTGTGCTCTTTTAATAGTAAGTAGCGAGGCCATTGAAATGTGCATAATTATGCATCAACTGTGCTTGAGTATGTATTGTTACAGAGCATACTCAGTGCCAACATACACCATTTTACATGCTGCAAGTGGATGTATCCTTTAACTTTGCATCAACCGTTCAGGTTTACCTATTGAACTACAAGATATACAGAACCAGAAAAAAAAGCTTGTTTGTGCTAGTTACTAGTATAATTTACACTCTTGATCAGTAGTTTAGCTATCCCCTGCACACAGGCCCTGATGCAAAGTTATTGATAAATCTGGCATACAGTATGTTGCTCTAAAACTACAGTAAGTGTACCCAAAAAATATTTTTGCCAGCATGTAGAGTTGAATGCATCTTGTAATGTGACTATCCCTATGTGAATTCATGGTTTGCAAATATTAATCATTGGATAGGGAGGAGAAAAAAGAAAGACTCTGTGTTGGGGCACACTTCTACACATTTCAACAAATATTTTTGTGTAGATTGTTACTATTATATGTATATTTTGTGTATTTGAACATTTTTTTGTATCAAACTTTACCCTTTTTTATGCGATACTAAATTAAAAGTCAAGTTTTAATACATTTATAAATTTCAAAGTGTGCCCCAACACAGAGTCTTTCTTTTTTCTCCTCCCTATCCAATTATTACTGACTCTGGGAGCACCACCAACCTATAATAATTATTAGATACCTTCTCTAAGGATCTCTAAGCTTAGTATTGTTGGTTAGTTGAACAGTTTTCTACAATTTCTGTACAAACCCATGTTCATCGCTATAATAACCTTCCTGTGCGGAACCAAACCAAACCTCTCTGTTAAATATTAATCATTGTCAGTGCACAATTACACCTACAGTACTCTACACTAGGTGTAAAAGATACACCTGGAAACAGACACATTAATGTTTGCGTTCAACTCTTCATGTCCCACAGTTGATACACCGTGACTGAACATTGCCTGATCTACCTGTATTATTACAAGTATACATGTGGCGCACTGGAGTCACTTTTGTGCCTACATTTCCCTTTAAAGTAAAAACATTCTACAAAACTTCCCTAATCTACTGTATTAATAAAAAGTATTCACCCATCTTTAATGAGTGTGATATTGGTGCTAACAGATCTGGATCTATATAACAGCTGTAGTATTACCGTCAGTCTGGATTTATCTTACTGACGTTTCCATTATAACTTATTTCCATTTAGTTTCCTTTTATTATTTAATTGACATTTTAAATATATATTTAGAGTTGTGGGAAGGTGCAGAAAGGAACAGAAAAGGAAAGAGGCAAACTAATAAATAGTGATTGACACAAAGAGTTTGTGATTTCAGAACCAATTACATTCAGCATTAGAATAGAAATATGTTGAAGACATTTTAACACTTTAATGAAACAATGAAACACAAGAAAACCTGTAAAAAATGTTATTTTAATTTTAAAAAGAGTATAATCTAAAATGTAGTAATGCCATGATAAATGAAGAAAAATTTGACATTTAGATTTGAATTCAGAATGATTAATTATGAACCTATTTGATCGCCAAACAGATACTGCAATTATAGAGATGAATTGGGCAAAATGTGCTTGAAGAGTCAGAGATTATACAAGAAATAGTCGTAGTTCTGTACACATACCATTACTTCCTCTATTGTTAAAGAGAAAGAGGGAGTATCAGGTTTCTCTTCTAGTAGACAACAATTTGGTATTTATCTGTATTGAGGCCAAATGAGTTTCTGGGTTTGTTTTAGAGTTAAGGAAAGGTCAACAGCAGTAGGGAGTAACAGAGAGATAAAGAAATTTAACTAATATCAAATATAAAGCATTGAATTTAACTTCATAGTAAAAAAGTTTTGGCACATCCAACAAATGTGAAGCTGGAAACCCTTTTGTCCACAGAGTTACTAACATTTTAGATACACTTTCAAAGGTACAAGGTATCATTTTAGATATATCTTATCAGATCTAATATGCATTCCTCTGGATCTAGGATCCCCCACATGTCATGTTTCTATGTCACTCCAAACTTCTCCGAGTTGCTAACATTTGTGCATCTCTCTTTTCCTTCTCTCTCATCCCCTACATTCTTATCTATACCCCTAATCCTTTCCCATCGCTACCATTATCTCTCCACCTACTCCTCCTTTTCCATGTTTTTCTTCCACTAATACTTTCCCATTTCCCTCCCTCCTCCTCCTTTACCATGTCTGCCTCTGCAATCCTCCTTTCCAATCGGCCCCTGTCCTACTTTCCAGTATCTCCCAACATACTTTCCCATCACCAACTCTTTATGATCTCTCTCCCACTCCTCTTTTCCCATATATCTCTCCCCCTCCTCCTTCCCTATCTCACTCTCCTCTCCTCCTTTTCCATCTCTATCCCCATCTCCTCCTTTACTAGCCCCCTTTTCCCATCTCCATTTTAATCTTTCTCACCCAATGCTGCATTTTCTTAATTGCTGTAGAATGTGAGCACAGCAGCCATCTTCTTCTAAGACTGAAACATCTCCAGGGACATGTGCAGTGCCTGTAATACCTCAAGTAGGTCCCATAAGGGTATTATCACTCAGTCTCCATGTGTTCTTGGCAGAAAAGGAAGGGTATATGTGGGGGAATAGGCAGTATGGTCCAGGTGTGTGAGTAGGGAACATCTTGGCTATAGGTCCAAATGTGCAAGGAGGGGAGTGGGGCAGTGTGACTATGTGGGCTGCATGGCTATTGGCCTTCTGCCTCTGGGGATGGTGCAGGATGGCTGTGTACAGCTGTGAGAATTATTCAGCATATTTAGTATCATCCAGTAATATGCACAAAAGAAATTATTCACAACAGTCAACATAAATGCTGGCAAGCTTTAAATCATGGATAAACAGAATATGTGTCTGCTTGTGAAAAACAAACATGATTTTATCCCTCATACTCACACTCTCTGGTGCACTTCATAAATGTACTACAGGGGTGTGTTACACAATTAGGATGCAGTGGTGGGGTAGTATGGACAGCAGGTAAGCCTCCTAATATTGATAGTGGAAGATAGGCTGATTTGTAGTTTGCAGCTATGCAGTACAACCATTAATTTAACTGGCTTCTCTTTCAGTTCAGCATTTGGGGAACATGCTTTTCACTGTAGTGCCATTAGAGGATCATGGGATGACTCCAGGTAAGATAGCTCTCAATTTAGATATATTTTTGTTTGTGCCATTATCATGTGGCCTTACATTAAGCAATTATATGACCCAGAGTGTGTTCTGTTATTAATTTTAGGGATAGGTTTGAGATGTGGTACGTTCTAGGTTGGTGTAGCAGGGCTGCTTTGGGGTGGCATACTACAACATTTTAATTAGCACTTTTTAACACTTTCAAATCATTTTTCCACTAATACTATTCTTTTTAGAATTAACACCTCTTCACTTTAATTAACACCTCTTCACTTGTGTATCACCTTTTAATATATAGTTTTTGCTTCTTTCTTATTAACATTAACTATCACTTTAGCCTTGCCCTGGGGTTGCTGGCCTTCACCTGCTTTTGTGGGGTTCCAGGCCCCAGACTTAATCTTAGTATAGGGACTTCCAGTATGAGAGCTGCAATGAAGTTGGCCTGGAGGCTTAGCCATATCTTTGCAAATATATTTAACTAAGAACTCTGAATTTTCTATTACACATAGAGTTCAAGTCTAGTTACTGATACCCATCAGTGTGTTGTTTGTTTATTCTCTTTCAACTCTTTTCAGTAATCTTTGGCTATTAACATTGTATTCTTTTATGGCTTTTTCTCTTCTCAGTTGCTGCAAAACAGAGTCATCTGCATCTCGCAAGGCCATATCTCAAACTTCATTTTCTTATTCAATCAGTTAATCAATCAATTAATAAATCCTTTACCTGCCTTCCACTGCATACACCGCCTCCATATACCTGTACTAGTTCTTGATTAATGAAAAAAAAAATTTCTATGGGATCATACAGTATACTGTAGTTTTTTAAACTGTCATCCTGTCTGCTACAACTGTGCCGCAATATTTCATAGATGTGCTATAATCTTTTAATCTGCTATGTGTTCTAATGGAGTGGAGGTTTGCAGTGTTGGGAGCAGCAGAGAGGTCACAGAGATTTGCTTTGGAGAAATGTTCCTTTCACTTTAGTGTAAGTAGATCACTGATTCCATTTGATTACTACTCATCCTTTGACTCTTCATAGTAGAGTATAACTCATTATTATTAGTGTTCACTCTAGGCTGTTTTAGCAGGGCGCCGCGCCCTGCCCGTTTTTTAGAAGGCAAAACCTGCCCTGCCCCTTTAGCAGCGCCCTGCTAGAACAGCCACCCGCTTCCTGCCCCCCCAGCATGTAAAGATGCCGTGCGCATGCGTGCGGCTTCCATTCACGAATTGGGAGAGAGCTGGGGGAAGCAGAGCCGGATTAAGGGGGGGGTCCCGGGGATACGTACCCCGGGCCCCCCTTTCCAAAAGGGCCCCCTGCCACACCACAGATCGGATCTTTCTTCAATCTGATCTGCGGTGCAGCGCTCACAAGCCCCGGCTCCCCGCTGCCCTGTCCCTCCTCCTCCTTCAGTATAGCGTGCAGCCAGTGCCGTTTAGCGGCGAGCGGCTCACTTTGTGACTACTTATCTCCTCCCTCTCTCTCCCCCGAGCGCTCCTGCTCAGGGGGCGGGGCTTCGCGGAATGACGCGTTTGCGTCGTGACGTCATGACGCAAACGCGTCATTCCGCGAAGCCCCGCCCCCGAGCAGGAGCGCTCGGGGGGAGAGAGAGGGAGGAGAGGAGATAAGCATCGAAGGAGGAGGCGGGCGGCGTGAGGGACGTGAGTCGGCGGGACCCGAAGAGCGGGAAGATGTAAGTATTTTTTTTCCCCTCTCTTTCTCTCTCTCTCTCTTCCTCCCTTCCTCCCCCCCACTTGACACCTGCCTGCCGCACTATGTAAAATGAGGATACCTTCCGCACTGTGTAAAATGGGGGCACCTGCCGCACTATGTAAAATGAGGATACCTTCCGCACTGTGTAAAATGGGGGCACCTGCTGCACTATGTAAAATGGGGATACCTTCCGCACTGTGTAAAATTGGGGCACCTGCCGCACTGTGTAAAATGAGGATACCTTCCGCACTGTGTAAAATGGGGGCACCTGCCGCACTGTGTAAAATGGGGATACCTTCCGCACTGTGTAAAATGGGGATACCTGCTGCACTGTGTAAAATGGGGATACCTGCCGCACTGTGTAAAATGGGGACACCTGCCTGCGTACGGTGTAAAATGGGGACACCTGCCGCACTTTGTAAAATGGGGATACCTGCCGCACTGTGTAAAATGGGGGCACCTGCCGCACTGTGTAAAATGGGGGCACCTGCCGCACTGTGTAAAATGGGGATACCTTCCGCACTGTGTAAAATGGGGATACCTGCCGCACTGTGTAAAATGGGGGCACCTGCCGCACTGTGTAAAATGGGGACACCTGCCTGCGTACTGTGTAAAATGGGGACACCTGCCTGTGTACTGTGTAAAATGGGGACACCTGCCGCACTGTGTAAAATGGGGACACCTGCCTCCGCACTGTGTAAAATGGGGATACCTGCCGCACTGTGTAAAATGGGGATACCTGCCGCACTGTGTAAAATGGGGACACCTGCCTGCGTACTGTGTAAAATGGGGACACCTGCCTGCGTACTGTGTAAAATGGGGACACCTGCCTGCGTACTATGTAAAATGGGGACACCTGCCTGCGTACTGTGTAAAATGGGGATATCTGCCTACCGTACTGTGTAAAATGGGGATATCTGCCTACCGTACTGTGTAAAATGGGAACACCTGCCTACCGTACTGTGTAAAATGGGAACACCTGCCTGCGTACTGTGTAAAATGGGGACACCTGCCTGCGTACTGTGTAAAATGGGGACACCTTCCGCACTGTGTAAAATGGGGACACCTTCCGCACTGTGTAAAATGGGGATACCTGCCGCACTGTGTAAAATGGGGATACCTGCCGCACTGTGTAAAATGGGGACACCTGCCTGCGTACTGTGTAAAATGGGGACACCGGCCTGCGTACTGTGTAAAATGGGGACACCTGCCTGCGTACTGTGTAAAATGGGGACACCTGCCTGCGTACTGTGTAAAATGGGGATATCTGCCTGCGTACTGTGTAAAATGGGGATATCTGCCTACCGTACTGTGTAAAATGGGAACACCTGCCTGCGTACTGTGTAATATGGGGACACTTGCCTGGTGTAATGTGTAAAAAGGGGACTTTTTTATTTTTATTTTTCCCCCCTGTGGTGGGTGTGATGATATCAGACGAGACCACGCCCATTTTAATCAGGCCACACACCCTTGTCGGGAGCGCGCGCGCATGCTTTTTCTTTTTCTGGCTATATGGGGGGGGCTCGCAAATTTTTTTTATAGCAAGGGGGGGGGCGCATTTTGAAATCTCGCACTGGGAGCCAAATTGTCTAGAAACGGCCCTGCGTGCGGCGCACTAATGACGGAGCCGCAGGCTTGCTGAGCCGGACAGCAATTGGACAACTGAGCCGTCGCTCAGCTGCGCTGACTACAGCTCTAAGAAGAGTGCTCTAACAGCTGTAGTCAGGGCAGCTGAGCGACGGCTCAGCTGTCCAATTGCTGTCCGGCTCAGCAAGCCTGCGGCTCAGTCATTGGCGCGCCGCACGCTGAACTGAAGGAGGAGGGATTCTTAGATAAATTATATATATATATATATATATATATATATATATATATATATATATATAAATCCCTCCTCCTTCAGTGGACTAAAAAACTAATAAAAAACTAATAATAATAATAATAAAAAAATAATATATATATATATATATATATATTTTTTTTTTTTTTATTAGTTTTTTAGTCCATGGGGGCCCCCTGCAATTTAGTACCCCAGGCCTCCCGGGGCCTTAATCCGGCTCTGGGGGGAAGCCCAGCACCGACGGAGGTGCTGGGCACACCCCCAAAAGTGACGTTGCCGGCCACAGACGCCCTCTATAGTAGCGTCTGTGGGCCGCACCGCCCACTAAAATGATGGGGATGTGGCTACGCCCCCTAATTTGCATGGCCACGCTTCGCCACGTGCGCCAATGTGCCCCCGAACTCCGGCGCCCTGCCCTGCCTCATCCTAGAGGGAACACTATATTATGAGCCCCTTAACTAGTAAGAGTGGTGACTTCATCATGATATTCAGCTTATTATCTTGCAATCTAGCCTTTATGGTTATTCAGATATTACAAAATTAAAATCATGAAATACAGTATTGTAGAACTACATTGAGCATGTTACAATGTGCAGGGATAAACAATAGGGTTTGGCATGTTTTACATTTTGTAAAATGTTCAATATTTAACAGCTGGGGAAATCTGCATCACATGCAGGAAATTGTCTTTGGCAGGTAGTTAGAGCTCTGACACAGCACAAGAGACTGTTTTTGACAAAATAAACAAAACATTTTAATTTGAGTTTGCTCAAAGACCAAAGAAACCCTATTATCTGTCAGTGATTGTTCAAATACAGTAAGTTACAGTATGTTACACCCAGTAGCACGATGTCAATGCTTTTCCCCTTAATAATCTACTATATAATAATACTAAACAGTGTGTCCATAACATGTGCATCAAGAATCGGACAGTTCCCCCTTCCCTCCCCTAGATGTGGAAATATGGTGGTGCTATGACTGAAATATTGGGCTATTCATGGGAAATGAGGAGAGACATTGGGAGCAAGTGGTGATCAGTGGTGGGAAACTGAGACATCAGCAAAGGTGTTAAGGCTCTGATATTAGATCCATCCCTCGAAGGGTTAATTCCTATAGATGGGAATACAGACTATACAGTGACACAGTCTGGGAGCGGCACAATTGGCTGACCCAGACCAGGGAAACCAATGGATACAGTGCCTACAAATGTGATTTGGCAATAATTGGGTGTATCGGACAGAAAGACTTGGCCTGTGGTCACACACATGTACACATACTCGCTTATTAATGTAACAAAATATATTAAAATATAATTTAAAGGAAAAATTGGACATCCTGAATAGAAAAAAGAGACCGCAAATGAAAGACAGAGACTAAAAGTGAGAGAATAAAAGAGAGAGAGAGAGAGAGACATGCTAATGGAGAAAGCACATTGACTACTGTGGGTGATATGTATTGAGTTTGGAGAGAGATACAGTAGAGAAGTTGCCCAAGGCAACCAATAATCTTCTATTGGTCAGTTCAATGATGGTACTTGATAAATGACAACTAGGAGCTTATTGGTGGACTTGGGCAACGTCTTCACTTTATTTCTCTCCACCTATATGAGAATGAGAGAGAGAGAGAGAGAGAGAGAGAGAGAGAGAGAGAGAGAGAGAGGGAAAGAGAATAGCTTAGAAAAAACAGGTAGGAGAGAGAAGAAAGGGAGATACATCTCCTGTATAAGTACAGCAAATCTAGTTTCTGTAGAACAGGGGAACAGATTAAATCACACACATGACAGTAATATATGCTTAAAAGAATGCAGGGTATTTTATTTTTAGAGAACAGGAGAAAATGGGACACAGTTAAATTCGGGATCCCGGCAGTCAAAATACAGATGCCGAAATCCGAACACCCAGAAACCCCACTTGGGTGGTGGTCCACGCCACCACCCGAGGGGGAATAGATTAGCGTGGTGAGCGCAGCGAGCCCACGAGGGAACATGCTGCACTGGAGGTCGGGATACTGACTGTCAGAATTTCGGCGTTGGTATTTCGACCACCGGTATCCCGACAGTCGGGATTTCATACTGAACCCAAGAAAATATAAGTTTTTTTGCAATATTTTTCTTTATATCAGGAAAACACTCATAAAAGGTCTTCTTGAAGTGCAGCTCAGACGCAGCAGAGTATTTTTTGGATAGATAATCTTGAAATCAATACTAGAGATGAGCGCCGGAAATTTTTCGGGTTTTGTGTTTTGGTTTTGGGTTCGGTTCCGCGGCCGTGTTTTGGGTTCGACCGCGTTTTGGCAAAACCTCACCGAATTTTTTTTGTCGGATTCGGGTGTGTTTTGGATTCGGGTGTTTTTTTAAAAAAACCCTAAAAAACAGCTTAAATCATAGAATTTGGGGGTAATTTTGATCCCAAAGTATTATTAACCTCAAAAAACATAATTTACACTCATTTTCAGCCTATTCTGAACACATCACACCTCACAATATTATTTTTAGTCCTAAAATTTGCACCGAGGTCGCTGTGTGAGTAAGATAAGCGACCCTAGTGGCCGACACAAACACCGGGCCCATCTAGGAGTGGCACTGCAGTGTCACGCAGGATGGCCCTTCCAAAAAACCCTCCCCAAACAGCACATGACGCAAAGAAAAAAAGAGGCGCAATGAGGTAGCTGACTGTGTGAGTAAGATTAGCGACCCTAGTGGCCGACACAAACACCGGGCACATCTAGGAGTGGCACTGCAGTGTCACGCAGGATGTCCCTTCCAAAAAACCCTCCCCAAACAGCACATGACGCAAAGAAAAAAAGAGGCGCAATGAGGTAGCTGTGTGAGTAAGATTAGCGACCCTAGTGGCCGACACAAACACCGGGCCCATCTAGGAGTGGCACTGCAGTGTCACGCAGGATGTCCCTTCCAAAAAACCCTCCCCAATCAGCACATGATGCAAAGAAAAAGAAAAGAAAAAAGAGGTGCAAAATTGGAATTATCCTTGGGCCCTCCCACCCACCCTTATGTTGTATAAACAAAACAGGACATGCACACTTTAACCAACCCATCATTTCAGTGACAGGGTCTGCCACACGACTGTGACTGATATGACGGGTTGGTTTGGACCCCCCCCAAAAAAGAAGCAATTAATCTCTCCTTGCACAAACTGGCTCTACAGAGGCAAGATGTCCACCTCATCTTCACCCTCCGATATATCACCGTGTACATCCCCCTCCTCACAGATTATCAATTCGTCCCCACTGGAATCCACCATCTCAGCTCCCTGTGTACTTTGTGGAGGCAATTGCTGCTGGTCAATGTCTCCGCGGAGGAATTGATTATAATTCATTTTAATGAACATCATCTTCTCCACATTTTCTGGATGTAACCTCGTACGCCGATTGCTGACAAGGTGAGCGGCGGCACTAAACACTCTTTCGGAGTACACACTTGTGGGAGGGCAACTTAGGTAGAATAAAGCCAGTTTGTGCAAGGGCCTCCAAATTGCCTCTTTTTCCTGCCAGTATAAGTACGGACTGTGTGACGTGCCTACTTGGATGCGGTCACTCATATAATCCTCCACCATTCTATCAATGTTGAGAGAATCATATGCAGTGACAGTAGACGACATGTCCGTAATCGTTGTCAGGTCCTTCAGTCCGGACCAGATGTCAGCATCAGCAGTCGCTCCAGACTGCCCTGCATCACCGCCAGCGGGTGGGCTCGGAATTCTGAGCCTTTTCCTCGCACCCCCAGTTGCGGGAGAATGTGAAGGAGGAGATGTTGACAGGTCGCGTTCCGCTTGACTTGACAATTTTGTCACCAGCAGGTCTTTCAACCCCAGCAGACCTGTGTCTGCCGGAAAGAGAGATCCAAGGTAGGCTTTAAATCTAGGATCGAGCACGGTGGCCAAAATGTAGTGCTCTGATTTCAACAGATTGACCACCCGTGAATCCTTGTTAAGCGAATTAAGGGCTGCATCCACAAGTCCCACATGCCTAGCGGAATCGCTCCGTGTTAGCTCCTTCTTCAATGCCTCCAGCTTCTTCTGCAAAAGCCTGATGAGGGGAATGACCTGACTCAGGCTGGCAGTGTCTGAACTGACTTCACGTGTGGCAAGTTCAAAGGGCATCAGAACCTTGCACAACGTTGAAATCATTCTCCACTGCACTTGAGACAGGTGCATTCCATCTCCTATATCGTGCTCAATTGTATAGGCTTGAATGGCCTTTTGCTGCTCCTCCAACCTCTGAAGCATATAGAGGGTTGAATTCCACCTCGTTACCACTTCTTGCTTCAGATGATGGCAGGGCAGGTTCAGTAGTTTTTGGTGGTGCTCCAGTCTTCTGTACGTGGTGCCTGTACGCCGAAAGTGTCCCGCAATTTTTCTGGCCACCGACAGCATCTCTTGCACGCCCCTGTCGTTTTTTAAAAAATTCTGCACCACCAAATTCAAGGTATGTGCAAAACATGGGACGTGCTGGAATTTGCCCATATTTAATGCACACACAATATTGCTGGCGTTGTCCGATGCCACAAATCCACAGGAGAGTCCAATTGGGGTAAGCCATTCCGCGATGATCTTCCTCAGTTGCCGTAAGAGGTTTTCAGCTGTGTGCGTATTCTGGAAAGCGGTGATACAAAGCGTAGCCTGCCTAGGAAAGAGTTGGCGTTTGCGAGATGCTGCTACTGGTGCCGCCGCTGCTGTTCTTGCGGCGGGAGTCCATACATCTACCCAGTGGGCTGTCACAGTCATATAGTCCTGACCCTGCCCTGCTCCACTTGTCCACATGTCCGTGGTTAAGTGGACATTGGGTACAACTGCATTTTTTAGGAGACTGGTGAGTCTTTTTCTGACGTCCGTGTACATTCTCGGTATCGCCTGCCTAGAGAAGTGGAACCTAGATGGTATTTGGTAACGGGGGCACACTGCCTCAATAAATTGTCTAGTTCCCTGTGAACTAACGGCGGATACCGGACGCACGTCTAACACCAACATAGTTGTCAAGGACTCAGTTATCCGCTTTGCAGTAGGATGACTGCTGTGATATTTCATCTTCCTCGCAAAGGACTGTTGAACAGTCAATTGCTTACTGGAAGTAGTACAAGTGGGCTTACGACTTCCCCTCTGGGATGACCATCGACTCCCAGCGGCAACAACAGCAGCGCCAGCAGCAGTAGGCGTTACACGCAAGGATGCATCGGAGGAATCCCAGGCAGGAAAGGACTCGTCAGACTTGCCAGTGACATGGCCTGCAGGACTATTGGCATTCCTGGGGAAGGAGGAAATTGACACTGAGGGAGTTGGTGGGGTGGTTTGCGTGAGCTTGGTTACAAGAGGAAGGGATTTACTGGTCAGTGGACTGCTTCCGCTGTCACCCAAAGTTTTTGAACTTGTCACTGACTTATTATGAATGCGCTGCAGGTGACGTATAAGGGAGGATGTTCCGAGGTGGTTAACGTCCTTACCCCTACTTATTACAGCTTGACAAAGGGAACACACGGCTTGACACCTGTTGTCCGCATTTCTGGTGAAATACCTCCACACCGAAGAGCTGATTTTTTTGGTATTTTCACCTGGCATGTCAACGGCCATATTCCTCCCACGGACAACAGGTGTCTCCCCGGGTGCCTGACTTAAACAAACCACCTCACCATCAGAATCCTCCTGGTCAATTTCCTCCCCAGCGCCAGCAACACCCATATCCTCCTCATCCTGGTGTACTTCAACACTGACATCTTCAATCTGACTATCAGGAACTGGACTGCGGGTGCTCCTTCCAGCACTTGCAGGGGGCATGCAAATAGTGGAAGGCGCATGCTCTTCACGTCCAGTGTTGGGAAGGTCAGGCATCGCAAACGACACAATTGGACTCTCCTTGTGGATTTCGGATTTCAAAGAACGCACAGTTCTTTGCGGTGCTTTTGCCAGCTTGAGTCTTTTCAGTTTTCTAGCGAGAGGCTGAGTGCTTCCATCCTCATGTGAAGCTGAACCACTAGCCATGAACATAGGCCAGGGCCTCAGCCGTTCCTTGCCACTCCGTGTGGTAAATGGCATATTGGCAAGTTTACGCTTCTCCTCCGACAATTTTATTTTAGGTTTTGGAGTCCTTTTTTTTCTGATATTTGGTGTTTTGGATTTGACATGCTCTGTACTATGACATTGGGCATCGGCCTTGGCAGACGACGTTGCTGGCATTTCATCGTCTCGGCCATGACTAGTGGCAGCAGCTTCAGCACGAGGTGGAAGTGGATCTTGATCTTTCCCTAATTTTGGAACCTCAACTTTTTTGTTCTCCATATTTTATAGGCAGAACTAAAAGGCACCTCAGGTAAACAATGGAGATGGATGGATTGGATAGTTTACTAGTATACAATTATGGACGGACTGCCACGGTTAGGTGGTATAAAAAAACCACGGTTAGGTGGTATATATTATAATAATAATACAATTATGGATGGACGGACTGCCTGCCGACTGCCGACACAGAGGTAGCCACAGCCGTGAACTACCGCACTGTACACTGGTTGATAAAGAGATAGTAGTATACTCGTAACAACTAGTATGACACTATGACGACGGTATAAAGAATGAAAAAAAAACCACGGTTAGGTGGTATATATTATAATAATAATACAATTATGGATGGACGGACTGCCTGCCGACTGCCGACACAGAGGTAGCCACAGCCGTGAACTACCGCACTGTACACTGGTTGATAAAGAGATAGTAGTATACTCGTAACAACTAGTATGACACTATGACGACGGTATAAAGAATGAAAAAAAAACCACGGTTAGGTGGTATATATTATAATAATAATACAATTATGGATGGACGGACTGCCTGCCGACTGCCGACACAGAGGTAGCCACAGCCGTGAACTACCGCACTGTACACTGGTTGATAAAGAGATAGTAGTATACTCGTAACAACTAGTATGACACTATGACGACGGTATAAAGAATGAAAAAAAAACCACGGTTAGGTGGTATATATTATAATAATAATACAATTATGGATGGACGGACTGCCTGCCGACTGCCGACACAGAGGTAGCCACAGCCGTGAACTACCGCACTGTACACTGGTTGATAAAGAGATAGTAGTATACTCGTAACAACTAGTATGACACTATGACGACGGTATAAAGAATGCAAAAAAAACCACAGTTAGGTGGTATATATTATAATAATAATACAATTATGGATGGACGGACTGCCTGCCGACTGCCGACACAGAGGTAGCCACAGCCGTGAACTACCGCACTGTACACTGGTTGATAAAGAGATAGTAGTATACTCGTAACAACTAGTATGACACTATGACGGTATAAAGAATGAAAAAAAAACCACGGTTAGGTGGTATATATTATAATAATAATACAATTATGGATGGACGGACTGCCTGCCGACTGCCGACACAGAGGTAGCCACAGCCGTGAACTACCGCACTGTACACTGGTTGATAAAGAGATAGTAGTATACTCGTAACAATTAGGATGACACTATGACGGTATAAAGAATGAAAAAAAAACCACGGTTAGGTGGTAGGTATATAATAATAAATAATACAATTCTGGTCGGACGGACTGCCTGCCGTGTGCCGACACAGAGGTAGCCACAGCCGTGAACTACCGCACTGTACACTGGTTGATAAAGAGATAGTAGTATACTCGTAACAATTAGGATGACACTATGACGGTATAAAGAATGAAAAAAAAACCACGGTTAGGTGGTAGGTATATAATAATAAATAATACAATTCTGGTCGGACGGACTGCCTGCCGTGTGCCGACACAGAGGTAGCCACAGCCGTGAACTACCGCACTGTACACTGGTTGATAAAGAGATAGTAGTATACTCGTAACAATTAGGATGACACTATGACGGTATAAAGAATGAAAAAAAAACCACGGTTAGGTGGTAGGTATATAATAATAAATAATACAATTCTGGTCGGACGGACTGCCTGCCGTGTGCCGACACAGAGGTAGCCACAGCCGTGAACTACCGCACTGTACACTGGTTGATAAAGAGATAGTAGTATACTCGTAACAATTATGATGACACTATGACGGTATAAAGAATGAAAAAAAAACCACGGTTAGGTGGTAGGTATATAATAATAAATAATACAATTCTGGTCGGACGGACTGCCTGCCGTGTGCCGACACAGAGGTAGCCACAGCCGTGAACTACCGCACTGTACACTGGTTGATAAAGAGATAGTAGTATACTCGTAACAATTAGGATGACACTATGACGGTATAAAGAATGAAAAAAAAACCACGGTTAGGTGGTAGGTATATAATAATAAATAATACAATTCTGGTCGGACGGACTGCCTGCCGTGTGCCGACACAGAGGTAGCCACAGCCGTGAACTACCGCACTGTACTGTGTCTGCTGCTAATATAGACTGGTTGATATTTAAAGAGATATTAGTAGTATACAACAATACTATACTGGTGGTCAGGCACTGGTCACCACTCCTGCAGCAAAAGTGTGCACTGTTAATTAATATAATTGTACTCCTGGCTCCTGCTAACAACCTGCAGTGCTCCCCAGTCTCCCCCACAATTAATTATAAGCTTTTAATTTATACATTGATGACTGTGCAGCACACTGGGCTGAGCTGAGTGCACACAGACTGAGTCACACTGTGTGACTGACTGTGCTGTGTATCGTTTTTTTTTTCAGGCAGAGAACGGATATAGCAGAGAGAAGTGAACGGATATATTATATTAAATAAAAGTTAACTAGCAACTGCACTGGTCACTGACTGTGGTAAACTAACTCTGTCTGCGACTCTGCACAATCTCTCTCTATCTAATCTATCTATCTCTATTCTAATGGAGAGGACGCCAGACACGTCCTCTCCCTATCAATCTCAATGCACGAGTGAAAATGGCGGCGACGCGCGGCTCCTTATATAGAATCCGAGTCTCGCGATAGAATCCGAGCCTCGCGAGAATCCGACAGCGTCATGATGACGTTCGGGCGCGCTCGGGTTAACCGAGCAAGGCGGGAAGATCCGAGTCGCTCGGACCCGTGGAAAAAAAAGTGAAGTTCGTGCGGGTTCGGATTCAAAGAAACCGAACCCGCTCATCTCTAATCAATACTGTCTCTGACATCGTAACAAGTGACAAGCAATATACAGTACTTCAGATTCTCTTGAGAAAAAAGTGCAGGCTTACTTTAATAAAAAGTGGGATCCCGGGATTCTGGCCCAAAAATACTGGGATTTGAATTCTGGGATTGGCTCTTCCAATAATCTTCTCCCTCCTCCCTCCCCCCGGCAGCCTGTCTTCACCCAGGCAGTGCTGAGCACTCAGCTCAGACGCTGCCTTCTCAAGCCAGGCAGTAAGGGACTCGCCTCCCTCCCCCTGGCAGCCTCTCTTCATCTGGGCAGCACTGAGCACTGGATATACTAGTGAAAGTGTAATTAAAAGACCAGAAGGATTATCTGTTTTTGTATATAGATTTTGTTTTCCTTTATTAACACATTCTAACACTTTACCTTCTCGCGTTGAGCTGCCCTGGGGTTAGCTGGCCTTTGCTGGTTTGTGGGGTTCTGCACCCCAGGCCCAGACCTAGAGTTAGGGACCACCAGCATCAGAGGAGCCTTGTCGGGGCCTGGTGGCTTATCATATGTTTGCAAACTGTATGTAACTAAGACCTCTGGATTTCTATTATATTTATGTGTATGTATATATATATATATATATATATATATAGTTTTTCATGTCCTGGTACAGGTACAGCTCGGTGTGCTGGGGGACACCAGGGGTTTATCCCCAATGTATTTCTAGCTCAGACTACCCCCTTCCTTTCATGCACCTGAACTGTATTTCCTAATTGATTTGAGCAACTTGCATTTTGTTCTGTTAGTATGAGGGGCGTGGATGGAACCAGTGTTTGGAGGGTATGCTGGTCTCTGTAGTGCCACATGGAGATCCCGGGGGTATCTTCAGGTGAGTTAGCTCTCAATTCGGATACATTTGCTCAGATGCCATTATCATGGGGCATTATGTTATATTACCCTGAAGGGTTGTTATTATTATTATTAGTAGTACCTGTGGCGGGTGTGGGGTGCAGTTCCCCCTGGATTGGTGGGGCTGGGCTGCTTTGTGGTAGTGCACTGTGAGATCTTATTTAGCACCCCCTTAACACATTTATTAATCCTTCTGGTCTTTTAATTACACTTTCACTAGTATATCCATTTTTGTATATAGATTTTGTTTTCCTTTATTAACACCTACTAACACTTTACCTTCTCGCGTTGTGCTGCCCTGGGGTTAGCTGGCCTTTGCCGGTTTGTGGGGTTCTGCACCCCAGGCCCAGACCTAGAGTTAGGGACCACCAGCATCAGAGGAGCCTTGTCAGGGCCTGGTGGCTTATCATACATTTGCAAACTGTATGTAACTAAGACCTCTTGATTTCTATTATATGTATGTATATATATATATATATAGTCTTTCATGTCTTGGTACAGGTACAGCTCGGTGTGCTGGGGGACACCAGGGGTTTATCACCAATGTATTTCTAGCTCAGACTACCCCCTCCCTTTCATGCACCTGCACTGTATTTCCTAATTGATTTGAGCAATTTACATTTTGTTCTGTTAGTATGAGGGGCATGGATGGGACCAGTGTTTGGAGGGTATGCTGGTCTCTGTAGTGCCATTTGGAGATCCCGGGGGTATCTTCAGGTGGGTAAGCTCTCAATTCGGATACATTTGCTCAGATGCCATTATCATGTGGTATTATGTTATATTACCCGGAAGGGTTGTTATTATTATTATTAGTAGTAGTACCTGGGGCGGGTCTGGGGTGCGGTTCCCCCTGGATTGGTGGGGCTGGGCTGCTTTGTGGTAGCGCACTGCGAGATCTTATTTAGCACCCCCTTAACACATTTATTAATCCTTCTGGTCTTTTAATTACACTTTCACTAGTATATCCATTTTTGTATATAGATTTTGTTTTCCTTTATAAACACATACTAACACTTTACCTTCTCGCGTTGTGCTGCCCTGGGGTTAGCTGGCCTTTGCCGGTTTGTGGGGTTCTGCACCCCAGGCCCAGACCTAGAGTTAGGGACCACCAGCATCAGAGGAGCCTTGTCGGGGCCTGGTGACTTATCAAATGTTTGCAAACTGTATGTAACTAAGACCTCTGGATTTCTATTATATGTATGTATATTTATATATATAGTCTTTCATGTCTTGGTACAGGTACAGCTCGGTGTGCTGGGGGACACCAGGGGTTTATCACCAATGTATTTCTAGCTCAGACTAACCCCTCCCTTTCATGCACCTGAACTGTATTTCCTAATTGATTTGAGCAACTTACATTTTGTTCTGTTAGTATGAGGAGGATGGATGGGACCAGTGTTTGGAGGGTATGCTGGTCTCTGTAGTGCCATTTGGAGAACCCTGGGGTATCTTCAGGTGAGTTAGCTCTCAATTTGGATACATTTGCTCAGATGCCATTATCATGTGGCATTATGTTATATTACCCAGAAGGGATGTTATTATTATTATTATTAGTGCCTGGGGCGGGTCTGGGGTGCAGTTCCCGCTGGATTGGTGGGGCTGGGCTGCTTTGTGGTAGCGCACTGCGAGATCTTATATAGCACCCCCTTAACACATTTATTAATCCTTCTGGTCTTTTAATTACACTTTCACTGGTATATCCATTTTTGTATATAGATTTTGTTTTCCTTTATTAACACCTACTAACACTTTACCTTCTCGCATTGTGCTGCCCTGCGGTTAGCTGGCCTTTGCCGGTTTGTGGGGTTCTGCACCCCAGGCCCAGACCCAGAGTTAGGGACCACCAGCAACAGAGGAGCCTTGTCGGGGCCTGGTGGCTTATCATACATTTGCAAACTGTATGTAAGTAAGACCTCTGGATTTCTATTATATGTATGTATATATATATATATATATATATATAATCTTTCATGTCTTGGTACAGGTACAGCTCGGTGTGCTGGGGGACACCAGGGGTTTATCCCCAATGTATTTCTAGCTCAGACTACCCCCTCCCTTTCATGCACCTGAACTGTATTTCCTAATTGATTTGAGCAACTTACATTTTGTTCCATGAGTGCATGCATGCATGCATGCATGAGAAAAGAGCTCATAAGTGGTGAAGGTATCTGAATGAATTCCTGTTCACAACTGGGACTCTTTACCATAAGGAAGGAGCAGGGTGCCGGAACAAACGCCTTCTGGAAATGGTGAATATTCCTGCAGTCAACTTTAGAAAATATTGTATTTTCAGAGATTCATGAATTTAGGTTGCCATAAAGAACAGGAGTGAAATGTAAGCAGGATATATCCATGATATCTCTTGTGGTACCTTTTTAATGAGTAGCACTTTTATACAAAAGCAGGTGAAAATGTTCACCTGCTTTTCTTTAAATGAAGTGATGATAAATAGTCTCCAGTATATGGTGGATTTTACTAATTGCATGGAGAAATGTATATCAGAGAATTTATAATTTCTCAATGCTGAGAAATACAGGCAGGTACTTATCCATCATACAATACCGTCAGAAAAGCGTCTGATTGGAGTTCTGGAAGTGATGATATAGCCCCCACAGAGCCCTGATCTCAACATCATTGAGTCTGTCTGGGATTATATGAAAAGACAGAAGGATTTGAGCAAGTATACATCCACAGAAGATCTGTGGTTAGTTCTTCAAGATATTTGGAAAAACCTCCCTGCCGAGTTCCTTCAAATACAATGTACAACTATATCTAGAAGAATTGATGCTGTTTTGAAGGCACACGGTGGTCACACCAAATATTGATTTGATTTAGATTTCACTTCTGTTCATTCACTTTGCATTTTGTTAATTGACAAAAATAAACTATTAATACTTCTATTTTTTAAAGCATTCTTACATTACATGCTTTCCACACCTACCTAGAACGTTTAAACAAAACTATATATATATATATATATATATATATATATATATACTATGTGTGTATGTGTGTGTGTATATATATATATATATATATACTATGTGTGTATGTGTGTGTGTGTATATATATATATATATATACACACACACACACACACAAGAATATATCTCTATACATACAATAAAACTGTAAGGGCTGTTTTGTTTTTCTTTTGAGAAATATACTCCTAGGGACTGTTTATGAACTGTGGAGATGGAAAAAGAATTCAAATTTTTTTTGTCTCTCTGATCGTCCTGGCATAACGTAAAAACTAGTGGAGGACTTGAATTGCATTTTCACTATTGTATAGCTTAGTTTTCTAGAAGGAGATGCACTAAGTCTTGGAGAGTGATAAAGTGGAAAGAGATAAAGTGCCAGCCAATTCCGCTCCTAACTGCCATGTTACAGGCTGTGTTTGAAAAATGGCAGCTAGGAGCTGATTTGTTGGTGCTTTATCTGTCTCCACTTATCACTCTCTAAGGCTTAGTAGTAGTACATCTAGCCCTTATAAATAAACTGAGGCATGTATGATCTCAATGTGACATCAGGAAGAGGAGCAATAAAGGAAAAGCCAGGCGCTTGACACACAGAGCACTGAAGTTGATGTTCCATTCATGCGTCTGTGTTTGACTGTGTCCAAGTTATGCAATAAAACCTGACTAAAACCTGAATAAAAGAGATAGATTTGGGTGTTATTTTGTTTCTGTGCAGGGTAAATACTGGCTGCTTTATTTTTACACTGCAATTTAGATTGCAGATTGAACTCACCACACCCAAATTTATCTCTCTCTGCACATGTTATATCTGCCCCCCCTGCAGTGCACATGGTTTTGCCCAACTGCTAAAAAATTTCCTGCTGCGATCAACTTGGAATTACCCCCAATGTGTACAATATACAGCACAATATTAGATGTCACTACTGTCTTTGTAAAATTAGTCCTGTTGATCAATAACAGACATCCACGCAAGTGAAGCTGTGGGCAAACGCTAGTGTGTATATATATATATATATATATATATATATATATATGTGTCCCCGAAACGTCACCTGTTGTTTCCATTAAACTCTTCACGGAGTGAAGTTTGTTCAACATTACTTTCAAGCCTGTGAGTGCCACCTGTTTCCGTTTGCTGCATGTTGGTGGACTAGCATGTCCACAAGGAAGGGCACCTCTTGGATATATATATATATATATATATATATATACACACAGACACACATGCATGCATGTTACCCCTGAAAATGTTCCTTTTTCTATGTAAGCTGATGACCCTACAAGCCTGATATTACAGTGTGAGACTCTAGTGCATATTTTGTTGGGCAAAAAGGATTAAATAACTGTTATGTAGATTACTTTTGATGTATATAATTTTCAAGGCTAACTTTCGATTGTCTTGTTGAAATGGCTTAGTTATCTTTACAGTACTTTGCTGTTGGCAAATGTCCATTTTAATATAACAAACAGTTAAATGATTCTATGGAGTATCTTAAATAATAATGGGCCTAATACCGAGTTGATCGCAGCAGAAAACTTGTTAGCAGTTGGGCAAAACCATGTGCACTGCAGGGGAGGCAGATATAACATGTGCAGAGAGAGTTGGATTTGGGTGTGGTGTGTTCAAACTGAAATCTAAATTGCATTGTAAAAATAAAGCAGCCAGTATTTACCCTGCACAGAATCAAAATAACCCATCCACATTTAACTCTCTCTGCACATGTTACATCTGCCACACCTGCAGTGCACTTGGTTTTGCCCAACTGCTAACAAAGTTCCTGCTGCGATCAACTCAGACTTACCCCCAATATACTGTATACTTATACTACTATTAAATGCCATCATGGGCTTTCAATCTCATTTGATCATCTTTGAAATGCATGGCATCAGAATCAAAATTACCCTAATTAGCAACATATTTTATAAAGCTTTCATAACGACAATGGAAAGTCAGCTTGAATATGTTAATAAAAGAGCCTTGTCTTACATTTATTCTTTCCTTTCTCACCAACTGCTTGGTCATTGCACAATATGTTGTGGAAATAATGTAACTAGACAACAAGAGGACTGGACGTGCATAAACATAGTTTCTGAAACAATTATCATATATTTGAAGGGCTTTGGGATCTTTTCCATATGTCTGTTTCCAGAAACATCTGTTATATACCATACCTTCCTTCTTAACATTATATTTATAAGCCACTATACAATATTGGGGAGATGTATCAAACCGTCAAGTGTAGATGTTGCCTATAACAACCACTTAGCATCTAGCTATCATTTCTCTAGCTCAGCTTATAGAAGCTGTTGTTACGGGCAGAGGCGTCACTAGGGTTGGTGTCACCCGGTTTTGTAACTCATGGTGTCACCCTCCTTTCCCCCATATAGACCTACTCTCATATCAGTCCATACAGAAACCCTGAGAGCAGGGGCCAGTGCTAGGGTGTTAAGTACCCCCTGCAAATGAAAAATTGGCGCCCTCCTTCCATACGCAATAAAGGGACAGTGAGTGCCGAAGGCACACGCAGCAAAAAAGGGGTGTGATCAATCAAGGTAGGGCATGACCACCAACAGTACCCTCCAATTTAAATTACACCACACAGTAGCACAATCTTATTCACATTACACTGCACATAGTGCCCATGATTCATATTGCACCACATGTTACAACACACAGTAGTGCCCCTTATACACAATACCCACAGTAGTATCCCTCATACACATAATACCCACAGTTAAGGCAGCACTCATAGTCTGTGTAGTAGCATAAAAAGTGAGTTTATTCCTCCTTCACCTCCTACCTTTTGGGACATAACCCATCATCAGGGATCGGATACAATGATACAAAGTAGCATTTATAGATACAAATACAGACATAATTACCTGACACAGTGCAGCTGAGATCTTCCGCCATCAGACACTCACTGAGACATGTCGACTAGCAACCCTGTTGGACTCCCAGTAGCATCATCAGGTCGCATCCCATAGCGGCATCTGTCAGGAAAAACAGCAACTGGTTCAGTCCTGAAACTTAAGAGGAATTAACACACTTTTTATGCTTTTACACAGACTCTCAGAGCTGCCATTCTGTATTTGGTATATTGGGGGTATATCACCCTATGGAGGGAACAGGAGTAAGGTATTCCTTTATGGCTAAGGAAAAGTGCAAATTTTTATATATATATATATATATATATATATATATATATATAAAGTTGGTGGGTGGACCGGCACTCCCTCGGTGATACGTTAGTGTGCCCAGGTGCCCTCTGGTAAAGAGAGGTAAAACAATAGGCAACGAAGCAAACAGCTTGCCGGGAGTGACGGGCGGCGCCGATCGCACCAGCACCTGGGGTTTGCTCCTTCTTCTTGGTATAAAGGTACGTTTCTTTTCTCCTCTCTTGTTACTCACCTTGACAACGGGACTTGCGTGTCCCGAAACGTTGGATTTCATGGAGTGATTTCAATACACTTGTATTTTGTATAAGACCCTGAGTGCCGCTGTTTGCTTCGTTGCCTATTGTTTTACCTCTCTTTACCAGAGGGCACCTGGGCACACTAACGTATCACCGAGGGAGTGCCGGTCCACCCACCAACTTTATCTTCATTTGGCCATGTGAATTCTTTCCACTCTGGGCCATCCCGGGACAAGGCACCCCTGCTCCTTATTGCATTTGGTTACCAACCTACCCGCTGCCAGGGTGAAGTTTTCCCCACGTGCTTGTTGCACTCTTCACCATTCACCTATTCACCAGGTGCACAGAGCACTTTTCATATTGAGGATGGCGTCAGGTTCTCACCCGGAAGGTGACCCAGGCTGTAGAGGAATGCCCTCGACCCAAGGGGAGCTATACAGCTTTACAGACGATGATGCCGAATGGCTCCGGTTCACAGAGCAACTTGACTATTCTGAAAAAATAGGCTCGACTGAGGACATTTACCACCGGCTCCTGAAACTCAAACGTCGAGAAATTGACTTTCTCCTGCATGGGATCTCCCTTTCAGATTATCATAGGGAGAAGATGATACCTAGAGGCTTCAGGGTTCGTAATGTCCCGACAATCAACCCGGAATTTTGTAGAAAATGGATAGGAATCCTGAACAAATGTAGTCTGGACTTGATGCTCCTTGTGGTGGAAGAGGCGGGTAAAGAATTATCAATTACCCGATACAAAATTAATCACATGGAAACAGAGCATCTGCACAGCCTACAGGATGACACACAGCACGAATTGCTGACGAAATTGCAGGTCCAATGTGACAACTACCGCAGGGACCTCATCAAATTCAAAAGAAACAAGCATCAGATAGTCAAGGAAGATTACGACTCGAACCGAGTCTATTGGTGGCTCATGGGAGGAGAACCAGGGGAACACAAACCTTACAACGCATGAGCCAGACATAGCTGGCGCAAAAGAAGGGAAGCACAGAGCCTCCAGTCTGCCACTTCCAATAGTGATAACGATACCATCCCGCAAGACAGCGAAGGCTCCTCAGTCACGCCTCGTGTCCCTTTAGGGACCCCTCCAACAACAGCAACCGAAAAAGAAAAAGGCAGACGATGACGCCCACCCGCAGGGGCGGGCAATGCACGAGGAACCAGAGGGTCCTCAACAAGAAAAAATCGGTAATTTACAATCTATCCGATAGGGTCCTCACCGTGCATGAAATGGCAGTACTGGAGAAAGGCCTATCATTTGTTCCCACTACCAAATTTGACGAATTTACATGGCAAGTTGATACCCACCGCTTCGCAAGAAAGTTAAGACTACAGGAATTCTTTCAAGCACATCACACCACTGCTCCACCCTCGAATCAATCCATAGAAGTCAAGGAGTTTATCAGGTCTCAAACTGCGTCGTCTTTTGATCCCCCGTCCACCAATCCATCAATCAAAACATTCATCCGTCTTATGGAGGAATCCGTCTCCAAGTTCGTAAAAGCCTGTACAAAAATTAACTACAACCTGTCTCGGACAGAACATAAAGCCCTTAAGGAACTGGGGTCCTACAAGGACATTATTATCCGCCCTGCCGACAAGGGGGGCGGTATAGTAATAGTCAATCTGTCTGACTACTTGACAGAAGTACAACGCCAGCTGTCGGATACGTCAGTATATGAGGAATTATCGCACGACCCCACCGGCATCTACAAACAAGAACTAGACGGCATTCTGAGCAAGGCTTGCACTGATGGGCTGATTGGCCCTGATTTACTGAAGGCACTAACCAAGGACTTTCCGGTAGCCCCAGTATTTTTCACAGTCCCAAAAATTCATAAAGACTTGGAACATCCACCGGGGCGCCCAATAATCTCAGCCAGAGACTCCATTTACCAATCCGTTTCAGTACTTCTAGACAAAATTCTCCAACCGCTGGTAGTGAGACAAAAGCATTTCATCAAAGATACTACCTGCTTCTTGCAGCTGTTGGCATCTATTCAAACTGTCCCCAAAGATACAACACTATGTGATCGACGTTAATAGTCTTTACACCAGCATCCCCCACGTAGAGGGTTTGGTAACCATGAAGGAATTTTTGAAGACTGAAGGAATGGATGCACTGGACCACTCCTTGTTCATGCAGCTACTTGATTTGACCCTCACTAGAAACTTCTTTTTGTTTGACGGGCGCTTCTTTAGACAGAAGACAGGGTGTGCGATGGGGAGCAGCGTCTCCCCTTCCTTCGCTAACGTCTACATGTTTAGCGAAGAGCAGGCGGTTTTCTTTCAGGACCCTACAATAGCCAGTTACATCCTCCTATATGCTCGCTACATAGACAACCTGTTCCTTCTCTGGACTGGTCCGCAGGAAGCCTTTGTACAATTAATGACCACGGCCAATGCACGGGATTCCCCGATCAAATATACCTATCAAACCAGCAAGGAGAGAATCAACTACCTGGATGTCTGTGTATCCATTATTGACGACAGTCTTGCCACGGGACTTTATATTAAACCAACGGACCAAAATACCATCTTGAGGGCCAACAGCCATCATCCAAAGGGTCTCATTAGGGGACTTCCACGGTCCCAAATGATCCGAGTTTCCAGGATTACCAGTGACAGATCGACCCTGGAAGGCGGACTGGACAAATTTGTAGATAAGTTTCTGCAACGGGGGTATGATCGGAAGCTATTACAACAGCACAAAAGCGAAGTACTACAACTCCCTAGAAGCAGGCTAATGGGGACCGAGACCAAACCCCAGGATATTAATATTATTCCGTTTGTGACCAGGTACAACACCGCCAGCCCTGTCATCCCCCGGGCCTCAAGAGCATTGTGGCCCATTGTCGCAACTGACAAGTCCCTACCAATCTTTAAAGACCGGCGCCCTATGACCTGCTTCTCCAGAGGCCGCAACATCAAAGACATTGTTGTACATACAGACGTCACTGGCTTTAAATCATGGTCTGATCGACCTAAAGGGTTTTTAACTAGAGCGTCCGGGTGTTACAAGTGTCCGAAATGTACCACCTGTGGGCACATGATAACGGGCTCTACATTTAAACACCCTCATAATGATTCCACAGTGAAGATACATCATACACTGACCTGTACTTCCTCCTACATCATATATTTGATAATATGCCCATGCAATCTGTACTATGTTGGGAAATCCATACGTACAGCCAGGGAAAGGATGGCCCTCCACAGGTCAGCCATAAAACAGGCGCTAGCAGGGAAGTCCTCGGACCAACCAGTAGCGAGGCACTACGCGGAGAAGAAGCACTCCATCAACGATTTCAGACATATTTTGATCGACCATGTACCCAAATCTCTGAGGGGCGGAGACAGGGAAAAGAAACTACTTTGCATTGAGGCAAAGTGGATCTTCAAGCTTGATACACTCAGCCCAAAAGGACTGAATGAACAGATGCCGTGGAATCTATTTCTGCATAAGTAAAAGTGAAGACCGAGGGGACTCTGGAAATTCTTTCATAGAAACTATTCTCTCCCCAGCGTAACGACACCCTGGACCCCTATAGTCCACCAAGTGAACTTTAACCATCAGTACCAGCTATTAATGTGATGTACCAGTGTCACTAATTACAGTCTGCTAACTTTCCTTGTCCAACATCTGGGACCTCTTCTCTATTGTTCATTTTATATTGTTTATATTGTTCATTTTATATTGTTCACTTTCCCTTTTGCTCACTAAGCACTACATACACAATTGTTACCATTTCCCAGTGCGCTAGTCAGGCTCAGTCCACCGACCCTCACTAACGGGACGACTATCAGTGCACAGCAGGTCAGCACTGCTGTACCCCATTCTTACTTTTTGACCACCAGGTCCTTTACAATATTGGACACGATAGGGTCCATGCACATTACTACACGCACCCCTTTTGGCCCTTGCCACATATGTTTTTCACGTTTTCACGTCACCCAGTGTAACACACCGACCTAGTATACACTCTTTTTTAACACACTGTACACTAGTCCGCCAAATCGGGGCGCGATTGTCACGATCACGTAACTGAGCCAGTCGACAGCACTGCACTTTAACATTTGTTTACCATAGCGCGTCACCTGGAGCGCCGGCGTCGCCTGGTCTCCATGGCTCCGACGGACGCTGCCTGATGACGACAACGGCAGACGCCGGAACTTGCCGGGAGTGACGGGCGGCGCCGATCGCACCAGCACCTGGGGTTTGCTCCTTCTTCTTGGTATAAAGGTACGTTTCTTTTCTCCTCTCTTGTTACTCACCTTGACAACGGGACTTGCGTGTCCCGAAACGTTGGATTTCATGGAGTGATTTCAATACACTTGTATTTTGTATAAGACCCTGAGTGCCGCTGTTTGCTTCGTTGCCTATTCGTTCTGACGAAAGTTTAAATACTGAAACGTTAACAAGCTCAGACGGTCTTACTGTCTCATTCTTTGGCTGACGAAGTCCTCGCCGAGTGCCGCCATTTCACCCCTTACATATACTGCTACATTAGCTGGAGGGCACCGGAGGCATCATTTTCTAAGGTGGAGTGCCGGTAATTGTTTGTATTGTATATATATATATATATATAAAAACATATCCAGAAACCCCCTATCCTCCTGTAAATAACGGTTGTATTGGTAGGCCTGATAATAATTTTCTGTTAAATAATTTGTCTGCAGCCCAGAGTGCACCCTTTAAAAAGCATTCTTAAGTGCTGTGTCCCCATTTATTCCCCTGACCCTCATGACCCCTCTGGGGACTTGGGGCCTGATACGGGTGTCCCCTTTGATCCCTCTGTCACCAGGCCTGTCCACAGTGCTAGTGTCCCTTAGAAAATAAAGCCCACAGTGGTAGTACCACACATAATGCCCACTGTTGTAGTGCCCCTTTTATATATATTTAAACATATAAACAGGCTGATGGATCCGGAACTCAAACAGACCCTTGGCTGTGGCTGTACCTGCTCATGGTGCCCTCCTCAGAGGTGAATAACCCCCAATATACCGAGCGGAAGGAGGTGGCACTCAGAGTCTTTTAAACAGTGTAATGGCAATAAACTTCTGCCATTACACTGTTTAAAAGACTCTGAGTGCCGCCACCTTCCGCAATATATATATATATATATATATATATATATATATATATATATATATACACTGCTCAAAAAAATAAAGGGAACACTTAAACAACACAATGTAACTCCAAATCAATCACACTTCTGTGAAATCAAACTGTCCACTTAGGAAGCAACACTGATTGACAATCAATTTCACATGCTGTTGTGCAAAAGACAACAGGTGGAAATGATAGGCAATTAGCAAGACACCCCCAATAAAGGAGTTGTTCTGCAGATGGTGACCACAGACCACTTCTCAGCTCCTATGCTTTCTGGCTGATGTTTTGGTCACTTTTTAAAGCTGGCGGTGCTTTCACTCTAGTGGTAGCATGAGACGGAGTCTACAACCCACACGAGTGGCTCAGGTAGTACAGCTCATCCAGGATGGCACATCAGTGCGATCTGTGGCAAGAAGGTTTGCTGTGTCTGTCAGCGTAGTGTCCAGAGCATGGAGGCGCTACCAGGAGACAGGCCAGTACATCAGGAGACGTGGAGGAGGCTGTAGGAGGGCAACAAACCAGCAGCAGGACCACTACCTCCGCCTTTGTGCAAGGAGGAACAGGAGGAGCCCTGCCAGAGCCCTGCAAAATGACCTCCAGCAAGCCACAAATGTGCATGTGTCTACTCAAACAATCAGAAACAGACTCCATGAGGGTGGTATGAGGGCCCAACGTCCACAGGTGGGGGTTGTGCTTACAGTCCAACACCGTGCAGGACGTTTGGCATTTGGCAGAGAACACCAAGATTGGCAAATTCGCCACTGGCGCCCTGTGCTCTTCACAGATGAAAGCAGGTTCTCACTGAACTAGCGATATTGAGCATACACACACTGCAATCTTGCCAAAGACCGACCGATATATTGCATCGCTTGGTTTAATCAGAACAACGCAGCCAAGGCCGCAAGGTACTGCAAAGCCGCTACTCACAACACCGATATCGGTGCACGCAGGTGAACAGGAACCCCAAGGCCACAGGCACTGGCACACAGAACTGGAAAGCTGGAAAGATTCCAATAGACAGGTTCCGGACACCGGGACTCAGGACTACAGGATCTCAGGATAACAGGGTCACCAAATAGAGACACACCAGGGCAGGAAGCAGCTCCACCAGAAGCTATCACCGGCAAGGTTACCTTGGTCTGACTCCATTAAAAAGCCTGACAGACCAATCAGGCAGCCCAGCCACCGGGTCTTGATTGCGCCAGCTGCTTCTGGGCGCGTGGCGCACAGTATCCCGGCCACTTAGCAACCGCCAGGACCGCTGTGCAGGGCGGCCGCCTGGTGTCCCTGGTTGCCGTGCAACCAGCCGGGGAACCAGAGGCGGAAGTAGCGCGCCAGCCCTGTTGCATAGCAACGGGCAGGAGCCGGTGTGTCCCACTGCTAACAATCCCTAGAGGAAGGAGTGGGCCCTCAGGCAGGCAGTGGGGCCTACCGGTGGTTTCCCTGGTACCCCTGTGGGCCAGTCCGACCCTGGAGGTACATGGAAAATAAATGGATTAACCAGAGATTGATGGTACCTGATACAATTATAGGGGTACATTTACTGAGATGGGAGTTCTATTGAAGATGGGATGTTGCCCATAGCAACCTGCCAGATTCCAGGTATTATCTTCTAGAAGGTGCTAGATTAATGAGAAGTACAATCTGATTGGTTGCTATGGGCAACATCCCAGCTTCAATAGAACTCCCATTTTAGTAAATTTACCCCTTAGTGAGAGGTACGCTGTAAATTTATGAACTAGAGAATAATTCCATCCCACACCTACTGTACAGTATACAAGATTTATAATACTGTGTGATGTACCATTAGGCTAGCTATAGATGATTCCATAGCACACACAAGTTTATTGAAAAGCCATAACATTTGATACATGTCTGTGGCAAAGATATTGTTACTTTGTGTGAATAGAAGTCTACATGTAGTCACTCTGTGGGCTATATACTTGGGCTATATACTTCCTCATACATTACTTAAAAAATGTATTGTACACAAAACTGAACTGTCCATTTATTATAATATAAATGTTTAACAGTAAACTAAATATATAATGTGCAATATAGATATATGTGCATATTGCTCTGATGAAAGGTGTCACTATATATGCATTCACTTATGGGCAGTGTGAGAGAAAGCTCCGAAAGCAGCACATGCACAACATACAGCTGGAGATGCAGGCAGTTAGGCAAGTAGACAGTTATAGGGGCGTGCGGCAGACTGAGAGGGAGAGGAGCAGAAGCAGTAAGATCGGTGGTCCCAGCAGTATACAGCTCCCTTTATGGTTTGGAGCCATATTTACCGGTGGGAGGATTGATAACACTGGTGAATAGTATCGAGAGTCGTGACTGTGGCTGTACTGATCTGGCTGCGCAGGAAGCTGAGTGCATCAGGAGGCAGAGTTGACAGAGAGGAGAGGCGATGTCATGAGCATCAATGAGTAGCCAGCAACTGTGGCCCTGTGAGTGTTTATGAATGGTGATAGGCGGGTGCCTGGGTGGTACTAGTCATCAGCTGTAGCCTGATATTGAACCACAGGAAGCGAGAGGCAGCTCCTGGTTAGCGCTGCATAAACTTACTTGAGGCTATCAGTATCTACAGAGAGGAGGAATTGGTAGCATAATAAATAATTGATTACATGAGGAGGATAGCAGTGCCAGGTTCAGTTAAGCTACCCGTGGCATTTAGACTGTGAGGTGAAATGACAGAGTTTAACACCGACAGAAAGGTGGCTCTTACTTCTTTAGCCGGAATAAGCTACATGTTCTGCATAATAAACTGCATAACCACAGCCCAATAGCAGTGAGTCGGGGGAGTGAAAGGCCACTGGCACGCACCAGCAGGGAAAAACTTACCGGTATTGGGGGAGTTATAGGAGTGAAGTGCACCTCCCCCTGGTACGGAGATTAATTCACAGTTTATTCCTTACATTATATGCTAAAACCACTAACATACCAGTGAAGTGAGTAGGGAAAGACTTACAATTTATGTCATCCGCTTAAGCTATTTATGAGACTATTATCCTCAGTGATCGGACAGTGGTACACCAGAATATACAGCATTTAAGGGACTTCTGCCTTTTTATTCTGACTTATGAACCACCGCCCTTGATAACATTGGGACGACAGTGAGTCCGGTCTTGTGAGTGACTATTACTAATCCAACGAGCCAGTGATACCATGAGTTGGACTCAGCTACAGAGTAAACTGTGAGAAAGAAGCAACTGTCAGGAGAGCAACGTCCCCGACTGTGTACATCGGTGGGTAGATCGCCAACCCGGCAGCAGGTAGCACCGTCATCTGTTTATAATGGATATAAATACATCACTATGAGGAACTGTCATATATCATAGACGTCACCATCTCTTGTGCAAGCTTGACTAACTTTTGCAGTTTTGTTTGAATGACTCAAGTCAAGTTACATTGCTCTCTGAACAGTTCTGGAAAGGGCCCCAACGGTACCAATTTTTTTTTAATCCACCCAAATCCCGGGTCTATAGTCCTTCTGACTATAGGTGGAAGGTATTAAGATTTTTTTTGTTGTGCATGCAAGGGTATTGTAATTACTATATATATATATATAATTGTTCAAGGAGTATTACTTAATCATATCCAGTGGTACTGATTTATACATTTGAACCTTAGATAGGAATAGTTAATAAGCTGATGTTATATAGTGTAATAGGTGTATATTAAATTGACTGCCTTATTATAAAACAAACCAAGTGTAATCTATGCCAAAGAAGTTACCTGACTCCAGTGAACAAAACAAGAGACATCAGGTAGGAAAAGGGTAACTATATTGTGTTCCTACAGTTCAAAGGTTATTTTAGCTAACCCAAGCTAGCTAGGTACAATCCAACTAACTCATTACACTCATTGCTTGGGTGGAGGAACAATCTTGTTAACCCCATTCCTTTCGGGGGAAAGGGGGATTACATTTGGAGGCACTGCTGAGTTCTCAGTCTTTAACGTCTTCTGGATCAGGCGAGTAATAATTAGTGATGGATATTGTAAGTGGGAAAGATATCTATCATTGGTGTGTAGAGAAGGGAGTAGATACCCGATGCAGTTTTGGACGGGGGGGATTTTTAATGCGGTTAGTGATGACCTTGTGCTGAGAGAGATTTCTAAATTGTATGGAATAAAGCAACCGCAGGTAGCAGATCGATGGAAGGGCCCCTTAGGGGACACTTGTGTATTGCTTATTAGTAATGATAATAGTTTAGATCCTGTATTGCCCCTGGGAATGATTATCCAGGATAGCGCCCCAGGAAGAAGAATGCAACTCTTGTGGCCGGAGGAGAGTATTGATGGTGAAGAAGGAGCTTCCTTAGGTGAGGGAGATACTACTGTAGCACTCATCTCTGGAGATGATCCTTGGAGGGATAGACCAGAGAAGGCGACTGGTGTGAATACAGAAGACGTACAGAGTTCCGCTGCCGAAGCCGTAGTTGATAAATTAGTAAGTCACTAAGAAAGGTGGCATTTTGAGGGATGGTATCGCCGATTGAGAATATTCTCAGGAATGACTCTGGAACCAGCAGGAGAGGAAACTTATGACCTATGGAGGGAAGCTGCCATACAGCACTCGGAGGAGTGGCAATGCCCTGAGCATGTGAAAAGGCAACGTGTGGTAGAAAGTTTGAGGGGACCCACTATGTGAGTTATTCAGGCCACCCATCGGAGTAATCCTCAGGCCACCCTATTGGATTATAAAGAAGCATTGGACTTCTCCTATGGGACGCTAGAAGATGTAGGGGATTTGTTGGCGTGACTCAATAGTACTTACCAGGAGTATGGAGAGACTTTGACTCATTATATCTATAGGGTGGACCGCTTGAAATAGTCCAATTGCACAAAAATTACGATGTACCCTGTTCAAGGCTAGCCCACCAACATTGAATGAGCTGGTAAGGGAGGTAAAGCTAGAGGAAGTACAGATTGAGAATCGGGAAAGAACCATTAAGAAAGTGAAAGTTGTGTTACCTGCTGCTGACAAACCATCACCGGACGAAAGGATAGTATCTTTAATAGAAGAACAAAATAAGAAAATTGAACAGCTGATCGCCCTTCAGACTAACTCCAGCTCTAGACGGTATACACCTTCTGGCGGAGGACGAGGAATGATTAGAAGAGGAGGGAACCGACCACCCCTAATATGCTATGCTTGTGGACAGGCAGGACATCGGGCTTTTGAATGCCCTTTCACTGAGCATAACCGTCTGGAGAACCAAGGTTCCCAACGTCGAAGGGCTGAACCCATGGAAAACTCCAACGGGATCTCTGTGACCCCCTCACAGACTCCCCAGTTATAAATGTAAATGCCATGGGGAGTGCTCAGTGGGCAGACCATATCCCGGATAGCTTGATGGGGCCGGCTCCAGTGGTAAAGGCCATGGTTAATGGGCATGAGTGTGTTGTATTACTGGACAGCAGATCACAGGTTTCTATTGTATTCGAGACCTGGTATAGGGATCATTGGTCGGACGTCCCTATTCAGCCCCTTAGTGGACTCACCATCTGGGGCCTTAGTGAGCAGAAATATCCCTACCTGGGATATATAGTCACCAAAATAACTTTTGAACCAGGATTGAGCACTCTCAATGAGACCATCTCCCTAGTGGCACTAGTTTGCCCCGATTCTCCAGGAGATAATGGGAAACTGCCCGTGATAGTGGGTACTAATACTAATCTGTTCAAAACCCTAAGGAACTGGAGTGAAAAACAGGCTCCAGAACTAGGGAGTTCCACCGAGTGTTATTTCATTGCTAATTCCATAGACAACAATTTGAGTTCATCTGACACGGACGGTAGTTCGGAGCTGAGATGGTCTATGATGCCTCTTTCATTGGATAGATGCTTCCAGGGCAGTGATATTGACGTCAAGAGTAAAGCCGGGCTGATTGAACAACTACAGCAGTGGGAGTCTGTTTTCCAGGGGAGACTGGGATATAGGGACTACCCATGGTGTAGAACACACTATCAAACTAACCAATGATACTCCCTTTAGGGAACGATCAAGGCAACTGGCCCCGGCCGATTTTGAGAACGTGAGGAAACATCTACGGGGATTATTAGAGAATCAAGTGATAGCCGATTCTGAAAGTCCATATGCGTCCCGTATCATTTTGGCTAGAAAGAAGAATGGAGACATCAGACTTTGCATTGATTATCATACTTTGAACACCCGTACAGTACCTGATAAATATACCGTACCCAAGATTGAGGAAGCCCTAGATTGCCTGAAAGGGAGTCAGTGGTTCTCCGTATTGGACTTACGCAGTGGATATTACCAGATCCCCATGAGTGCCGAAGATAGATGCAAGACTGCATTTATATGCCCGATAGGGTTTTTCGAATTTCTCAAAATGCCCCAAGGTATCAAAGGCGCTCCAGCCACCTTCCAGAGAATGATGGAGAAAACCATTGGGGATATGTGCTATCGGGAGGTGTTGGTGTACTTGGATGATATTATTGTGTTTGGGAGGACGATGGAGGAACATAATGATAGACTGTGAAGGTGCTAGACCGTCTTCAAGCAAGAGGACTGAAACTGTCTTTAGAGAAGTGTAAATTGTGTCAATCAGTAGTTAAATATTTAGGGCATATTGTCAACTGGCACGGAATTTCCACAGACCCCGATAAAATTGCTGTGGTACAGAATTGGCCTAGGCCTGACAACCTTCAAGATCTGCGGTCGTTCCTAGGATTTTGTGGCTACTATAGGAAATTTGTCCCTCAGTATTCAAAGATAGCCCAACCCTTGACAGAGCTGACTAAGGGCTATCCGCCATACAACAAGCGGAAGATTGTACAGCACTTGAAAGAAGGGGAGTAATTCAAACCTAAAGAGCCCTTTGGGAATAGATGGGATTCTTCCTGTGAAGAAGCTTTCAATAGTTTAAAACAGAGTTTGACCCATTCACCTATACTGGCATATGCAGATCCATCACTGCCCTATGAGCTGCACATTGACGCTTCGTACAATGAAATTGGAGGTGTTCTATATCAAGAACAGGAAAAGCAGTTGAAGTCAATTTCTTATATTAGTAGTGGATTATCTGTCAGCGAGAAGAACTATCCCGTTCACAAATTAGAGTTTTTAGCATTAAAGTGGGCCATTGTGAATAAACTACATGATTATTGTATGGGGTTCCTTTCAATGTGCATACAGATAATAACCCCTTAACCTATGTACAAACAACTGCTAACCTTGATGCAACCGGGCATAGGTGGTTGGCAGCATTATCCAACTATGAATTTACTATAAAGTATCGTCAAGGAATATCCAATATAGACGCAGATGCCTTGTCCAGAATACCCCGCTTAGACTCCTATAACAATGTGGACGAGTGGGTAGAAGTGACAGCATCTGCCGTGAAAGGACTATTCCATCAGATTTGCATGCAGCAGGAGACACTTAGCCCTGCTATACTCACTATAGGAGCATCGCAATCTGCTCTTCCCCCAATGTACTGCTGGATAAACAGGGCAGCAATGAAGGGATTGGAGGTAGTAGAACCGGAAAAGATGGTGGAAGAACAACATGCTGATAAGGATCTATTGCCAATTCTGCAGTGATTGGGTAGCAGTTTCCCCACAACAGATGAGCCTACTACCCAGCTGTCTGTTCGGTCCAAAGCTTTATTGAGGCAAATAAAGAAACTGAGAATTAAACATGGAGTTGTATACCGGACCACCCGCCGAGGGGATGGAACTTCTAAGTTGCAACTTGTACTTCCAGACAAATATAGATACCTGGTGTTACACAATCTACATGATGAGCATGGCCATTTAGGTTATGATAAAACTCAAGGCCTCATTGCTGATCGATTCTACTGGCCGTTTATGAACCGGGACATTGAAAATTATTGTAAAACCTGTGGGAATTGTGTCATTAGGAAGCGGCTTCCGGAGAAGGGCGCCTCGTTGATGAATATCGTTAGTGCCGGCCCAATGGAATTAGTATGTATCGATTTTCTGGCATTACAAGGTCCTGGAGGACAAGACAGTAATATCTTAATTGTCACCGACCATTTTACCCAGTATGCACAAGCTTATTTGGCTCCTAATCAACGAGCAGTAACTGTGGCAAAGACTCTATGGGAAAAAAATTTCATCCACTATGGTTTGCCAGCAAGGCTACATTCTGATCAGGGTCGGGATTTTGAGAGCCGGTTAATCAAGGAGCTGTGCCGATGTTGTGGAATTTAGAAGTCTCGAACGACCCCATATCATCCACAAGGGGATCCCCAACTGAAGCGGTTCAATAGAACGCTGCTGAACATGTTAGGCACATTGAGTGATAAGATGAAGTATCATTGGAAGCAGTATCTGTCCCACCTAGTACATGCATACAATTGTACTAAGAATGAGGCCACTGGGTACTCACCATATATGTTAATGTTTGGGCGAGAAGCCCGGTTACTTATAAATGTGAGCTTGGGGACCAAGGTACAAACCTCTCATATGAAATCTCATAGCCAATATATCAAGCTGCTTAAACAACATCTGCAAGAAGTCTATAAGCTTGCTCAGCAGGAGGCAAAGAAACTAGGGCAACGAAACAAACAACAATATGATGCAAAAGTGAAAGAGCATCAATTAAACCCGGGAGACCGGGTACTGATAAGGATCCTTGGGACCCCAAGGCATCAAAAGCTCAATAATCGATGGAAATCAGAACCCTATACTATAGTGAAACAGCTGTCCAATCTGCCAGTATATCAGCTCATACCGGAAGGCCGGTCTGGACCGGTGTTAACCTATCATAGACATCACTTGTTACCAGTCGTTCAGGATATGCGTTGGGAGGAGAGTGAACCTGAGACTAGCCAGAGTAATTTGGCTTCTAGTGAAGAATCAAACACTGCAAGGGGGATTGAGGACAAAAAAGAGATGAACAGTGGGATTGAAGATTGTTCGGGACCCGGGTATTACTATAAGGACCCCGTTTCTGTAACTACCAGTCGGGATGCAGTGGAAGCCCTCAGTCATCACTCCCCAAAGATTAGCTATTCTTTGGATGATTGGGGAGAAAGGGAATGTACCGGGAGATGGGAGAGTATAGAAGAGCCTGAGCCCCTGGTTAGGGATGAAGATGACTACAGTAGTGGGCTGGGGGAGGATGTGCATCCCCCAAGGCCACAGAGGGAACGTCGGCCTCCGAAGATAATTACGTATGATCAGTTGGGAATGCCTACTAACATTCCGTTGGTGTTGCACCCCAGCCTAGTGATGACCTGGCCCTACTTTGGTTATGGTATATAAACCTGACCAACTTCTATGAAATTTTATGTCTGGTTTAAATATGTGGTGATCTACATTTTTATAGTGTGATCACCAGGGGGAGAGTGTAGTCACTCTGTGAGCTATATACTTGGGCTATATACTTCCTTATACATTACTTAAAAAATGTATTGTAAACAAAACTGAACTGTCCATTTATTATAATATAAATGTTTAACAGTAAACTAAATATATAATGTGCAATATAGATATATGTGCATATTGCTCTGATGAAAGGTGTCACTATATATGCATTCACTTATGGGCAGTGTGAGAGAAAGCTCCAGAAGCAGCACATGCACAACATACAGCTGGAGATGCAGGCAGTTAGGCAAGTAGACAGTTATAGGGGCGTGCGGCAGACTGAGAGGGAGAGGAGCAGAAGCAGTAAGATCGGTGGTCCCAGCAGTATACAGCTCCCTTTATGGTTTGGAGCCATATTTACCGGTGGGAGGATTGATAACACTGGTGAATAGTATCAGGAGTCGTGACTGTGGCTGTACTGATCTGGCTGCGCAGGAAGCTGAGCGCATCAGGAGGCAGAGTTGACAGAGAGGAGAGGCGGTGTCATGAGCATCAATGAGTACCCAGCAATTGTGGCCCTGTGGGTGTTTATGAATGGTGATAGGCGGGTGCCTGGGTGGTACTAGTCATGAGCTGTAGCCTGGTATTGAACCACAGGAAGCGAGAGGCAGCTCCTGGTTAGCGCTGCATAAACTTACTTGAGGCTATCAGTATCTACAGAGAGGAGGAATTGGTAGCATAATAAATAATTGATTACATGAGGAGGATAGCAGTGCCAGGTTCAGTTAAGCTACCCGTGGCATTTAGACTGTGAGGTGAAAGGACAGAGTTTAACACCGACAGAAAGGTGGCTCTTACTTCTTTAGCCGGAATAAGCTACATGTTCTGCATAATAAACTGCATAATAAACTGAAAGGCCACTGGCACGCACCCGCATGGAAAAACTTACCGGTATTGGGGGAGTTATAGGAGTGAAGTGCACCTCCCCCTGGTACGGAGATTAATTCACAGTTTATTCCTTACATTATATGCTAAAACCACTAACATACCAGTGAAGTGAATAGGGAAAGACTTACAATTTATGTCATCCGCTTAAGCTATTTATGAGACTATTATCCTCAGTGATCGGACAGTGGTACACCAGAATATACAGCATTTAAGGGACTTCTGCCTTTTTATTGTGACTTATGAACCACCGCCCTTGATAACATTGGGACGACAGTGAGTCCGGTCTTGTGAGTGACTATTACTAATCCAACGAGCCAGTGATACCATGATTCGGACTCAGCTACAGAGTAAACTGTGAGAAAGAAGCAACTGTCAGGAGAGCAACGTCCCTGACTGTGTACATCGGTGGGTAGATCGCCAACCCGGCAGCAGGTAGCACCGTCATCTGTTTATAATGGATATAAATACATCACTATGAGGAACTGTCATATATCATAGACGTCACCATCTCTTGTGCAAGCTTGACTAACTTTTGCAGTTTTGTTTGAATGACTCAAGTCAAGTTACATTGCTCTCTGAACAGTTCTAGAAAGGGCCTCAATGGTACCATATATTTTTTTTTATCCACCCAAATCCCGGGTCTATAGTCCTACTAACTATAGGTGGAAGGTATTAAGATTTTTTTGGTTGTGCATGCAAGGGTATAAGTGATAAGCTTTTATTAAGAGATACATTGCAAGTTACATTTTATTCTTAGTGGACCCAGTACAAATCTTCTTTGTGTCAGTTCACACAATAGAACTGCAGTGAGTAGAGGGCAGCTCCTCCTTCGGTTTTCACGTTGGGATGGTCACAAGATCTTGACATCAGATCTCCGCCACTAGCAACAAGAGAGGAGGCAGTTTGGCAGAGAGGAAGTAAGAGCTGCAGAGAGATAAGGGGAGGAGGGAGGAAAGGGGAAGGCTGTGGCCCTAGTACACAGATATAGTACTAATATAGGACTAGTAGAATTCCTGGAGCAGTGTGATGTAACTGTGCATACAGTGAAGACTTGTGTATAACATAAAGACTCCCCTCCACCCAGACACATGCCATCCTTGTTACTATGGGCCATGGCCCACTGTGTAGCAACAGTGTACTATAATGAGTCAGTCTGACTCATTTTAATGCTGTCAGCTGCTGCCCCTTTATAGTACCTGCCCCCGTTGCACTGCACTGGCTGCACTACAGGTAGTTCTGCTTCCACATCATGTTTTAAGCAAAATGTATACAGGACAGATAGAATTGTGCATCACAACAAAAACATGAGTAAAGGCAGTGCCGGATTAAGAGGCACTTTGGCTTGGAGGTGAAAATATTCAAGGGCCTACTGTGAGAAACGGGGGAGGTGTGATCAGTGCTGAGTGGGTGTGGTGAGAGCCGTGTGGGTGTGTACATCCCCTACACTATGAGCTAAAATGTTTCCCTAAATATGTAAAAATATTTACATTTCCTACTTTTGAGAGAAAAATAGAAATGCAATCTTAATAGTTATTATTTATGGCCGACCATGTGGCCAGGTGGTGGGTAGTGATCATCATGCTGCCATGATGATGGGCCTATTGTTATGTGGAGGCCTGGAGCTGGAGCTCCGTCCACCCCATTGTTAATCTGGCCCTGAGTAAAGGCAATGGGGTAGATGTATTAGCCTGGAGAAGGCATAAGGAAGTGATAAACCAGTGATAAAGCAGTGTTAAGTGCAAGGTGATAATGCACCAGCCAATCAGCTCCTAACTGTTAACTTACATATGGGAGCTGATTGGCTGGTGTGTTATCACCTTGTATTTATCAATGGTTTATCACTTCCTTATGCCTTCTCCAGGTTAATACATCTGCCCCATTGTTTGTAATCATCACCCGAATAACTAAACATATCTTTTTGTATAACATGTCATCACTCTGGCCATATCATTATAAGTACTACATACAGTATGTAAAGATATAAATATAAAGAGATTCAAGTGATGTTTTTGTGCGGAGTGCCTACTAGGTCTAATACGGTACTCTGCATGTGTTATGAGAAAAATAACAGGCAGATCT
Organism: Pseudophryne corroboree; assembly: GCF_028390025.1. Taxonomy (NCBI): domain Eukaryota; kingdom Metazoa; phylum Chordata; class Amphibia; order Anura; family Myobatrachidae; genus Pseudophryne; species Pseudophryne corroboree. The sequence continues at coordinate 853,600,772 of NC_086444.1, read as the reverse complement.
GCAGTATACAATCTGCCTTTGTGATGATTGCATATTGTGGCACTTCTAGCCCATATGGATCAGTAAGACACGGAAAAGGAGGTATTTGACCTTCAGAAGCAGGCAAATGTGTAACCAGACTCTCACTTTTACAGCTACAGAAGTCTCACTATGACTTCTCCAGTAGTTTCAAGAGGCAGTGATTAAAATACATGTTGACTTCAGGAATTGTGGAGATTTTCACAGTGCTGTTTTAGGAGTCTCAACTTGTATGTTTCCAATCTTTTCAATAGCTTCTGGCTAACCTCCACTCATTAGCACCTATGACTCAATTGCTGATCATTTAAGAGAATGTTGTTAATTTACAGCCATGGGCTATGTATAAAGAAGGCTTGAAACCTTTCTTGCTCATGCCATTGTTAATCGTACTATAAAGCAATAAAGATGATTTGAAAAGGTCTAAATGTGGCTCTCTGTCAGCTACATTAGGAAGTCTTATATTCTGGCACTAAGAAACCTTGATCATGCCAGATACAATAAAGTGTAGTTTTGCTGGCGGTGTTTGAGTATAGCGATTATATAGCATCACATTTTTATAAATACTAGTATGCCTAAATTTATTACATCAGGATATAATCAACTCTGAATTATGAAGATTTTTATATATATATTTAATTAACGTAAATGTGACTACTGATATTTAAATAAAATACACATGGGATAAGGAAAATGACTGCATCATTGCACATATATGCAACATTAGAAAGTGATGTATTGTAGACAAACATTCACTTCATTAACAATTAACTATAAATTTAATGTATAACAGTCTAATAAAAACGTGCAGCATTGTACTCCTGAAATAAATTATTTGAAGAAGAGGATTTTCCTTTTAAGGGTTACACAAAGCCAAATAATTAATATTTTATTTCATTACACTTATTTACTACACTTACACCACCTTGCCTTATGCATAACCAACATAGAACAAAAACACCCAGACTCTCTGCTTACTGTATACTGCTGGGCGACTTCAACAGAACTAACCTGAGCAAGGAGCTACCTAAGTACAAACAACGAGTCACGTGTCCCACTAGGGAAGGGCGCATCCTTGACCACTGCTACACAACCCTCACATCTGCCTTCCGGTCTATCCCGCATGCTGCACTCGGCCTATCTGACCACTGCCTCGTCTACCTACTCCCTACCTATACACAGAAGCTGAGAGCAGTTAAGCCTGTCGTCAAGACTGTTAAGAAATGGACCAACGAGGCTAAGATGAAGCTCCAGGTCTGCTTCAACTGCATGGAATGGGGGGTCTTCGAAGCCTCGGCAACTGACCTGAACGACCTGACAGACACTGTCACATCCTACTTCAGCTACTGTGAGGACATGTGTGTACCTACCAAGACTTACCGCATTTACAACAACAATTAGCCCTGGTTCAAAGCCCATCTCAGGCAACTTCGTCAGACCAAAGAGGAGGCCTATAGCAGTGGTGACAGAGCACTATACAATCGAACTAAGAACTCTCTGACTAAAGAAATCAGGCTAGCAAAAGAGCGGTTCTCGGACAAGCTGACAAACGATCTCTCCACCAATGACCCCGTATCTGTATGGAAAGGAATGCAATCCATAACCAACTACAAGAAAACATCCACCAACATGCACCAAGACCTAGCAGACGACCACTTTTATTGCAGGTTCGCAAAAGAAGTCCCCTGCGATCCAAACAATCACCTCTACAATACCCCGAACACTGATGGCCAACTTCAGGCACTGCAAGTCGCCCAAGAGGAGGTGGAGGCACTGTTAAAAAGGACCAAACCCAGGAAAGCTCCAGGTCCTGACGGAGTGTCACCATCAGCCCTGAGAGCATATGCGAGTCAGCTCGCCCCCATATTAACCAAGATCTTCAACAAATCGCTGGAGCCACAAATAGGGGCATAGCGAGGGCGGCACCGGTGGAGCTGGAGCTCCAGGTGCATGCTCTGATAAGGGCGCCACAGCCACAGTCCATTGCTGCCTCCAAGGTAGGACTGATCATCGGCGCTGGACGCGGCCCTGCTGGACGCAATAATAACAAGCCGCATTGCTGCCGGAGTCTGGGGAAGGAGAGGCTTCCTGTTCATGTGGCCTGCCAGTTACAAACATAGCCACGCTGGTCCTGAAGGAGGGCTGCTGCACAGCGCATGTCTAGCCGCAGCACTAAAATAACACATCCTAGATCTGAATGAATGAAATATTCTTATTAAATACTTTGTTCTTTACATAGTTGAATGTGCTGACAACAAAATCACACAAAAATTATCAATGGAAATCAAATGTATTAACCCATGTAAGTCTGGATTTGGAGTCACACTCAAAATTAAAGTGGAAAAACACATTACAGGCTGATCCAACTTTGATGTAATGTCCTTAAAACAAGTCAAAATGAGGCTCAGTAGTGTGTGTGGCCTCCACGTGCCTGTATGACCTCCCTACAAATGCCTGGGCATGCTCCTGATGAGGTGGTGGATGGTCTCCTGAGGGATCTCCTCCCAGACCTGGACTAAAGCATCCGCCAACTCCTGGACAGTCTGTCTTGCATTAGGAGGAACCCAGGGCCAACCGCAGCAGCATATGGTCTCACAAGGGGTCTGAGGGTCTCATCTCGGTACATAATGGCAGTCAGGCTACCTCTGGCGAGCACATGGAGGGCTGTGCAGTGCCCCAAAGAAATGCCACCCCACACCATTACTGACCCACTGCCAAACCGGTCATGCTGGAGGATGTTGCAGGCAGCAGAACGTTCTCCTTGGCGTCTCCAGACTCTGTCATGTCTGTTACATGTGCTCAGTGAGAACCTGCTTTCATCTGTGAAGAGCACAGGGTGCCAGTGGCGAATTTGCCAATCTTGGTGTTCTCTGGCAAATGCTAAACGTTCTGCATGGCGTTGGGCTGTAAGCACAACCCCCTCCTGTGGACGTTGGGCCCTCATACCACCCTCATGGAGTCTGTTTCTGATCGTTTGAGTAGACACATGCACATTTGTGGCTTGCTGGAGGTCATTTTGCAGGGCTCTGGCAGGGCTCCTCCTGTTCCTCCTTGCACAAAGGCGGAGGTAGCGGTCCTGCTGCTGGGTTGTTGCTCTCCTACGGCCTCCTCCTTGTCTCCTGATGTACTGACCTGTCTCCTGGTAGTGCCTCCATGCTCTGGGCACTACGCTGACAGACACAGCAAACCACCTTGCCACAGCTCGCATTGATGTGCCATCCTGGATGAGCTGCACTACCTGAGCCACTTGTGTGGGTTGTAGACTCCGTCTCATGCTGCCACTAGAGTGAAAGCACCGCCAGCTTTCAAAAGTGACCAAAACATCAGACAGAAAGCATAGGAGCTGAGAAGTGGTCTGTGGTCACCACCTGCAGAACAACTCCTTTATTGGGGGTGTCTTGCTAATTGCCTATAATTTCCACCTGTTGTCTATTCCATTTGCACAACAGCATGTGAAATTGATTGTCAATCAGTGTTGCTTCCTAAGTGGACAGTTTGATTTCACAGAAGTGTGATTGACTTGGAGTTACATTGTGTTGTTTAAGTGTTCCCTTTATTTTTTTGAGCAGTGTGTGTATATATATATATATATATATATATATATAGTCATTTTTGAAAGAGGGCACTCACCAATTTTATAAAAAGGTCAAAGGTTATTTATTACCACATCATGAGGACAGTCAACGTTTTGATCACATCACAGTGATCTTTGTCAAGACATCAGCAAAATATTGTAGACAGCAGGACACCAAAGGCAGCATGTCCAGCCAGTTCACCTCATGTGATATTTATACCCTCATCAACATCAACACCAGACACGCCCACAACCACTTCCTGTATAGCGAAAACCTTTCAATAATGCTAGCTCTGGTGACTACACACACATAACAATATCCAGGGCACAAAGTGGTGGCTATACTAATCATAACCAATAGAGCCAGTCAATCACAAGCAGCACAAAACGGGCCAAATCGTGTAAAACGCCAAACAGGAAGTGTTCGTGCGTTCCAGCACCTGGAACGCACGCCGGGGGCGGAAGTAACGCGACTAGGACCGGACATGACATCACGTAGTCATAGCGACCACCGGAGGCCACCGTACAGGCTAAGGGCAGCTTAATGGACATAACTCATGCGTTCCACCGCATGGAACGCACGCCAGGGGCGGAAGCGGCACACCAGAAATCAGACATGACATCACATCGTCATGGTGACCGGCAAAAATAAATATATAGATAACATCAATTAGAAGACAGAGCGACAAACGCTCGTAGTTATAGGGAATCTATAATAGGAAAAACGCTCCAAAGCCACTAAAAGTAAAAGCCTAAAACATATAGATAGCCACAGGCTTCACTGGGCCGATGGCCTAAAGTGGGCATGTCTGATGTCTCTAATAATGGCGACACATATTCCAATATTATATAACATGAGACCAAATAAAACATAACTTTTACTATTCACATTAAAAAACAGTGATCATCCGGAGCGCTACATGGGCAGCCTGCATAAGTGACCACCATAAATACGGTGTCAATCATGCAAGTGTGTCCATGAGCACCCAGGATGTGAATATCAAATACACATAAACAAAAATACAAATATACATTTATTTATTTATTTATTTATTAACAGTTTCTTATATAGCGCAGCATATTCCGTTGCGCTTTACAATTAGAACAACAGTAATAGAACAAAACTGGGTAAAAACAGACAGACATAGCGGTAGGAAGGCCCTGCTCGCAAGCTTACAATCTATAGGGAAATAGGCATAGATACACAAGGATAGATGCTACCTATTGCATAATGGTCCACCAGATTGCTAGGTTCTTAATGGGTTGTATGATGATACCCCACAAAGTTATCCAAGTGTCAGGAGGGTGTGAGACTAAAAAAAGACAAGATATGTGATGTTATGAATACTCTACAGAGGATGTAATTAGATAGGGAAGCACTGAAGGTTATGTGGGTGGGTCTGGAATTTGATAGGCTTGTCTGAAGAGGTGAGTTTTCAGGGAACATTTAAAGGTTTGGAGACTAGAGGCGAGTCTTACTGTGCGTGGGAGGGCATTCCACAGAGTGGGTGAAGCCCGGATAAAGTCCTGTAATTTTGAGTGTGAACAAGTAATGCGTGTGGATGAGAGACGTAGATCTTGTGCAGAGCGGAGAGGTCGGGTAGGGAGATATTTTGAGATGAGTGAAGAGATGTATGTTGGTGCAGTTTGGTTAATAGCCTTGTATGTGAGTAAAAGTATTTTATATTTAATACGGTAGAATACCGGTAACCAATGGAGGGACTGACAGAGCGGATCTGCAGACGATGAACGTCTGGCAAGGAAGATTAGCCTCACAGCTGCATTCAAAATGGATTGTAGTGGTGAGAGCCTATGTTTGGGAAGACCGGTCAGGAGACTATTACAATAATCAATGCGGGAGATAATGAGAGCATGGATTAGAGTTTTTGCTGTGTCTTGTATAAGATAAGGGCGTATTTTGGATATGTTTCTTAGATGTATGTAACATGATCTTGAGACAGATTGAATGTGGGTAACAAAGGACAGTTCAGCGTCAAGAATGACACCTAGGCAGCGAGCTTGTGGGGTAGGGGTGATTGCAGAGTTCTCAACAGTGATAGAGATATCAGGTTGGAAACTACTATTGGCCGGTGGAAATATAATTAATTCTGTTTTGGAAATATTAAGTTTGAGGTGGCGAGATGTCATCCAAGATGAAATGGCAGAAAGGCATTCAGTGACACGGCCCAATACAGATGGTGACAAATCAGGGGAGGATAGGTAGATTTGAGTATCATCCGCATACAGATGGTACTGAAATCCGAAAGAGTTGATTAGTTTGCCAAGAGATGTGGTATAGATAGAGAAAAGCAGAGGACCTAGGACTGAGCCTTGCGGTACTCCAACTGAGAGAGGTAGCGAAGGAGAGGTGGAATCAGAGAAACTAACACTGAAGGAGCGATTAGATAGGTAGGATGAGAACCAAGAAAGGGCTGTGTCCTGAATACCTAGGGATTGTAGTGTTTGTATGAGAAGAGAGTGATACATAAATGACTCTGCTGCAGGTGCTCAAGACATGACAGTAAAGGATTATACGAATTGTTTAACCACATCTGCATCCACATAGAAAACTCATCAATGTCAAGACAAAAAGACGCCATAGGGATTAGCTTAATTAAGACCATGTGGGGTAATCGTACCGAGCTCAAAAATCCATCTGGATTCACGTTGTTTTAATTTGAGTTCTCTATCACCGCCGCGAATAGACGGCGGGATCTGATCAATCAACATACACTTGAGACTCGATATCGAGTGTTTTTGTTGAAGCCAGTGCCTTGCTACAGGCTTGTCTGTTTTGTGTGTCTCTAGTGCCTGACGGATAGAGTAACGGTGATTGGCCATCCGTTCGCAAAAGCAATGAGTCGTGAGTCCAACATAATAGAGCCCACATGGGCAGATAATAATGTATATAACAAACTCAGACAGGCATGTTAGCTTGTGCTTTATTGGTATCCGTTTCCCACTATGTGGGTGTGCAAATGTGGATCCACTCGCCATTGATCGACAGGTCGTACAGTCATGGCATCAGAAACAGCCTGTCTTTTTCATTTTTAACCACATTGGGTTGGTCTTTTGTGGTAGCAAAGCTGGTCGCATCAATAACTGGCGAAGATTTGGTCCTCTCCGGTATGAGTGCATAGGAGGTTTTTGGCTTATCCCTTCCAATTTATCATCAGTTGCAACTATGGACCAATGTTTTCTAATAGCTTTCTCAGCAACTCGTGCATTGGTGTCGAAGGTTGATGTGAAAATCAGTCAGCTAGAATCAAACTAAGAGACCGGCTTTTGTGTCGAATCTCTAAATCTGCCCTTTGCTTTCTCGAGGCATCTGGAAATGACCTTAGGTGAGTACCCTCGTGCCAGAAATCTGTCAGACATATCGTGTAGTTGCTGCTCAGCGGATTCTGGAGAAGAATTATTGCGTAATACACGCAAAAATTTAGAAATCGGCATACTTTCTTTAAGATTCTCTGGATGGTGGCTAGTAGCAAACAGCAACGTGTTGCGATCAGTCTGTTTACGATATAACGTGAAGCCTAGATGATTCTGTTCACGGAAAATTGTCACATCAAGAAAGTTCATAGATTCATAGTCAATCTGATGCGTAAAACGGATGGGACTATCAATAGAATTAAGAAATTGGACCATGTCATAGAACTCACTCTTAGTACCCCTCCACAAAATAAAAAATGTCGTCTGTATAACGCCCATAATAGGCAAGCTTGTCAGCAAAAATAAGAAAGCAAAGGGCAGATTTAGAGATTCGACACAAAAGCCGGTCTCTTCATGGTGTTCTCTGATTGATGGGGGTATAAATATCACATGAGGTGAGCTGGCTGGACATGCTGCCTTTGGTGTCCTGCTGTCTACAATATTTTGCTGATGTCTTGGCAAAGATCACTGTGATGTGATCGAAACGTTGACTGCTCAGAAACTGCACAATCTTTTTTTGTTTCCGCGCTGCGATCCTTTTGTTCGCACTTCTGCTAAGCTAAAATACACTCCCAGAGAGCGGCGGCTTAGCATTTGCACGGCTGCTAAAAGCAGCTAGCGAGCGAGCAACTCGGAATGAGGGCCTTAGTTCTCAGAGAACCGAACCTCCCTGAACTTCACGTCCCGAGCCCGGATCAGAGTCCAGCTCAGGACTTACCGCTAGACTAGGAAACCAGAACGAGGCAAAACGTCATCATCCCGCTGTTGGATTCTCTCGGGTTTTGGATTGCATATAAGGAGCTGTGCGTCGCCGCCATTTTCACTCTGAAATTGGATAGTGTAGCGAGAGGACGTGTCTCCATACTCAGTGTCTGTGTGGGAGGGAAAGTGGGGTGGCGATTCCAGTGCTGTCTTGTGCTGCTCAGTCCAGTGTAGTGTCTTATGCTGCATCAATCCAGTCACAGTGATGGTGTCCTCTGCTGCCATATGTCCAGTGTACCTGTATAAGTCCATTGCAGTGGGGCTGTGTTGTCCTGCATCAGTAGTACAGTGTAGTGTCTTGTGCTGCATCAGTCCAGTCACAGTGGTGGTGTCTTCTTCTGCCATATGTCAAGTGCTGCTGTATAGGGGGGTCATTCAGACCTGATCGCACACTAGGATTTTTCGCTGTGCTACGAACAGGTCAGAACTGTGTATGCGTATGCACCGCAATGCGCTCGAGCATCGTACGGGTACAAAGCCATATGTCAAGTGCTGCTGTATAGGGGGGTCATTCAGACCTGATCGCACACTAGGATTTTTCGCTGTGCTACGAACAGGTCAGAACTGTGTATGCGTATGCACCGCAATGCGCTCGAGCATTGTACGGGTACAAAGCGGATCATTGCTGTGCGATGGATTGTACAAAGAATCCATTCGCACAGCCAATCGCAAGGAGATTGACAGAAAGAGGGCATTTGTGGGTGTTAACTGGCCGTTTTCTGGGAGCGTTTGGAAAAACGCAGGTGTGTCCAAGCATTTGCAGGGCGGGTGTCTGACATAATTTCCGATCACGGACAGGCTGAAGTGATCGCAGCGGCTGAGTAAGTCCTGGACAACTCAGAAACTGCACAAAACTTTTTGGTACCGCTCGGCTGCACATGCGTTCGCACACTTGCAAACTAAAAATACAGTCCCCAATGGGCGGCGACTATCTGCTCGCAGCAGTGCAAAAAAAACCATAGCAAGCGATTAGGTCTGAATTAGGCCCTAAATCCAGTCCATTGCAGTGGGGCTGTGTTGTCCTGCAACAGTAGTACAGTGGTAGTGTCTTGTGCTGCATCAGTCCAGTCACAGTGGTGGTGTCCTCTGCTACCATATGTCCAGTGCTGCTGTATTAGTCCAGTCCATTGCAGTGGTGCTGTGTTGTCAGGCATCAGTACAGATGTGGTGTCCCTGTGCTGCCGTATAAGCCCAGGGTTATTGCCGTATAAGTTTTGGGGTACTGCCGTATAAGTCCAGTACAGTGGTGCAGCTGTACAAGTCCATGGGTACTGCCATATAAGTCTAGAGGTACTGCCGTATAAGGCTAGGGGTACTGCCGTATAAGTCCTGGGGTACTGCCGTATAAGTCCAGTACAGTGGTGCAGCTGTACAAGTTCAGGGGTACTGCCGTGTAAGTCTTGAGGTACTGCCATATAAGTCCAGTACAGTGGTGCAGCTGTATAAGTTCAAGGGTACTGCCGTATAAGTCCAGTGGTACTGCCGTATAAGTCCAGTGATACTGCCGTATAAATCCAGTCCAGTAGTACTGCTGTATATGTTCAGTGATACTGCCATATAAGTCCAGTGATACTGCTGTATAAATCCAGTGATATTGCCGTATAAGTCCAGTGATACTGCCAAATATGTCCAGTGATACTGCCAAATATGTCCAGTGGTAGTGCTGTATAAGTCCAGTGATACTGCCGTATAAATCCAGTGACACTGCTGTATAAGTCCAGTGATACTGCCATATATATCCAGTGGTACTGCCGTATTTGTCCAGTGATACTGCCGTATAAGTCCAGTGATACTGCCGTATAAATCCAGTGATACTGCCGTATAAGTCCAGTGATACTGCCATATATGTCCAGTGATACTGCCGTATAAGTCCAGTGATACTGTCATATACGTCCAGTGATCCTGCCGTATAAATCCAGTACAGTGGTACTGCGGTATATGTCCAGTGATACTGCCATATATATCCAGTGATACTGCCGTATATGTCCAGTGATACTGCCGTATAAGTCCAGTGATACTGCCGTATAAATCCAGTCCAGTGGTACTGCCGTATAAGTCCAGTCCAGTGGTACTGCCGTATAAGTCCAGTCCAGTGGTGCTGCCATATTAGTTCAGTGGTGCTGTCCTGTGCTGTATATTATTTACTCCAAATAAAGGTCTGGTATCCACCATTAGTGCAGTGGGACTGCAGTGCCACTCCTAGATGGGCCAGGTGTTTGTGCCGCACACTTGTGTCACTTAGCTTAGTCATACAGCTACATCATTGCACCTTTTTTACTTCTTTGCATGATGTGCTGTTTGGGGACTAGTTTTTTTTAAGTGCCATCCTGTCTGTCACTGCTGTGCCACTCCTAGATGGGCCAGGTGTTTGTGCCGCACACTTGTGTCGCTTAGCTTAGTCATACAGCGACCTTGGTGCAACTTTTATGCCTAAAAACAATATAGTGAGGTGTAAGGTGTTCAGAATAGACTGTAAATTAGTGGAAATGAATGTTATTGAGGTTAATAATATCGTAGGATCAAAATTACCCCCAAATTCTGTGATTTTAGATATTTTTATGTCTTTTTCAAAAATCATCCAGATCCAAAACCAAAACCCGAAAGGGTGGTTTTGGTAAAACCTATCCAGATCCAAAACACGAGCGGGGATCCAAATCCAAAACCAAAACACAAAACACCCATGTGCGTTTATGTTTGTGCAAATATATACATATATATATATATATATATATATATATATATATATATACATACATATCAATATATGTGCAAAAAAATTAGATTCCCAGGGGAGCTATCTGATAATGCCATTAATTGGCTGTTTCCAATCGCCAAGTTATGGCCACACTTTGTAAAAGAACCATTTATTCATATATTTAACAATGAACCACAGTTTGTACAATTGCTGTGCATTTTGCTTAAGAACAGTACATCAATATTAAAAACATAAAACTCTAAACATGAGTAGTGTGATTGATATGGTGTTTCTTAATCCAATTACATCCCCAAAACGAATCAATGGATGTTTGATGATCTCACTGTCGTGAGTAACCCAATGCGTTTCATCCAATAGACTTCATCAGGGTTCTTGAAAATCAAAGATATTTGAATAACCTTATATGGTATATAATGGTATGGCGATGATGGTCTCAGTATTTGCTAGATCAGTATAAAACAGCAATGATAAAAAACATTGATGTGGAGTCTACTTAGAACAGCAATTAGGTTGAGCTTTTCTGCATCAACAATGGCTCCTCTGAACAGCAATCAAAAAGTCATTGCTGTTCAGAGGAGCCATTGTTGATTCAGAAAAGCTCAACCTAATTGCTGTTCTAAGTAGACTTCACATTAATGTTTTTTATCATTGCTGTTTTATACTGATCTGGTAAATACTGAGACCATCATCGCCATACCATTATATACCATATAAGGTTATTCAAATATCTTTGCTGTTTAAGAACCCCTGATGAAGTCCATTGGAGAAACGCGTTGGTTTACTCATGACAGTGAGATCATCAAACATCCATTGAATCATTTTGGGGATGTCATTGGATTAAGAAACACCATATCAATCACACTACTCATGTTTAGAGTTTTATGTGTTTAATATTGATGTACTGTTCTTAAGCAAAATGCACAGCAATTGTACAAACTGTGATTCATTGTTAAATATATGAATAAATGGTTCTTTTACAAAGTGTGGTCATAACTTGGCGATTGGAAACAGCCAATTAACGACATTATCAGATAGCTCTCCTGGGAATCTAATTTTTTTTTGCACATTTTCGTTCTTGTACTCCATCTAACAGGGGGTACCTCCCGGGGTAGAGATTGTCATAGCGCAGAATCAGGTCTATATTGCATCCATATAAATATATATATCTATATTTATTTGTATGTGTGTATATATATATATATATATATATAAAGCACAATGTTGTGTCTGGCACTACTTCTTTGTAATAATTGATAGTGCTCCGGTGCCCTGCTTTAAAGAATGAGATAGAGGACCAAATATAGCTGGCACTCATGGACACTGAATAAAGTAGATGACACAGTTGCTTATGCCTAAGCAACTGTGTCATCTACTTTATTCAGTCTCCATGAGTGCCAGCTATATTTGGTCCTATATATACATATATATATATATATATATATATTTATATTATAGAAACCCGGCACCCCACTTACATTAGGCAATTACTGTAGCTCCGGTGCCCTCTGAAGCAATGTGTCTAATATCCAAAAAAGGCAGCAGCACTCGGAGACTTATTGTGAAAAAATAATTTGTATTGGGTCACGTAAAACCAACGTTTCGGAGCCTGCAGCCCCTTTGTACACCATTGACAAAGGGGTTGTGGGCCCCAAAACATTGGTTTTATGTGACCCAATACAAAGGATTTTTTCACAATAAGTCTCAAAGTGCTGCTGCCTTTTTTGGATATTGGTGGTCATTCCGAGTTGTTCGCTCGGTAATTTTTTTCGCATCGCAGCGATTTTCCGCTTATTGCGCATGCGCAATGTTCGCACTGCGACTGCGCCAAGTAAATTTGCTATGAAGATTGGTATTTTACTCACGGCATTACGAGGTTTTTTCTTCGTTCTGGTGATCGTAATGTGATTGACAGGAAGTGGGTGTTTCTGGGCGGAAACTGGCCGTTTTATGGGAGTGTGTGAAAAAACGCTACCGTTTCTGGGAAAAACGCGGGAGTGGCTGGAGAAACGGAGGAGTGTATGGCCAAACGCTGGGTGTGTTTGTGACGTCAAACCAGGAACGACAAGCACTGAACTGATCGCACTGGAAGAGTAAGTCTCGAGCTACTCAGAAACTGCACAGAGAAGTCTTTTCGTAATATTGCGAATCTTTCGTTCACAATTTTGATAAGCTAAGATTCACTCCCAGTAGGCGGCGGCTTAGTGTGGGCAATGCTGCTAAAAGCAGCTTGCGAGTGAACAACTCGGAATCACCCCCATGATATATAATAATCACAGTCAAGCACTCACTTGCTTATCATATACCACATATGTGTACATACTAACACCTACCCGAGTAGAAATGCCCGGGTAGTGACCAGGGCTGAACACGGGTTCAACCGGTGTCGCAGCGCAGTCAATACGACCCAGGACCTGTTCACAGCATAGATAGAGCTAGCGCTTATTGATGTGGTGGCCAACGTGTGTACTTTTTCTCATGTGAAGCCTTTGTGTTTTATGTGTTCTCTCTCAGCGTTGCTGCAGTCACACTAAACAGCCCTACTACTCGCGCCTAGTCATGAGCTTGTTTACTAATGCCTTTTTGTGCATTTTTCACAGAAAATACATCTTAATCGCATTGCTATGCAAATGGCACGCACAAGAAACTTGTAATCAACTTATACCGCTTAAAAATAATATGCTGCATGCCTAGATTTTGTTTGCATCTGTGGCTGTATCTGCATATGAACTGGTACATTACAGTGTCAGTGGATGGTTTCCTAGAAAACACTCTAATGTATAACTTTGTATGCAGATACAGCCACAGTCGTACACAGAATATAGGCATGACACATATTTAAATCAGCAGAGTCTGCTTGTGCATCTCTTTCACATAGTGAGGCAAATAAGATGCATTTTAATGGAAAAAGACACCTGACGTTAGCAGAGCCGCATGGGTACTACCGTCTCACTCAGGCATCTTGCTGTGCATGGTGTATTGAGGCTAGATGTAAACACATCTGTATTTTCATGTGGGGGCTATGTGTGTATTTTCTCATGTGGGGGCTAATGTGTTGTTTTTTTTACCCCCTTTTTATTCCACTGTATTTTATTGCTAAGGAGATATAATGAGAATAAACTTGCACTACTGTGTCACATAATTTGAATTGGGGGTACTATTGTGTGGCCATGCCCCTTTCCAGCAAGAACACCCACCTTTTTTGAGTTGCGCCTATTTCAAATAAGTGGTGCCAGTGCTGGAAAGGGTACCAAAAAGAATGATTGCTATGGGTGAGGGGTGATGGGTGTTGCTGACTGATGCTGTGATCTGTGCTGCTGGGAGATGGGTGCTGTGCTGGGAGAGGGGTGCTTGGTAGCAGTGGTGCTGGGGGCACCAACCAAAGTCTTGCCTAGGGCATCAAATTGGTTAGGGCTGGTTCTGAGAGGGACACATGGGGGAGGTGAGTTGCTTGGGGAGGTAAATGTGTAGGGGGCTTTAGTGTGTGTGGGCTAATGTATAGGGGGTATTATTGTGTGTGGCCTAATATAAAGGGGCCATTACTGTGTGTGGCCTAATGTGTATGGGGCATTACTGTGTGTGGTCTAATGTGTAAGAGTAATTACTACTGTGTGGCAAAACGTAAATGGGCTCTACTGTCTGGTGTAATGTGAATAAGGGACACTCTGTTGTATGATGATGATATTGGTTATATTCCTACACAAACAGGCATCTTCCAGACCATGTGATCTCTACATGATTAGTGAATACTGACTAAAGACGCTGTTGCCCAGGGAGGATCAATTTCTTCGGAGGTTTCCACGTTTCATATTTTGTATATTGTGTATTTTAATTTAGTGCTGACAAAACTGTGGATTTTGCCCTAATATTTATTTTTGTTCCCCTTTAATTTAACCCCACGTGCACACTTGGGAGGGGGCACCATAGCACGCATGTGCTCCAGGCACCATGGCTATACACTACACCTCTGGCTACAGAAAGTCCCTTCCTGCCTCAAAAGGTCCATTATCATCCCGTCCCCAAGAAACCCTCTATCACGAACCTGAATTACTGCATGCCAATATCACTGACGTCTGTGGTCATGAAAACATTTGAGTGGCTGGTTTTGAATCACCTGAAAACTGTGACTGGCCCCCTTACTGGACCCCCTACAGTTCGCCTATCAATCGAATCGGTGTGTCGACGATGCAGTCAACCAGGGCCTGCACTACATTCTACAGCACCTAGAGATTCCCGGTACCTATGCGAGGGTCCTGTTTGTCGATTTCAGCTCGGCCTTCAATACATTCGTCGCCAGCATTCTCCACCCCAAATTACTTCGCCTAGGGGTCCCTGAAGCTACCTGTTCCTGGATAGTAGACTTCCTGACAGATATGACACGGATAGTGAAAGCAGCAGAATTCACCTCTTAAGCACGATCCATTAGTACAGGGGCCCCTCAGGGCTGTGTCCTCTCACCCCTGCTCTTCTCCCTGTACACAAATGACTGCACCTCAAAGGCGCAATCAGTAAAGATCATTAAATTCACTGATAACACCACTGTCATCGGCCTCATCAAGGACAGGGACGAATCAGCCTATAGACGGGAAATAGACTGGTTGGCCCAGTGGTGCAGCCATAACAACCTTGAACTGAACACCCTCAAAACTGTCGAGATGATAGAGGACTTAGAAACATAGAAACATAGAATTTGACGGCAGATAAGAACCACTTGGCCCATCTATTCTGCCCCCTTTTTTTTATCATTTAGGTAATCTCAACCATTTTTTAACCTTAATTCTTTGTAAGGATATTCATATGCCTATCCCAAGCATGTTTAAATTGCTCTACAGTCTTGGAATCTACCACCTCTGATGGGAGGCTATTCCACTTATCCACTACCCTTTCTGTGAAGTAATTTTTCCTTAAATTTCCCCTGAACCTCCCCCCCACCCCCCACCAGTCTCAGTATATGTCCTCAAGTTCTAATACTTCTCTTCCTTTGAAGAATGTTTCCCTCCTGAACTTTGTTAAAACCTTTGGTATATTTGAAAGTTTCTATCATGTCCCCCCTTTCCCTTCTCTCCTCCAAACCATACATGTTAAGATCTTTTAGCCTTTCCGGGTAAGTTTTGTGATGTAGGCCATGCACCATTTTAGTTGCCCTTCTTTGTACACCCTCAAATGTATTTATATCCTTCTGGAGATATGGTCTCCAGAACTGGACACAGTATTCCAGATGGGGCTGCACCAATGACCTATACAGTGGCATTATTACTTCTCTTTTCCTGCTACGGATTCCTCTCCCTATGCAACCAATCATCTGACTTGCCTTTCTCATTGCTTTGTTGCATTGCTTTCCTGCCTTTAAGTCACTTGAAATAGTGACTCCTAAATCCCTTTCCTCCTCAGTAGTTTCCATTATAGTGCCATTGATACTATATTTAGCCTTTGGGTTTTTGAGACCCAAGTGCATAGACAAAGGTACTGTCAATCACTATAGCCCAAATCATGTTTGTATGGCTGTGAGACTCCAACTAATTAAAATACAAATGTCACATGAGGCGTATGTAGATGAATGCCTCCTTTTAGTGGGTGTGGATTAATATATACTGTATACACTAAAAAGGTCTGCAGTCAGTCGGTCGACCACTAATAGTTAACATGCATTAGGTCAACAGAGTCATAAGGTGGACAGGGTCAAAAGGTCGACATGAAATAGTCTAATTACTATCACAATAGAGAAGGTCTACATTGAAATGGTTGACACAAAAAAGGTAGACACAATGGGGGAGATTCAAATGTTTGAAAAAGTCAGTTGGGAGTCTGTTTTTTCATATCTAATAGACAGGAAAAAACGGACACCCAACCGACTTTTCAGACATTTGAATTCCACCAAATGTGTTTGTCACTTTTGTGCCACAGAAAAGTATGACAAAGTTTAAATAAATGTAAAGAAAAAAACTTGTGTCGACCATATGTGTGTCGACCATTGCCATGTCAACCTTTTGACCCTGTCAACCTTTTGAACTTGTCAACCTTTTATATGTTGGCCTTTTGACCCTGTCGACTTAATACATGTCTACCATTAATGGTTGACCTATTGACTGTAGACCTTTATTTATTTATTAACAGTTTCTTATATACAGTAGCGCAGCAAATTCCATTGGACAACTGGACACAATTAGAAGACAAAACTGGGTAAAAATAAAAGTCATAGAGGTTGGAGGGCCCTGCTCGCAAGCTTACAATCTTTTTTTAGTGCAGATCTATAGACTGGATACCCCTGTTAGCATTAGCGAAGATCCTTGTACTGCATCTGAGGATCGGTCATGATTTGCAATGATTACAGGCACCGGCCAGCCTGCGGAAGCTGAAGCTTACTCAGCTCGCCCTCGGATCAGGTCTCTGGGGATCAGAAAGTCTGCATCCGTCACTTCTTCAACACAGCGGCATCACACTCCTGTTTTGAAGAATGGTGCTGGTTGCTGTATTTGTTTTCCCTGACAAGAGTCAATATAAAGGCCCGTACACACTGGTCGATGTATCGGCCGTTCTCTTGAACGGCCGATACCTCGCGGGACCGTCGACCAGTGTGTACGGGCGATACGTCTGTGAACTCCGTCGTTCACAGACGTATCGCGTCGGCCGCGCAGCACAGCCGACAGCCAATATATCTAACGATATATTGGCCCGTCGCTGTGTGTGTACGGGGCGGTCGTCCGACCGCCCGTACACATGCTGCGGCGGCCGGCGGTGATTGACAGGTGAACTGGGCGGGCGCGGACGTCAGTCCCCCGACGGATCGGGCTGTGTGTATGCACAGCACACTGCCCGATCCGTACATAGATATATCTGCAGATCAATTGATCTGCAGATATATCTAATAGTGTGTACCTACCTTAAAAGTGCTTTGTAATTGTAGCAACAATCAAATTGACTGGCCAATCATAAATAGCAGCAGTTCTTTAAGTGTGTATGCAGCTAAAAGCTCAATAGATGAGCACACTCATTGCTTCTTAATATATACAAGACCCAGAGTACCACAGATAGTTACAGATGTCTCCACGTATATTTAGCTTCCCTGCATGTTATACAGCCCTTGATAGCGCTGAATGTCTTTTCAAGCGACTTTTTCCATTAAAATGCATCTTATTCGCAAAACAATGTGAATAAAAATGTACATGCAGCATTTGCTGATGAAAATGATTTACAGCATATTCTGTGTGCATATGTGGCTGTATCTGCATATGAAATGTAATGTAGCATTTTGTATATAGATACAGGCATGGTCGCACTTAGAATGTAGGCATGCCGCATATCATTTTTATCAGCAGAGTCTGCATTTGTGTCTTATTCACATAAGGATGTGAATAAGACACATTGGGTCGAATTCAAATGTTTGAAAAGTCGGTTGGGTGTCTGTTTTTTCCTGTCTATTAGATAGGTAAAAACAGACTCCCAACTGACTTTTGAAACATTTGAATCTCCCCCATTGTTAGTAAAAAAAAGGTGGCCGACACTAACAGAGTTGCATGGGACCTGACAGCTTACTCACGCCATGCATCTCCCACGGGTGTAGTAGGGTATGCCGGAGGCCGGGCTCCCGGCGACCAGCATACCGGCGCCGGAATCCCGAAAGCCGGCATACCGACAGCTGGGTGAGCACAAATGAGCCCCTTGCGGGCTTGCTGCGCTAGCCACGCTGCAGGCATGGTGGCACGCTACGCACACCATGCTATCTATTCTCCCTCCAGGGGGGTCGTGGACCCCCAAGAGGGAGAAAAAGTGTTGGTATGCCGACTGTCGAGATTCCGGCGCTGGTATACTGTGCGCCGGGATCCCAACAGCCGGCAAACTGAAGACCACCCATCTCCCACTGCATGGCGTTTTGCTGTGTGAGGGGCAGTACCAGTTTCATGGTAAAGCAACTTTCTTGCACCCATGCCTACTGTTGTCAGCAAGCTGGCTGATGTATATCTGAAATGGTGTAGCAGGAGGGTTACAAGGGCTCTTGGCAGCAAGTGTGGGCAGTCTCAGTAAGCCAGGCAGTAATAGCAGCACTCAACTTAGATGTGGACAGAATGTACACATGGGCAGCAATGAGGAAGTGCCCACTAGCTGGGGGTCTTAGATAATATCTGGTTTGTGTTCCATGGTGTGAAACGCAAATCCTGGAAGTGCAGCACCCAACTGGGCAGGTGCATGAACCTCCCCAGGTCTGTAGACAGGGTGAGCCAGTTCAGCAGACATTATAAGCCTGCCTGGCAGAAAGCCTTTGTTGACATAATAAATATAAGCAGCTTTGTTGACATAATAATGTAAGCGGTGTAATTCACCACTTTGTGTTGTCATTTTCAAAAAAGAATTAATCGCTCTTTTTTACACAAGCTGTGTTTGCTGTATGCCACCGCACCTTTGTTGACATACAGTAATAAAAATAAGCACATTTGTTGGCATAATGTTATTAGCGGTGTGACTCACCTCTTTGTGTTGTCATTTAAAAATATAAAAAGAATTGCCCCTTTTTGTACAAGCTTTGTGTGCTGTTGCTGTAAGTCGCTGCGCCTTTGTTGACATAATAAATATAAGCAGTGTGGTTCAGAACTGTAAGTAGTCATTTGCGAAAAAAGTAGAAAGAATTGCTCTTTCTCATTGTGCAACTTGTGTGTGTGTTTAGTCCATCGATATGCATAATCAGTTGAGAGAAGTACAGGAATAGCAAAAAAATACCAGTACTGCCGCTCCAGCCACATGTCATTATCATAGTAGTCCTTAAACATCATTGACTAAAGCATATGCTCAAGGACATTTAGGGGGATATTCAAATGTTTGAAAATTCAGTAGGGTGTCTTTTTTTCCCTATCTAAAAGACAGGGAAAAACAGACACCCAACTGACTTTTCAAAATTTTTTATTCCCCCTTAGTGTTTAAGTCAGTGCATCTGAAATAAAACATTTTTTTTACAGTGATAAAGAAAACTACACCTATAATGATCAGTCGAGCAGGAGCAGCAACAACTACTACTGCAGCTGCTGCCAGTCATGATAGTACAACATCTACTAAAGGTGGTCCAGGGGCATAAAGTTTGGGAGAGGGCACCTGACATCAAAATCTTTCACAATGTTAACAAAGGGGTAGAGGTTTCACCAAATCAGTGCCCCCCAATAAAGAACAATAAGGCTTATACTGTGTGTTCACAAATCCCTGAGGAGAGACATTTTTCTGACTGTACACATAGAGAAGCCTCTTTTGCCTAATTCTACCATTTCTGGACCATCTGCACATGTGGGTGGCAGTATAAGTAAAGGTGGTGATGAGGACATAATACAAATTTTGATTTTTTTTTTTGTAATTGAAACTGGATGAGGGGCATAATTGTGTACTATTACAATCTGACATTAATAAGGAGGATAAGGATGCTGATGATGTTTGTGTAAGTCAGCCACCAGTGGATGCAGTTTTTGCCCGTGATAAAAAGAAAGTGATTGTGATGCCCGGGTATAAGACCAAAAAAGCTGCCTCTTGGTTGTGGGATTATTGTTTTTCAAGTCCTGACAAAGTTTGTGAAGGCATCTACTCCATTTGTGAGGCCAAAGTTAATAGAGGTAGGGATGTTAACCATCTAGGCACGACCTCCATTTTATCTCATTTATGGCGAGTTCATGAAATTTATTTTACAAAATTATAATGGAATTAACACCCATATCCTCCTCCTCCTCATTAGTGATTGGATGTAGTCCTTCCAAAACATTGGTTTGTGGAGGCCCAATTAAACCACGCACATCAACCACAAAAGTAGCAGTCCCTGTCGCTGATGTGTTTGGTTTGTTAAACTGTGCATGTCCTTCATAAAAGAGGGTGGGAGAGACCAAGGACAATTCCATCTTGCACCAATTTTCTTTTCATAATGGGCTGTATTTTTAGAGGGAGGGCATCGGGATGGTCTATTTCGCACATGTTAATCAAGTAATCAATCGACAATGTTTGTATTTTTATGGACTTTTCACTCTTGATTTGCTGCAAAACAGGTTGATACAGTTCACGTCTCAATTTTAGTTTTTTAATAATAAATCAATCAATCACTCAATCAATCAATCAATCAATCAATCATTATTTAATCCTTGTTTCCACTATTTACTCCACTTCCAATTACCAGTACTTCCCTCGGGTCTCCGAGCTAGTTCTTGATTAATGAAAACATTCTTGGTTACTTTCTATTGGGCCGTATAGTTTATTAAACTGCAATCCTGTCTGCCACTGCAGTGCCACTCTGTTTTCTAGATGTGCCATGTTGAACTGCCATGTGTTTGTGTCGCCCACTGTAGCTTGGTGCAACTGGACGAAGACAATATTGTGAGATGTGATGTGGTCAAAGTTGACTGGATATTGTTATTGAGGTTAATATTACTGTAGGAACAAAACAAGGCCCAACTTATGCGATTTTTATAAATTTTTGAAAAAACACAGATCAAAAACCAAAACACAAAGTTAATGCAGATACAAAACCAAAAGGCAGTGGTCGGCGCACATCTCTAATTAATACCCCAGCTGCAGTGAGAGCTGCCAATTTCTCAGTAAAGTCAGTCTTGTGAGAGGAACTATTCACTGCTCAGAAGTAAAATAAGAAATGAAACATTTCTGGGCCCCACTCAGTACAAGACTCCTGTGCCTATTCTGCAAGTGGTATATCTATAAAGCACAGTCCCTGCAGCTCATTGGCAGTAAGACCCTGCCCAGTGTAAATATGTCACGCAGTTGCAGAGGAAAGAGTTTGCTCAGTGGTAACAGGATTGGCTGTTGCTTTTTGTGGGAGCCTTGGGCGTATATTTACTAAGCTCCCGATTTTGACCGATTTGGTGTTTTTTCTTCAAAGTGTCATCTCGGGAATTTACTAAACTCAAATCTCGGCAGTGATGAGGGCATTCATATTTTTTTGGAAGTCAAAGAAAAAAAATACGAATGAATACACCATCGGTCAAACGTGGCTGTTTAGGTATACAACTCGGTAATTTACTATGCATTCGTATTTGAAATCTCTACCGTGAAAGTGCATTAGCGGCCATGAAAAAAAGTGAATCGTAAAAAAAAGGCAGGGAAAAAATAGACCTGCTTTTGACAAGCGTGTTTACATGTGTTTCAAAGTCTACATTAATCACACCTGCATTTTTGGTCCTTTAAAAGGGACCCAAGCACATTTTTTAAATCTCTCACTCTGAAATGGCTGCTGCCGTGTGTAGTACTGATTTCTTGTTTGCTGTGGGTTACATGAGACTGCTCCAGCAGGGTACAATAAACCAGGGCCAGGAAACTGAACATGGTCAGCAGGTTGTCCAGGTTCCGCGGAGGCTGCGCAGGCCTCGTTTTTTTAGGGGGCGTTTAAACTTAAACGCATTGGCTGATGACCAGGTCATACAGATGTTCCAGCTAAATACAAACATCATTTTCCATCTGTATGACCTTGTCAAACTGGACCTAGACCCTGAGACAGCACGCTCTCGCTCTGTCTCAGGCCTGGACAAACTCCTGGCTGTGTTGCACTTTATGGCTACTGGCAGCTTTCACGCTGTGACTGGCGATGTAATTGGTATCTCACAGCCCACCTTTTCTAAATTTTTAAATCAGGTGAGTAAACACATACATACTCCTCTATGTCTAAGTTGTGCTTCTGTTATGTAATATAACACAGTATTGTATTTTTTACAGGTCATGACACTCACCTTATATTTTGTAATGTCCACAGGTTTTGGATGCTTTGTATCCACACATAGATGCCTCTATCTGCTTCCCTACCCAGGAGTCGCAGTGGCATGCAGTCAGGGTATCTTTCTATGAGCTTGCTGTCATGCCCAATGTGCTGGGTGCCATACATTACACACACGTTGAGCTGAGACCACCTAGGGGCAGGCAATACATTTATACCAATAGACATCTGGCCCACTCCACTAATGTCCAGGTGGTTTGTGTTGCAAATCTAAAAATGATGAATGTTGTGGCGGGTTACCCTGGCGGCTGCCATGACTCCTTCATCCTCAGTCAGTCATCCCTCTTAGAGAAATTTGAGGCCGGACAAATGCATGATGGATGGCTGCTGGGTATGTTCCAAATTTGTTGTGTGTATGTGTGTTAACCTCAACATCATCATTATGTTTTTATTTATTTACCTAAACCACATGTACTAATGTTGGCTATATCTGTCTTTCAGGTGATGGGGGATATGGCTGCTTCTCTTGGCTTCTTACTCCATTGTCCCAACCTGATTCCCCTGCTAAACACAATTACAATAATGCACATAAGTCCACGCGGAATGTGATAGAAAGATGTTTTGGTGTGCTGAAATCTAGGTTTCGGTGTCTGGATAAGTCTGCAGGACTTTTGTTGTATAGTCCCTCAAAGGTGACTAGGATTGTGTTCTGCTGCTGTTTTCTTCATAACATGTGTTTGTGTCAACATCTGCCACATGTTGAGGAGGAGGAGTATGATGTTGGTGATGAAGAAAACAGTCAGCAAGTAGAGGAGATAGAAACATCTGGCGACAGTGTGAGTACAGATGTAGGGAGGCAGGTAAGGCAAGAACTGATTCTGCGTCATTTTACCGGTAAGTCTTAATTTTTCTTACTCAACATTGGCTAACCCCAATCCTAAAATATATGTAGTTATGAATTCTGTTTGTGATGCGTGATTGTTTAATATTAGGCATGTTGTTTACAGTTAGTCAATAACATTTTCGTCTTACACTGTCAGTCAATAACAAATTAAACATTACACATATAGCGTTTGAGTAATTTATTACCTTAAACACTTGAATTTGGTTGGCCACAATTCTATAATCTTTCAATATCTTTGAAAATACTGTATATTTTGTTGCAGGCTTGCTCATTTCCTAGGTTTTTTTTTTGCTGGCTGCAGAGGATTGTGATGGCACATTGGGCCGTGTTCTGCTGGATCGTCTAACTGGGGAGGTAACTGGGGTCTGACTATGTGTGGTTGTCCCTGAGCTTGAGCCTTGTTGCTGGGATGCCAACACATTTATGTTTTGGCTGAGGTTGTTGAGGCTTGCTGTGAGTTGTGTGGTTGCGGCTGTGTTGTTGGAGATGATTCTGGACAGGCTTTCGGTGATTAACTGATTGTTCTGAATGATTTGAATGAGGGATTGTTGATGGCGGTGTTCGTCCATTATGCGCTGAAAACTTGCTATCAGTTGGCTGTTGTCTGCTTTTATCTGCTCCATGGTATTGGCCACTCTGCCAAGTTGCACAATCAGTCTGCCTGAGTTTCTACTAAATCTAGGTAGATGATGGGGCAGACTGGCAAGATATTGGCTTTGTGTGTTGAGACAGGCATAGTTTTGTGCCTGTTGTGTGGCCCAACTGGACCAAAACTCTGGTCCCATTTGTGGCTGGGGTGGTGTTGGGCTCAATTGGGGGGTGGGGCTTGTTTGGGGTGGTGGAGTTATGTCAGCCGGCGTGGTTGGCTGGTTATTATCAATTGCTTGCAGGTGGAGTGTGAATGTTTGCTGCAAGTCAGTTTCCTGCTGGGTATCCTGGGGCATGATGTCTGGATCTGTATGGGGTTGAAGACAGCCACAATTTAGTTACTGTTGGGCATCTGGTTGGTTTTAGCTTAACGTCAACATGCATTACTTCTTAATATGCATGTTGTAAATGATAAATAGAGTGTGGGATAAACTTAAAATATTATTGTACATTATTTTATAAACATGTGGCTTCTTAGGTACCCTACTCATTCCAACAATTTGTAAGGTAAATGTTGGACTATGAGCCTTACTTAATGGGCAAACACGTAGAACTTTAAAAATTAAAAATTCCACCATTGACATATTATGTTTAAAGCTTCCTTTTGCCAAACAAACACAATACATTAAATGTGTTCAACAATACACTCATACATTGTTAAAGGCTGTCAGTCTTGCCCAGTAAACTTTTTCAATTATAGTGAAAAAACATATGTAAAAAAATATGTTTGGCAGAAGTGGGCACACATATTTTGCGCATATTGTTAAGTTGAGATGTGAACCACGAAATAATGCTTACCATGGGGTCAAATTACTAAGATGGAAGTTCGATTTAAGATGGGATGTTGTCCATAGCAACCAATAACATTGCAGGGATTATATTCGAGAAGGTGCTGTATTATTGTAACGTAGAATAGGATTGGTTGCTATGGGCAACATCACATCTTAAATAGAACTCCCATCTTAGTAACGTTACCCCCATGTATTTGCTGGTGTGGATTAGTACAAGGATGAGTGTGTGCTTTTGGTCATGTTTTTTTTGTGTGCAAAAACACTGTGTAAAATGCACTTTGTTATATTTTATTATGTTTACTCACCAGACAGCTGAGGGGATTGTGGTTCCTCAGTTTGTGGACTGGCCAAAATGGCTTCTGGTGGCTGAGCCAACACAGTGGAGATGCGCTGTTGTGGTGGTGAGGATGCGGGTGTAGTTACCGCCTCAAGACGGCGTCTCTTGCTACCCATCTTCTGGAGACTGGAAGACCCCTGTGAATGTCGTCTTAGTGGAGTGTGGTGCGATGATGAAGTTCCTATGGGATAAAATAGCCATTATAATTCTGTCTTTCTATGTGTTTGCAGATTATGTGTATACACAAAATTCTTACCTGCATCGCCAGCATCCGCATCTCTTGGCAGTGTGGTTTGTGTCCTGGCTGTGCTGGCTCTCTTTCGTACTGTAGAAATATGAAGTTTGACCTTATGATCATTGTATTGTGATTAGATATTTAATCAAAAACCTTATTGTGATCTAGACATATGAAGAACATTATGTGAATTAAACAAAACTTTGGTTATGCTTTTCTGGCTGACTTCATTGGGTGTGTATACTATAATTATGAACCAATTACACCAACCAATCCATACCCTAAGGTGCAGAATTAACAAAATTCAGTGACGTGCGGTGGGGTGAGGCAGGTGAGGCAGAGCCTTTCCTGTCATACTTATGTTTGTATTAGAGTTTTGATTGCATAAAGTGTATGAAAAATACAAAGAATATGTTTGAAATATCTTCTTTGCATTATTCTAATCATTTTTATAGCCAAAACTCTGGAGTAAAAAGTCTATGGCAGTTGAGGCATTGCCTCACCTGCTGACCTTCTCTGCACTTCTCAAATCAAATCTCACCAAATTTCCAGAAGTTTATACTGCTTCACCTGTGTATAATGCCCAGATGTACCCTTTGGCTCATATATTGCGTTTAAATCTGGCTCTGGTGCTAACCAGTGCCTCCTGAGCCATTTAGCTCACCGCACGTCCCTGCCAATATTATACAACTATAAAACCAACCGTGGATGTTTAACACAATAAGAATATTAGTCTCTAACAAAATAATTTATTTCTGTCAAAAAAAATCACAACAACCAAATATATTATTTTTAAAATAAAATAAAAATGATTCAGAGGCAATAATCACATCATGCACACAAAGGCCTACCCAGAACAACATACAATAACCATAAATACATTCAACAAAATGGACTAAACATTCATGAAAACACACGAGTCACACTTCATTTAAAGTCTCCCCCAAAAATGGCAAAAAAAAACAAAACAGAATAAAATAAATTGATGCAGCAAAAGGGCCAGGACAACTGCTAACTTCACAATACAAAGGAAAAAACATAACTATTTATGTACAAAACTACATCACCTACACATTCGAACAATGAACCAACTTACAATCACAATTAGCTACAATACATTTCAGACAACTAAGGACAAAGCACATATGTTAAAATAATATAAATATTGTACAACAAACTCAACATCCTGCGTTGGACAATTCGAATCCCGGACTTAGTCGCACCAACCACTTCTGGCGGAATAAGGGACCGCACAGGCTCCTCCCAGTCCCGATACGACGCTCTGAAGGGATGGCCACCCCCTGTTTGTCTGGCTGACTTTGCCTTCTTGGCCATCTTAGCCTTGACACGGCACTTGATGTCGTAGAATCGCTTACGACACGTGTCCTCGGTCCTCCTCACCACACCCTCACTGTTAACTGCCGCTACTACCTTCCCCCACAGAACACTCTTCCTGTGTGAAGGAACCTTGGCGGCATCAGGCCCAAACAGCTGACGATGATGTCTCATCAGCTCCCGCACCAATGCTACATTCTCTGCATAGCTGAACTTCACATTGCGCCCCGTCTTTGTAGTGGTGCGTGGCTGCGGAGCCACAGCACCATCACTGTCACTCGAGGCCGCAGCACCAACCTCCCCCTCCTCCTCCCCCTCACTAACCTCCTCCACCTCACTCACCTCCTCCCTCTCACTCACCTCCTCCACCTCACTCACCTCCTCCACCTCACTCAACTCCGCCACCTCACTCACCTCTGACTGGGACATATTCTGGACAAACAACAAATAACACTGATAAAAAATAAAACACAAAACACACTCCTCCACTACCACTACACACCACACACCACACACACACACACACACACACACACACACACTCACAAACAATGACAATAGACTGAATTTTTTTTTTTACAAAGACAAAAAACTAAACAAACTTTTAAATAACTACACAACAAGCATGACAAGACTACTTACACACACAGTATAGCACTCAGCAATCGCAAAAAAACACCTCAAATCCTCCAAAAACTCCAAACAACTCTCCAACACCAAACACCACTTCCTCTCACCTCTCCACTAGCTAAACCCATGAGGTTTGGTCAGTTTGGGGCGGTTTTATAGTAATGAGCACAGACACTCCTCCATCACAAAACCAACCAATCACGGACGAGTGACAAAAACGAAAGTTTGAAAAAAATCGCATCCGGGAACGGAAAAACACTGCCGTAACATTCAAATGACGAATTCGTAAAAAACCACCCAACACGGCCGCAAAAACACAAAATTGGCCGCATTCTACCTTTGAAAAACACGAATGACATCGACATCGAAAAATGAAAATAATCAAATTATGGCAGCATAGTAAACTAGGCGTAAAACTTTCAAAAAGTTGCAAATTCACACATTCGATGCCAATCGTGATTCATCTCCCACCAAATCGACATAAATACGAATTTTAGTAAATATACCCCTTGGACTGGTATGATAATGGTAACTCGTTAGTGTGTATGATTACACTTCATTAGTAGAACATGTAATGTGCAGATCCTCTTTCACTGAGGTGCATGTGTGGGATGCACACAGACTTAAAGAGGTGGGATACTGTTCAAACTATAATTAATTAGATATAGAGAAATTATTTTTGCATCTCTCTCTTCCCAAGAAGAGATGGGCCTAAAAAAAAAAAATTGGGATGTCTGGCCCTAATGTAACAGTTTTATGTTGTGTTACAAAAATCAAATAGTATAGTAAGCCTTTACAGTATACAGTATAAAGGAATTTAAGTTTATTGCCCCTTATTCTGCAAGAGCATTTTGATTAAATGTATATAAATCTTATTACCATCTGTTAGACTACTTACTTTACATGGCAATTTAAAGGCCTTTGTCCTCCTCTCTTTGGCCGATCTGTTCCCAGAGATACGGTTACAGGGCTGATTATGAACCTTTTGCTCTTTGTATTTTTATCCCTCTTTTCTCCTGATTTTCCTGTGGCAAAGTTATATTTATGGACACTTGCTATATGCATTCCAGAGTCAGATCATCCATTATGCATCCTAGCCTTGTGCATAGAGCCCAGTGGTCACTGGGTGCAAAACCGGATTTAGTGGGTAGGGCACACGGTACATGTGCCCTAGGCCCCTGTCTCTCAAGGGTCTTCCCGCACCCAGGGCCACCCAGCCAGTGCTTGACCCATAATGCTGATCAGGTTACAGCCTAGAGAGCAGGTTGGGGGGAGCACCAGCAGTCTGTCAAGCCATATACCATGTTGTGGTACCGAGGTTGAACTATTTACATCATCAAGCACCTGCAGCTTTCAGGTCGTGAATATCTTCTAATGTTGCTGCATGGTCAGTTCACTCTACATAACATATTACTACTTTTAGGGGGGGAGGGGTTGGGGGGGTTCAAGGAGGAATTTATACAAATTGCTTTGATCTAAAAAGTAAAGGAGGGATGTAGATGTGATAGTGGGATATATTACAATGGTGATGTTGAAGTTAATGTGTTATTATTACAGGTGTGATAGTGGGATTTTTTACTACAGTAAACATTGTGAACATTGACATTATTATGGATTTTATGTTTAACATATGCATTTTTATCTGCAGCTAATAATAATTATTTGATTATATCAAGCCATATCTGGGAACCTCTGTGCATCAATGTTTTCAGATTATTGTGTTTATAAGACATGTTATTTTATTGGGTTAGTAGTACTTTACTGAACTAAGCTCTGTTCACCTCCCATTCTTTCCCTTTAAGTATATTGGAGGCTGACACCCTCTTTGAACTAGCTACTTCTTGACATTGCTGTTTTGGTCTACCTTATACTGTATCTATTGTTGTTTTAGTATATGGGGGATCATTCCAAGTTGATCGCTCGCTAGCTGTTTTTAGCAGCCGTGCAAACGCATAGTCACCACCCACAGGGGATTGTATTTTCACTTTGCAAGTGTGCGAGCGCATTTGCAGGCGAGCGCAGAAAAAAATTTGTGCAGTTTCAGAGTAGCTCTGGACTTATTCAGCCCTTGTGATCACTTCAGTCTTTTTGGTGCCGGAATTGACGTCAGACACCCGCCCTGCAAACGCCTGGACACGCCTGCGTTTTCCCAAACACTCCCAGAAAATGGTAAGTTGGCACCCATAAGCACCCTCTTTCTGTCAATCACCTTGAGTTCGGCTGTGCGAATGGAATCTTCGCTAAATCCATCGCCCAGCACCAATCCTCTTTGTACCCGTTCAACCCACCTGCACATAGCGGTGCATACGCATGCGCAGTTTTGCCATATTTTTACTTGATCACTGCGCTGCAAAAATCGGCAGCGAGCGATCCACTTGGAATGACCCCCATGATCGGTTTGCAAACCGGACAGTAAAATGACCAAAAACCTAAACTCGACCTTTAGTAAATATACCCTTAGGACTCTCATACCAATACTTTAAAGGCCCAGTTAGAAAACTGATGTCACTGACTCCAGCAGCTAAATTAGCCTATTCAGAGTATTGAACGAGAGCACACCAAATATTATTGCAGCAAAACAGCAACTGGACTGCGGTTCTATCTCACCCAAAATGAGGGTGACAAACAAAAAAAGAGAAAAACAAGAGAGAAGGGGTGGGAGGGGAACACCAACAAAAGAGGCAAATTCCTGACCAGTTAACCTAGAAAAAGAGAAATTCCTGCCCCTATATCCCACCACTAATCAGGTTATGCCGAATAGCAGACAAGATTAATCCCAACAGCTCCGAAAAACCTAGAACATATTGCAAACAAAGCTTAAACTTTTCTGCACTAAAAGGAAAGCACAATCTGCCTTTAGAGGTTTAAAGTAGAGATGAGCGGGTTCGGTTCCTCGGAATCCGAACCCGCCCGAACTTCAGATTTTTTCTCACGGGTCCGAGCGACTCGGATCCTCCCGCCTTGCTCGGTTAACCCGAGCGCGCCCGAACGTCATCATCCCGCTGTCGGATTCTCGCGAGACTTGGATTCTATATAAGGAGCCGCGCGTCGCCGCCATTTTCACACGTGCATTGAGATTGATAGGGAGAGGACGTGGCTGGCGTCCTCTCCGTTTATAGAGAAGAGACTAGAGTAGAGAGAGACACAGTATTTAGTAATTTTGGGGAGCATTTTTAGGAGTACTACTACTTGCTGAAGTGTAGTGTGACTGTATATGTATATCTGACTTGTGGGGGAGACAGTGGGGAGCAGTTAGAGTCTGAGAGCAGGAGTACATATTTTAACGTACAGTGCACACTTTTGCTGCCAGAGTGCCAGCCACACTGCCATTGTGATCACACTGACCACCAGTATATTGTGATTGTCTGCTTAGGAGTACTACTTGCAAGTTGCTGATAGTGTGACCAGTGACCTGACCACCAGTTTAATTAATCACCACCAGTTTAATATATATATATATATATAATTGTATATATATATAATTGTATACCACCTACCCGTGTTTTTTTTTTTCTTTCTTCTTGATACATACTATAGTAGCTTACTGTAGCAGTCTGCGGTGCTGAGCTGACAGTGTCCAGCAGGTCCGTCATCAGTCATTACATAATAAATATATATACCTGTCCGGCTGCAGTACTAGTGATATTATATATATATATATATATTAATTTCATCTCATTATCATCCAGTCTATATTAGCAGCAGACACAGTACGGTAGTCCACGGCTGTAGCTACCTCTGTGTCGGCAGTCGCTCGTCCATCCATAATTGTATACCACCTACCCGTGGTTTTTTTTTTTCTTTCTTCTTGATACATACTACTATAGTAGCTTACTGTAGCAGTCTGCGGTGCTGAGCTGACTGTGTCCAGCAGGTCCGTCATTACATAATAAATATATATACCTGTCCGGCTGCAGTACTAGTGATATTATATATATATATATATTAATTTCATCTCATTATCATCTAGTCTATATTAGCAGCAGACACAGTACGGTAGTCCATGGCTGTAGCTACCTCTGTGTCGGCAGTCGCTCGTCCATCCATAATTGTATACCACCTACCCGTGGTTTTTTTTTTTCTTTCTTCTTGATACATACTACTATAGTAGCTTACTGTAGCAGTCTGCGGTGCTGAGCTGACAGTGTCCAGCAGGTCCGTCATCAGTCATTACATAATAAATATATATACCTGTCCGGCTGCAGTACTAGTGATATTATATATATATATATATATTAATTTCATCTCATTATCATCCAGTCTATATTAGCAGCAGACACAGTACGGTAGTCCACGGCTGTAGCTACCTCTGTGTCGGCAGTTGCTCGTCCATCCATAATTGTATACCACCTACCCGTGGTTTTTTTTTTTCTTTCTTCTTGATACATACTACTATAGTAGCTTACTGTAGCAGTCTGCGGTGCTGAGCTGACAGTGTCCAGCAGGTCCGTCATCAGTCATTACATAATAAATATATATACCTGTCCGGCTGCAGTACTAGTGATATTATATATATATATTAATTTCATCTCATTATCATCCAGTCTATATTAGCAGCAGACACAGTACGGTAGTCCACGGCTGTAGCTACCTCTGTGTCGGCAGTCGCTCGTCCATCCATAATTGTATACCACCTACCCGTGGTTTTTTTTTTTTTCTTTCTTCTTGATACATACTACTATAGTAGCTTACTGTAGCAGTCTGCGGTGCTGAGCTGACAGTGTCCAGCAGGTCCGTCATTACATAATAAATATATATACCTGTCCGGCTGCAGTACTAGTGATATTATATATATATATATTAATTTCATCTCATTATCATCCAGTCTATATTAGCAGCAGACACAGTACGGTAGTCCACGTCTGTAGCTACCTCTGTGTCGGCAGTCGCTCGTCCATCCATAATTGTATACTAGTATCCATCCATCTCCATTGTTTACCTGAGGTGCCTTTTAGTTGTGCCTATTAAAATATGGAGAACAAAAATGTTGAGGTTCCAAAAATAGGGAAAGATCAAGATCCACTTCCACCTCGTGCTGAAGCTGCTGCCACTAGTCATGGCCGAGACGATGAAATGCCATCAACGTCGTCTGCCAAGGCCGATGCCCAATGTCTTAGTACAGAGCATGTAAAATCCAAAACACCAAATATCAGTAAAAAAAGGACTCCAAAATCTAAAATAAAATTGTCGGAGGAGAAGCGTAAACTTGCCAATATGCCATTTACCACACGGAGTGGCAAGGAACGGCTGAGGCCCTGGCCTATGTTCATGGCTAGTGGTTCAGCTTCACATGAGGATGGAAGCACTCAGCCTCTCGCTAGAAAAATGAAAAGACTCAAGCTGGCAAAAGCACCGCAAAGAACTGTGCGTTCTTCGAAATCCCAAATCCACAAGGAGAGTCCAATTGTGTCGGTTGCGATGCCTGACCTTCCCAACACTGGACGTGAAGAGCATGCGCCTTCCACCATTTGCACGCCCCCTGCAAGTGCTGGAAGGAGCACCCGCAGTCCAGTTCCTGATAGTCAGATTGAAGATGTCAGTGTTGAAGTACACCAGGATGAGGAGGATATGGGTGTTGCTGGCGCTGGGGAGGAAATTGACAAGGAGGATTCTCATGGTGAGGTGGTTTGTTTAAGTCAGGCACCCGGGGAGACACCTGTTGTCCGTGGGAGGAATATGGCCGTTGACATGCCTGGTGAAAATACCAAAAAAATCAGCTCTTCGGTGTGGAAGTATTTCAACAGAAATGCGGACAACATTTGTCAAGCCGTGTGTTGCCTTTGTCAAGCTGTAATAAGTAGGGGTAAGGACGTTAACCACCTCGGAACATCCTCCCTTATACGTCACCTGCAGCGCATTCATAATAAGTCAGTGACAAGTTCAAAAACTTTGGGCGACAGCGGAAGCAGTCCACTGACCAGTAAATCCCTTCCTCTTGTAACCAAGCTCACGCAAACCACCCCACCAACTCCCTCAGTGTCAATTTCCTCCTTCCCCAGGAATGCCAATAGTCCTGCAGGCCATGTCACTGGCAATTCTGACGAGTCCTCTCCTGCCTGGGATTCCTCCGATGCCTCCTTGCGTGTAACGCCTACTGCTGCTGGCGCTGCTGTTGTTGCTGCTGGGAGTCGATGGTCATCCCAGAGGGGAAGTCGTAAGCCCACTTTTACTACTTCCACCAAGCAATTGACTGTCCAACAGTCCTTTGCGAGGAAGATGAAATATCACAGCAGTCATCCTGTTGCAAAGCGGATAACTGAGGCCTTGACAACTATGTTGGTGTTAGACGTGCGTCCGGTATCCGCCGTTAGTTCACAGGGAACTAGACAATTTCTTGAGGTAGTGTGCCCCCGTTACCAAATACCATCTAGGTTCCACTTCTCTAGGCAGGCGATACCGAGAATGTACACGGACGTCAGAAAAAGACTCACCAGTGTCCTAAAAAATGCAGTTGTACCCAATGTCCACTTAACCACGGACATGTGGAAAAGTGGAGCAGGGCAGGGTCAGGACTATATGACTGTGACAGCCCACTGGGTAGATGTATGGACTCCCGCCGCAAGAACAGCAGCGGCGGCACCAGTAGCAGCATCTCGCAAACGCCAACTCTTTCCTAGGCAGGCTACGCTTTGTATCACCGGTTTCCAGAATACGCACACAGCTGAAAACCTCTTACGGCAACTGAGGAAGATCATCGCGGAATGGCTTACCCCAATTGGACTCTCCTGTGGATTTGTGGCATCGGACAACGCCAGCAATATTGTGTGTGCATTAAATCTGGGCAAATTCCAGCACGTCCCATGTTTTGCACATACCTTGAATTTGGTGGTGCAGAATTTTTTAAAAAACGACAGGGGCGTGCAAGAGATGCTGTCGGTGGCCAGAAGAATTGCTGGACACTTTCGGCGTACAGGCACCACGTACAGAAGACTGGAGCACCACCAAAAACGCCTGAACCTGCCCTGCCATCATCTGAAGCAAGAAGTGGTAACGAGGTGGAATTCAACCCTATATATGCTTCAGAGGTTGGAGGAGCAGCAAAAGGCCATTCAAGCCTATACAATTGAGCACGATATAGGAGGTGGAATGTACCTGTCTCAAGCGCAGTGGAGAATGATTTCAACGTTGTGCAAGGTTCTGCAACCTTTTGAACTTGCCACACGTGAAGTCAGTTCAGACACTGCCAGCCTGAGTCAGGTCATTCCCCTCATCAGGCTTTTGCAGAAGAAGCTGGAGGCATTGAAGGAGGAGCTAAAAGGGAGCGATTCCGCTAGGCATGTGGGACTTGTGGATGGAGCCCTTAATTCGCTTAAAAAGGATTCACGGGTGGTCAATCTGTTGAAATCAGAGCACTACATTTTGGCCACCGTGCTCGATCCTAGATTTAAAACCTACCTTGGATCTCTCTTTCCGGCACACACAAGTCTGCTGGGGTTCAAAGACCTGCTGTTGACAAAATTGTCAAGTCAAGCGGAACGCGACCTGTCAACATCTCCTCCTTCACATTCTCCCGCAACTGGGGGTGCGAGGAAAAGGCTCAGAATTCCGAGCCCACCCGCTGGTGGTGATGCAGGGCAGTCTGGAGCGACTGCTGATGCTGACATCTGGTCCGGACTGAAGGACCTGACAACGATTACGGACATGTCGTCTACTGTCACTGCATATGATTCTCTCACCATTGAAAGAATGGTGGAGGATTATATGAGTGACCGCATCCAAGTAGGCACGTCAGACAGTCCGTACTTATACTGGCAGGAAAAAGAGGCAATTTGGAGGCCCTTGCACAAACTGGCTTTATTCTACCTAAGTTGCCCTCCCACAAGTGTGTACTCCGAAAGAGTGTTTAGTGGCGCCGCTCACCTTGTCAGCAATCGGCGTACGAGGTTACTTCCAGAAAATGTGGAGAAGATGATGTTCATTAAAATGAATTATAATCAATTCCTCCGTGGAGACATTGACCAGCAGCAATTGCCTCCACAAAGTACACAGGGAGCTGAGATGGTGGATTCCAGTGGGGACGAATTGATAATCTGTGAGGAGCGGGATGTACACGGTGATATATCGGAGGATGATGATGAGGTGGACATCTTGCCTCTGTAGAGCCAGTTTGTGCAAGGAGAGATTAATTGCTTCTTTTTCGGTGGGGGTCCAAACCAACCCGTCATTTCAGTCACAGTCGTGTGGCAGACCCTGTCACTGAAATGATGGGTTGGTTAAAGTGTGCATGTCCTGTTTATACAACATAAGGGTGGGTGGGAGGGCCCAAGGACAATTCCATCTTGCACCTCTTTTTTCTTTCATTTTTATTTGCGTCATGTGCTGTTTGGGGAGTGTTTTTTGGAAGGGCCATCCTGCGTGACACTGCAGTGCCACTCCTAGATGGGCCAGGTGTTTGTGTCGGCCACTAGGGTCGCTTAGCTTACTCACACAGCTACCTCATTGCGCCTCTTTTTTTCTTCTTTGCGTCATGTGCTGTTTGGGGAGTGTTTTTTGGAAGGGCCATCCTCGTGACACTGCAGTGCCACTCCTAGATGGGCCAGGTGTTTGTGTCGGCCACTAGGGTCGCTTAGCTTACTCACACAGCTACCTCATTGCGCCTCTTTTTTTCTTTGCGTCATGTGCTGTTTGGGGAGTGTTTTTTGGAAGGGCCATCCTGCGTGACACTGCAGTGCCACTCCTAGATGGGCCAGGTGTTTGTGTCGGCCACTAGGGTCGCTTAGCTTACTCACACAGCTACCTCATTGCGCCTCTTTTTTTCTTCTTTGCGTCATGTGCTGTTTGGGGAGTGTTTTTTGGAAGGGCCATCCTCGTGACACTGCAGTGCCACTCCTAGATGGGCCAGGTGTTTGTGTCGGCCACTAGGGTCGCTTAGCTTACTCACACAGCTACCTCATTGCGCCTCTTTTTTTCTTTGCGTCATGTGCTGTTTGGGGAGTGTTTTTTGGAAGGGCCATCCTGCGTGACACTGCAGTGCCACTCCTAGATGGGCCAGGTGTTTGTGTCGGCCACTAGGGTCGCTTAGCTTACTCACACAGCTACCTCATTGCGCCTCTTTTTTTCTTCTTTGCGTCATGTGCTGTTTGGGGAGTGTTTTTTGGAAGGGCCATCCTGCGTGACACTGCAGTGCCACTCCTAGATGGGCCAGGTGTTTGTGTCGGCCACTAGGGTCGCTTAGCTTACTCACACAGCTACCTCATTGCGCCTCTTTTTTTCTTTGCGTCATGTGCTGTTTGGGGAGTGTTTTTTGGAAGGGCCATCCTGCGTGACACTGCAGTGCCACTCCTAGATGGGCCAGGTGTTTGTGTCGGCCACTAGGGTCGCTTAGCTTACTCACACAGCTACCTCATTGCGCCTCTTTTTTTCTTCTTTGCGTCATGTGCTGTTTGGGGAGTGTTTTTTGGAAGGGCCATCCTGCGTGACACTGCAGTGCCACTCCTAGATGGGCCAGGTGTTTGTGTCGGCCACTAGGGTCGCTTAGCTTACTCACACAGCTACCTCATTGCGCCTCTTTTTTTCTTTGCATCATGTGCTGTTTGGGGAGTGTTTTTTGGAAGGGCCATCCTGCGTGACACTGCAGTGCCACTCCTAGATGGGCCAGGTGTTTGTGTCGGCCACTAGGGTCGCTTAGCTTACTCACACAGCTACCTCATTGCGCCTCTTTTTTTCTTCTTTGCGTCATGTGCTGTTTGGGGAGTGTTTTTTGGAAGGGCCATCCTGCGTGACACTGCAGTGCCACTCCTAGATGGGCCAGGTGTTTGTGTCGGCCACTAGGGTCGCTTAGCTTACTCACACAGCTACCTCATTGCGCCTCTTTTTTTCTTCTTTGCGTCATGTGCTGTTTGTGGAGTGTTTTTTGGAAGGGCCATCCTGCGTGACACTGCAGTGCCACTCCTAGATGGGCCAGGTGTTTGTGTCGGCCACTAGGGTCGCTTAGCTTACTCACACAGCTACCTCATTGCGCCTCTTTTTTTCTTTGCGTCATGTGCTGTTTGGGGAGTGTTTTTTGGAAGGGCCATCCTGCGTGACACTGCAGTGCCACTCCTAGATGGGCCAGGTGTTTGTGTCGGCCACTAGGGTCGCTTAGCTTAGTCATCCAGCGACCTCTGTGCAAATTTTAGGACTAAAAATAATATTGTGAGGTGTGAGGTATTCAGAATAGACTGAAAATTAGTGGAAATTATGGTTTTTGTGGTTAATAATACTTTGGGATCAAAATGACCCCCAAATTCTATGATTTAAGCTGTTTTTTAGTGTTTTTTGAAAAAAACACCCGAATCCAAAACACACCCGATTCCGACAAAAAAAATTCGGTGAGGTTTTGCCAAAACGCGGTCGAACCCAAAACACGGCCGCGGAACCGAACCCAAAACCAAAACACAAAACCCGAAAAATTTCAAGTGCACATCTCTAGTTTAAAGTCGGTTATGCAAATTATGTGCCTTTCATTATCATAAATGATCTATCTGCAAATGTCAGAGTGCTACACAATAATACAGGGCTTAACAACACTCTAGATTACCTACTTATCTAAAATAATCAGATGATACAGACATCAAAAAAGATGTTTAAAATTGGTCAGTCTTTTATTTATAAATAAATAAATATATATCTATATCTATCTATATCTATATCTATATATATATATATATATATATATATACATGTATGTATATATATACAGTATAGGGCAGCGACAGAAAGAACAGGCAGCTGATCAGTGACCATATGTCTTATGACAATGATGACAATAAATTGCAGTGCAAATTTCCCTTCTCAATTGCAAATATAAGGTCTTAGACTCCTGTATCAATTGTCATGCTGCGCTTCATCTCACCCTGCGCTATCACTATACCTCATGACATATTCCCACTGTTCAGATTTCACATGCCTTTCCAAATATGGTTTTCAGGTGACAAAGTTTCCTCAGATACAGCACTACATGGGCAGGGCCGGCTCTAGGCCTACTAGCGACCTGAGCGAGAAAATGTTGACGCACCCCACCAAGCGCGCGCCAAAGGCATGCGCGCACCAGGAAAAGTGGGCATGGCCTTGCAACTTTATATTATCAAACTATAAATAAATAGATTTTAACACCCCCTTTACACACACAATTATCAGCCTTACACATAACGCCCAGAGTAGTGTTCCTTACACATAATGTCTCCAGTATAGTGTCAGATACACATAATACCTCCAGTAGTGCCAAATACACATACACCCCCAGTAGTACCAGATACACATTATATGCCCCCAGCAGTGTCAGATACACATGATATGCCCCAACAGTGCCAGATATACATTATATGCCCCCACAGTTTCAGAAAAACATTATATGCCCCCACAGTGCCAGATACACATTATATGCCCCCACAGTGCCAGATACACATTATATGCCCTAACAGTGCCAGATACACATAATATGCCCCAACAGTGCCAGACACATATACTATGCCCCCACACTGCCAGAAACACATAATATGCCCCAACAGTGCCAGATACACAAAATATGCCCCAACAGTTCCAGATACACATAATATGCTCCCACATTGTCAAATACACATAATATGCCCCCTCATTGTCAGAGACACATTATATGCCCACACAGTGCCAGATACACATTATATGCCCTCAGCAGTGCCAGATACACATAAGCCCCCACCAGTGCAGTGCCAGATACACATATGCCCCAACCAGTGCAGTGCCAGATACACATTATATGCCCCCACAGTGCCAGATACAAATATGCTTCCAGTAGTGCAGTGCCAGATACACATATGCCCCCAGCTGTGCCAGATAAACATATGCCATATGCAGTGCAGTTCCCAATACACACTATATGCCCCCACATTGTCAGATACAAATTATATGCCCCCCACAGTGCCAGCTATACATTATATGCCCCAACAGTGCCAGATACACATTATATGCCACCACAGTGCCAGATACACATCATATGCCCCCACATTGTCAGATACACATTATATGCCTCCACAGTGCCAGATACACATGCCCCCACAGTGCCAGATAAACATGCCCCCACAGTACCAGATACACATGTTCCCTGTAGTGCTGCTCATTGCACCAGCCTCTCTTGCTGCTGCCGCCATCTCAGCCGCTGCTTCTGTGTGAGGGGAGGAGAGCGCAGCATGCACTTCTACTGCCCCTCAGTCCCGCCTTAAGCGGCCCCCTGCCTGAAATCTACCACCAGTCCATTAGCCAGTCAAAGCTCGCAGTTCGGCAGCAGCTGCCACTGCCAGTCCATGACTCTGATTGGCTGACGGACCGGTGTCTAATTTAAAATTGCAGCCTGCTAACAGCTGCCCTTACGAGTCGACGAGTCGGCGCCCAGCATGGTCCTGTACATGGGTGCTGATATGTTGTCTTTGATCATGTGATCATTCTGCTCCTATCCTAGACTTCATTATTCCACATGACTACTACAGCCAATCCACTCCCTGAGCACCCTATTTAATATCTCCAAGTTCACTAGCACAAGTACAACTTGTCTCACCACTAGTTACTGATGAGTAGCTCCATCTACTGACTTCCTTTGCTTGTCACTTTCTGAGTGTATTAGGATATCCTGTACAAACCTCACAGCCCTGTGCTAGTGCTCTCCTGTGGTACTCTGCCGCTAATATACCAAAGCCTACTGGAAGTCTTGTTGCTTTACCTGTGTATCACAGTCTGTACTAACATCCTGGAACTTCCTCCACCTAACAACCCATATACTTACTGGTTCCCTTTGAGCAGTCTACACCAGTATATTACTTCACACAGCTACCATCACCTGCTAATTCAGTGCAAAGTTCCAAACAGCATTTCAGTGTGCTTCCATTTTAGCTAAACTCCAGCTGGCTGATTTCATCTCAGCATCTGTGCTGCATACAGATATCCAGCCTCCATTTCAAATTCTACTTGCAGAGGGTGCAAGTAATAGTGTGTATCCTGGTCCTCACCATGTTTTCTCACAATTCTTAAAGCACCGCACACCTTCCAGTGTTCTAGGTAGTGCCTCTACCCAGGTTTAATCTGTCCTGCCTTACTGCTCCTGTGAGTTCTAACCAATGAGTAAAAGCATTATCCGTGCATCTAGTTTCACCCACACCAGTTCTCATCAATTTTGACCAGTGGTCCCAGTTCCGTGCCCAACAACAAATATGGAGTCTGACACTAATACACTAAAGGTCTCATTAGAAAACCGATGTTGCTGACCACAGTAGGAAAATCATCCTACTTTGTGTATTGAATGGGATGCCACCAAATATTATTGCAGAGAAATGCACTGGACTGCCTTTCTATACTGCCACGTACAGAACCTGCTAAGGAGCTGAGCCTACCACCATATCTCAAACCAAACTACTTAAACCCCTAAAAAAGCTCTCTAAATACAGAAACAGATCCTCATCACTGAGGTGCACCCCATCTGAGCTGAACCAGTTAGCACCAATATAACAAATGATTCAGTGATGAACCCCAACATCAGATAACTTAGTGAACTTACATACCACCAACAAATTAACTTTCCTCCTAGACTTGTTACAACATCACTATGGTCACCATGCCATGACTTCTATGCAGGGCCGGTTCTAGCCCTTGTGGCGCCCTGGGCGAAAATAGGGGAGCGGCATCATAACAGGGCATAGTCAATGTGCCCCCAATAGTACTGCCCCCGTTTGTGCCCCCAGTAGTATTGCCCCCATTTGTGCCCCCAGTTGTATTGCCCCAGTTTGTGCCCCCAGTAGTATTTCCCCCATTTGTGTGGCTTTTAAAAATAAAAAAAATAATACTTACCATCCCCGTTCCAGATTCCCGGCCGCTGCTGCCCACTGCTCTCTGTCTCTGTCTCTGGCCGCTGGTGCCGCTCCTCTGATCTATGGGAGAGACGTCATGACATCTCTCTCATAGAAACGCATAGACACTAGAGATCACTCATGACCCCTAGTGTCTATGTGCCGCTCCCACAATGCCGTGCGGTGCATCGCGCACCTCACAGCAGTACTGGCACGGGTGGAGGGGGGGCACCACTAGTAGCGGATCTTGCAGCGGCACCCTCCGGAAGGCGGTGCCCCGGGCAAAAGTACCGCGTGCCCGTACCATGATCCGCTACTGCTTCTATGGAATGATGAAGTACCATACAAGTGAACACCAGGACAGTACAATAGCCATAAAATCATGGGAAATGAAGAACTTTAAGTCTAGAGATGACCCCCCCAAATGTAGTTCTAAACCCTCAAAAGTCTGTATAAGGTGGCTAGGCTATGTAGACGAGGCAGGAAAGCATCCCAAGTGCAATCCTCAGCTGCTACATCCACTTGATGAGATGTGGAAACAGCTTCAACATAACAAATTTCTTGGCCA
This sequence comes from Pseudophryne corroboree, assembly GCF_028390025.1. Taxonomy (NCBI): domain Eukaryota; kingdom Metazoa; phylum Chordata; class Amphibia; order Anura; family Myobatrachidae; genus Pseudophryne; species Pseudophryne corroboree. Next base: position 853,559,352 of record NC_086444.1, on the reverse strand, counting down.
GCCCTCTGACCACCCACCCTTCCAGCTAAGCAGCATCAAACCAAGAACCATCCAAGTGTGTGCCAAAACCCAATGCTACCACTCTGTCTGTAAAAAGCTGAAGATACACTTGGATAAGGCAGGAGATCACCAGAAACTCACTCCATTAAAGTAATCCTAAAAGGTGTCCCACACAGCATACAAACTAATGAACTGGCACACCTTTACACACCAGCTTGTGACAAAAAATAAACCAATATGCAAAATTAAACAGCCCCAGCAAATACTGCCCTTGATGGAGCATTCCTTTACCCTCAGCCAAAAGCAACATGGTAGCATTGTTAAGCTTAATCACCTTCTCCCTGGGCAGCCTTCAGCAGCCCAAGACATGGTCAATCTTGATGCTGAGATTGAAAAGGCAAGTACAGGGACCCTCAAACTTTTCAGCCATGAAAGTGACTCGAGAACAGCATGCACAAGGAGAACAGAAGTGAAGCACAACAAGCTGGACCAGCCAGTCTGACACATTAAAAATCATTACTAACATGAGGATGAACAGACTCCCCTGTACCCCCGTACATGCATTAATGGGGGAAGGAGTTAAAAAATAAAAAAAACACTCACAAGATAAACTCATGGGCTGGCACTTATGCATACAGAATCCATTATCAAGTTTGAAGCCTATCAAGTGGAAAGAGTCAGGGTGGAAGGTAAACTCAACATCAGTATTACCCAGTAGGGCCCCCCGGACCAATTGAGTGCACCATCTCCAAGGTCACATGAAAATATTGATAACAAATTCTGGAGAGTCTCAGGAATGGCATAATTCAGCCTGCTGTTTATACCAACGTAATCATTTAGGTAGAACACCCACACCAACCAACAAGGGTGATAAACGAAAAAAGAGACGTCTCCCAGCGCTAAAAATAATCAGGTTTGGAGTTGATTATAATTAGTGATATCTATAAATATACTTAAGAATCACTCAAAAAGCACTAAAAACGGCAATATAATTTATAAATGAATTTTTTATTGACCTGGTACAAAATAAAATGGGACCCTAGTCATAAGGTCTTCTCTATTCTTAAAATTAAAAGTGATCCTAATACCGGTATACAAGAAAAGTTACAAACAACATAGGAACATAAAAAACATAAAAACATAAAACACACAGTGATGCGCTAGATGGCGGTTTATTCACTGTACAAATTCCTCAGATATGTATAGGTACATAGGGCTGATTTATATACCACAGTCAGTGTTCATATTAGGAGTGCATCCAATAGATGGGACATCAGGGACACGCTAAATAGCGATGAATGTTTGTATTCCTTTAAGTGAAGTGCTGTCACAGTCACTACTCGTATGTGGAATCGATCCAACAGAGATTCTGGTAATTACCAGCCAACCTACATAAAGTCTATAATTGACAAAGACTATGAAGGCGGGGGTCTTCACTTCTGAGTGTGTTCAGGATATATAGCCGCACTTACTTCAAAGTATCCGGAAGTCGATAGAACGGGTGTCTGCCGGCAGACGAGATGGCTCCACGATCAACTATAGCACGACAGCGCAGTCCTCTACCCTTTGTTTTTACATTTATCGCTATATCCACACACGAGGACAGCTGCCGTCTGCTTAAAAGATGACCCTGAGTAGGGAAGAACGTATTAGAGTTCTTAATGAATTTGTACCCTCATTAGGATCTTACCAACAAAGGAATGTGGAGGCGACAGAGGATACCTTCTGTAGTCTGTACACCCGACTAGAAAAATTAGAGATACAGGAGATCAAACAGTGGTGGGAAAGCACCACACTTGCTAAATATATTGAAAAACAGATGATACCAAGGGGTCTAAGAATAATAAAAAATCCATCCTTTCTATCGAAAAATGAAAGTTTTCTGAAAAAATGGAACAACACATTGGATGATTGTTCTACCAATCTAATGAGATTGATCATCGCAGATAGAGAGGAAAGCATTCATAGCCTAGAAGAAGAAATAAAGGAGATAAGAAAAAACTTAGACCCATGGAGCAAATAGCAGATTTTAAAAATCTGGAGAATCTCACCAATATTAAATTACAGAAGATAGAACAAGAGATTATAGAACAAAAAAAGAAAAAACTTACAAGAGACCATGAGGACTACAAAGGAGATATTAGAAATTGGAAATTGGATAGAAGAACTCCACATACTATGGATGGAAAATTGAAGCCATATGTTAGAGAACAGAGACAGACCTATTTACCGTCACGATTAGAGAAGGGTTATCAATACTATGAACCTTACAGACAACAAAGAAGAAGTAACCTTGGAGCTGACACCCAACGAGGGGCAGAAAGTGGTGACCAATGGAGAAAACAGACCAAGCAATATCTGGACGATGAGAGGAATCACCAATATACTGCCCAAAGAGAGCTTTCTAGGCAGACCAGTAAGGACAAACCCAGAAGAGAGGAATCGGTATATGGAAGAGAAGTGAGACGATATTCGAGAGGGCCAGAAAGAACTGAGAGGAATAAGGACCGAGTGAAAGATTCCCATAAAAACAACTACCCCACCACAGACACCCTGATTAGGAGTTTCAATAATGGGAGGGAAGATTATCAAGAAATCCTAGATCTATCTGCCCGAGCACTGATGGAACGTCTAGACAGAAGAGAGAAAAAAGAAACGGTGTTCAAAGTTAACCATCCAAATAGGGAAGAGGTGGAGCAAGATGAGACAGAAGCCTTCCTCGATGCTTTTTTAGAGTTGGCACAACAACAGAAAAATATTTCATCACAGGATCTGGGAGCAATACCAAAAAGAACCCCAGATCACAATTTGGGAAAGAGAAGACGACGAAAAAGAAGCTCTACCACCGAAAACGAGGAAAACGCGGGGGAGCTAAAAACAGGATTAAAGAAAAAACTAAGGAAAAACAACAGAAAAACCCTACGCAGGGGATATTCAACTTAAGCAAACACCATCTGACCCCACTAGAAACCAAAGTTCTCGAAAAGGGTCTCAAATTTGCCCCTACCAATACTCTAAATAAATTTGACACCATTGTAGACCTTCATAAGTTTATTAGGACCATAACATTAAAGAAATTTTTCCTACGGAAAAAATAAGAATTTACTTACCGATAATTCTATTTCTCGGAGTCCGTAGTGGATGCTGGGGTTCCTGAAAGGACCACGGGGAATAGCGGCTCCGCAGGAGACAGGGCACAAAAAGTAAAGCTTTTCCAGATCAGGTGGTGTGCACTGGCTCCTCCCCCTATGACCCTCCTCCAGACTCCAGTTAGGTACTGTGCCCGGACGAGCGTACACAATAAGGGAGGATTTTGAATCCCGGGTAAGACATACCAGCCACACCAATCACACCGTACAACTTGTGATCTAAACCCAGTTAACAGTATGATAACAGAGGAGCCTCTGAAAGATGGCTCCCTAAACAATAACCCGAATTAGTTAACAATAACTATGTACAAGTATTGCAGATAATCCGCACTTGGGATGGGCGCCCAGCATCCACTACGGACTCCGAGAAATAGAATTATCGGTAAGTAAATTCTTATTTTCTCTATCGTCCTAGTGGATGCTGGGGTTCCTGAAAGGACCATGGGGATTATACCAAAGCTCCCAAACGGGCGGGAGAGTGCGGATGACTCTGCAGCACCGAATGAGAGAACTCCAGGTCCTCCTTTGCCAGGGTATCAAATTTGTAGAATTTTACAAACGTGTTCTCCCCTGACCACGTAGCTGCTCGGCAGAGTTGTAATGCCGAGACCCCTCGGGCAGCCGCCCAAGATGAGCCCACCTTCCTTGTGGAATGGGCCTTAACAGATTTAGGCTGTGGCAGGCCTGCCACAGAATGTGCAAGTTGAATTGTGTTACAAATCCAACGAGCAATCGACTGCTTAGAAGCAGGCGCACCCAACTTGTTGGGTGCATACAGTATAAACAGCGAGTCAGATTTTCTGACTCCAGCCGTCCTTGAAATGTATATTTTTAAAGCTCTGACAACGTCCAACAACTTGGAGTCCTCCAAGTCGCTTGTAGCCGCAGGCACTACAATAGGCTGGTTCAGGTGAAACGCTGATACCACCTTAGGGAGAAAATGCGGACGCGTCCGCAGCCCTGCCCTATCCGAATGGAAAATTAAATAAGGGCTTTTATAAGATAAAGCCGCCAGTTCAGATACTCTCCTGGCGGACGCCAGGGCCAGTAACATAGTCACTTTCCATGTGAGATATTTCAAATCCACATTTTTTAGTGGTTCAAACCAATGGGATTTGAGGAAATCTAAAACTACATTTAGATCCCACGGTGCCACCGGAGGCACCACAGGAGGCTGTATATGCAGTACTCCTTTGACAAAAGTCTGGACCTCAGGAACTGAGGCCAATTCTTTTTGGAAGAATATTGACAGGGCCGAAATTTGAACCTTAATAGATCCCAATTTGAGACCCATAGACAATCCTGATTGCAGGAAATGTAGGAAACGACCCAGTTGAAATTCCTCCGTCGGAGCACTCCGATCCTCGCACCACGCAACATATTTCCGCCAAATGCGGTGATAATGCTTCGCGGTGACTTACTTTCTTGCCTTAATCAAGGTAGGAATGACTTCTTCTGGAATGCCTTTTCCTTTTAGGATCTGGCGTTCAACCGCCATGCCGTCAAACGCAGCCGCGGTAAGTCTTGGAATAGACACGGTCCCTGCTGAAGCAGGTCCTGTCTTAGAGGTAGAGGCCACGGATCGTCCGTGACCATCTCTTGAAGTTCCGGGTACCAAGACCTTCTTGGCCAATCCGGAGCCACTAGTATCGTTCTTACTCCGCTTTGCCGTATGATTCTCAATACCTTTGGTATGAGAGGCAGAGGAGGAAACACATACACCGACTGGTACACCCAAGGTGTTACCAGCGCGTCCACAGCTATTGCCTGTGGATCTCTTGACCTGGCGCAATACCTGTCCAGTTTTTTGTTGAGGCGAGACGCCATCATGTCCACCATTGGTCTTTCCCAACGGTTTATTAGCATGTGGAAAACTTCTGGATGAAGTCCCCACTCTCCCGGGTGAAGATCGTGTCTGCTGAGGAAGTCTGCTTCCCAGTTGTCCACTCCCGGGATGAACACTGCTGACAGTGCTATCACGTGATTCTCCGCCCAGCGAAGGATCCTGGCAGCTTCTGCCATTGCACTCCTGCTTCTTGTGCCGCCCTGTCTGTTTACATGGGCGACTGCCGTGATGTTGTCCGACTGGATCAACACCGGTCTTCCTTGAAGCAGAGGTTCCGCCTGGCTTAGAGCATTGTAGATTGCTCTTAGTTCCAGAATGTTTATGTGAAGAGACTTTTCCAAGCTCGACCACACTCCCTGGAAGTTTCTTCCTTGTGTGACTGCTCCCCAGCCTCTCAGGCTGGCGTCCGTGGTCACCAGGATCCAATCCTGTATGCCGAATCTGCGGCCCTCCAATAGATGAGCCCTCTGCAACCACCACAGAAGAGATACCCTTGTCCTTGGAGACAGGGTTATCCGCAGGTGCATCTGAAGATGCGTGCATTGATGTACAGACACCTTTCCTGGTTTTAGGAGATTCCTGACCAGGTCGGATAACTCCTTGGCTTTTTCCTCGGGAAGAAAAACCTTTTTCTGAACCGTGTCCAGAATCATCCCTAGGAACAGCAGACGAGTTGTCGGCATTAATTGGGATTTTGGAATATTCAGAATCCATCCGTGCTGCTTTAGCACCTCTTGAGATATTGCTAATCCCATCTCTAGCTGTTCTCTGGACCTTGCCCTTATTAGGAGATCGTCCAAGTATGGGATAATTAATACGCCTTTTCTTCGAAGAAGAATCATCATCTCGGCCATTACCTTTGTAAAGACCCGAGGTGCCGTGGACAAACCAAACGGCAGCGTCTGAAACTGATAGTGACAGTTTTGTACAACGAACCTGAGGTACCCCTGGTGTGAGGGGTAAATTGGAACGTGAAGATACGCATCCTTGATGTCCAAGGATACCATAAAGTCCCCTTCTTCCAGGTTCGCTATCACTGCTCTGAGTGACTCCATCTTGAACTTGAACTTCTTTATGTACAGGTTCAAGGACTTCAGATTTAGAATAGGCCTTACCGAGCCATCCGGCTTCGGTACCACAAATAGAGTGGAATAATACCCCTTCCCTTGTTGTAGAAGAGGTACCTTGACTATCACCTGCTGAGAGTACAGCTTGTGAATGGCTTCCAAAACCGTCTCCCTTTCGGAAGGGGACGTTGGTAAAGCAGACTTCAGGAAACGGCGAGGTGGATCTGTCTCTAATTCCAACCTGTACCCCTGAGATATTATCGGCAGGATCCAGGGATCTACCTGCGAGTGAGCCCACTGCGCGCTGTAATTTTTGAGACGACCTCCCACCGTCCCCGAGTCCGCTTGAGAAGCCCCAGCGTCATGCTGAGGCTTTTGTAGAAGCCGGGGAGGGCTTCTGTTCCTGGGAAGGAGCTGCCTGTTGCTGTTTCTTCCCTCGACCTCTGCCTCGTGGCAGATATGAATAGCCCTTTGCTCTCTTATTTTTAAAGGAACGAAAGGGCTGCGGTTGAAAAGTCGGTGCCTTTTTTTGTTGGGGAGTGACTTGAGGTAGAAAGGTGGATTTCCCGGCTGTAGCCGTGGCCACCAAATCTGATAGACCGACTCCAAATAACTCCTCCCCTTTATACGGCAAAACTTCCATATGCCGTTTTGAATCCGCATCGCCTGTCCACTGTCGCGTCCATAAAGCTCTTCTGGCCGAAATGGACATAGCACTTACCCGTGATGCCAGTGTGCAGATATCCCTCTGTGCATCACGCATATAAAGAAATGCATCCTTTATTTGTTCTAACGACAGTAAAATATTGTCCCTGTCCAGGGTATCAATATTTTCAATCAGGGACTCTGACCAAACTACCCCAGCACTGCACATCCAGGCAGTCGCTATAGCTGGTCGTAGTATAACACCTGCATGTGTGTATATACTTTTTTGGATATTTTCCATCCTCCTATCTGATGGATCTTTAAGTGCGGCCGTCTCAGGAGAAGGTAACGCCACTTGTTTTGATAAGCGTGTTAGCGCCTTGTCCACCCTAGGAGGTGTTTCCCAGCGCTCCCTAACCTCTGGCGGGAAAGGGTATAATGCCAATAATTTCTTTGAAATTATCAGCTTTTTATCAGGGGCAACCCACGCTTCATCACACACGTCATTTAATTCTTCTGATTCAGGAAAAACTATAGGTAGTTTTTTCACACCCCACATAATACCCTGTTTAGTGGTACCTGTAGTATCAGCTAAATGTAACGCCTCCTTCATTGCCAAAATCATATAACGTGTGGCCCTACTGGAAAATACGGTTGATTCGTCACCGTCACCACTGGAATCAGTGCCTGTGTCTGGGTCTGTGTCGACCGACTGAGGCAAAGGGCGTTTTACAGCCCCTGACGGTGTTTGAGGCGCCTGGACAGGCACTAATTGATTGTCCGGCCGCCTCATGTCGTCAAACGACTGCTTTAGCGTGTTGACACTATCCCGTAATTCCATAAATAAAGGCATCCATTCTGGTGTCGACCCCCTAGGAGGTGACATCCCCATATTTGGCAATTGCTCCGCCTCCACACCAAGATCGTCCTCATACATGTCGACACACACGTACCGACACACAGCAGACACACAGGGAATGCTCTAAACGAAGACAGGACCCACTAGCCCTTTGGGGAGACAGAGGGAGAGTCTGCCAGCACACACCAAAAAGCGCTATATATGACAGGGATAGCCTTATAATAAGTGCTCCCTTATAGCTGCTTTATATATATCAAGATATTGCCATTAAATTTGCCCCCCCTCTCTGTTTTACCCTGTTTCTGTAGTGCAGTGCAGGGGAGAGACCTGGGAGCCGTCCTGACCAGCGGAGCTGTGAGAGGAAATGGCGCCGTGTGCTGAGGAGATAGGCCCCGCCCCTTTTTCGGCGGGCTCGTCTCCCGCTATTTTGTGAATACAGGCAGGGGTTAAATATCTCCATATAGCCTCTGGGGGCTATATGTGAGGTATTTTTAGCCTTTATATAGGTTTACATTTGCCTCCCAGGGCGCCCCCCCCCAGCGCCCTGCACCCTCAGTGACTGCGTGTGAAGTGTGCTGAGAGGAAAATGGCGCACAGCTGCAGTGCTGTGCGCTACCTTTAGAAGACTGCAGGAGTCTTCAGCCGCCGATTCTGGACCTCTTCTTACTTCAGCATCTGCAAGGGGGCCGGCGGCGCGGCTCCGGTGACCATCCAGGCTGTACCTGTGATCGTCCCTCTGGAGCTGATGTCCAGTAGCCAAGAAGCCAATCCATCCTGCACGCAGGTGAGTTCACTTCTTCTCCCCTCTGTCCCTCGTTGCAGTGATCCTGTTGCCAGCAGGAATCACTGTAAAATAAAAAACCTAAGCTAAACTTTCTCTAAGCAGCTCTTTATGAGAGCCACCTAGAATTGCACCCTTCTCGGCCGGGCACAAAAATCTAACTGGAGTCTGGAGGAGGGTCATAGGGGGAGGAGCCAGTGCACACCACCTGATCTGGAAAAGCTTTACTTTTTGTGCCCTGTCTCCTGCGGAGCCGCTATTCCCCGTGGTCCTTTCAGGAACCCCAGCATCCACTAGGACGATAGAGAAAAGATGATAATGGTGCAGAAAATAATGTCGATCCTAGCCCTTTTGAACATTCTAGTTTGAAAAGAAGATCGACCTTCTATCCCATATATCTAAAAGGACATTTGCTTAATACATTTCAGAAGTTGGTGGAAAAAGATATCAAAAATATCCCAGAGAAAGTGACGGTTGCAGAAAAATGGAACCTCAGTATTAAAGAGAAGGAGGCATTGAAAAACCTAAAGCAAAACAAGAATATTGTCATCAAAGAGGCGGATAAAGGGGGGGGGGGATAGTAATTTTAGATAAGGAAAAGTACGATGGAGAATGTATGAAGTTGTTGGCAGATACCAGTACTTATCAAAAACTTCAGCAAAACCCGATGGGGGAATATAAGATGAAGTTAGAGAAAACTTTGAAAGAAGCATTTAGGAAGGGAATTCTTACGAAAGATGAATTTGAATACGTATATCCCGAATTTCCGAAAGTGGCGGTATTTTATCATCTACCAAAAATCCACAAGGACAAGAAGGCCCCCCCAGGAAGACCCATTGTTGCAGGGGTACAGTCCCTAACCTCGCATCTATCTTGCTATATTGATGTTTTCTTGAAAAAACTGGTCAACACACAACGAAGTTACATTAAAGACACAGTGCATATTTTGGATATTCTGAGTAGAGTCACATGGGAAGAGAATTGCCTACTAGCCACGTGTGATGTCAAGTCATTATACACTTCTATCCGACACAATCAAGGAATGGAGAATGTCCGTAAGATCATCACCAATGAATCCGAGATGAAGGGTGAACAAATCGAGTTCATTATGGAAGGCATTCAATTCACACTGGAACATAACTTTTTTTGGTATGGCGGGAACTACTACAAACAAATCCAAGGGACCGCCATGGGCACAAATTTTGCACCTTCATATGCAAACCTCTTCTTGGCTCAGTGGGAAAATGACCACATATGGACCAATAATGAGTTCCTTCCATATCTTACCCTATGGGCAAGATATATAGACGATGTGCTCATCATCTGGAGGGGGACGAGGGAAAGTCTGGAACAGTTCATTAGAAACATCAACGACAATCTTTACAACTTGGAATTTACATGTGAGATAAATGATACAAATATCAATTTTTTGGACCTAACGATTTTCATTGAAGGAAACAAGATTGAAACGAAGACATATAGAAAAGATGTAGACTGCAACAGCTTCTTAAATTTTAAGAGCAACCACCATCCCAAGTGGTTATCTAATGTCCCGAAAGGCCAGATGAAAAGATTAAGAAGGAATTGCTCCAAGAAGGCAGACTATGACATTCAAGTATTGGATTTGATGGAACAATTTGAGGAGAAACATTATACTAAGAGCGACCTAGAAAAGAGTAAAGACGAGGTGGACAAAGTAGCCAGAATAGATCTCCTCCAGTACAAAGACAAGAATATGAACAACAAACAGGAAGTGATGTTTTTAACAGGTTACTCCAGTCAACGAAGGTTCCTAGAAGAAAGCATTCACAAACACTGGCATATCCTTACTGCTGATGATGACCTCAAAGAAATTTTGCCTATGAAACCAAGAATAATCTATAAAAGAGCACCCAATCTAAGAACAAGTCTGGTTAGGAGTTATTATAAGAATGAGAACAAAGGAGGAGAAACTTGGTTGAAAGAAAAGAAATCCGGGTTCTATAGATGCAATAACTGTGTTGTATGTAAAAAAAAACAGAAAGATCACTACCAAGTGTATAGATAAATACACATCTAAAAGTACAGGAAAAGAATACACCATAAGGGACAAAATTACATGCAACTCGAAAGGTGTTATCTACCTGGTGACGTGCCCATGTGGGCTACAATATGTAGGAAAGACATACCGTAGTCTACATTTAAGGATCAATGAGCATCTTAATAATATCAGGACTAATAAAGACAACCACAGTATTCCTGAACATTTTACAAAGATGCATAACAGTGATCCCATGGGTCTAGAATTTATTGGAATCAAATTAGTGCAGAAATCATGGAGAGGAGGAAACTGGGACAATGCACTATTGAGAGAAGAGGCCAAAATGATTTTTGAATTAGAAACACGGATACCCAAAGGTCTCAATATAGAATGGGACCTTTTTCCCTTCCTTAAAGAATAAAACCCAACTATATGGAGTAAATATCATGAGAAACCAGGGGGTTATAAAGGAATACACCTGTATGTGTATATATATATATATACACTTAACATGAGATTAATTGCTTAGATTAAAAACCATAGTCACTGTCTTTCTATGTCTTTTTATGTCCTTTTCGTTTCATGTCTTTTTTGTATGTTGTACACTGTCCTGGATTATATAATTATGGGATCCATTATCTACCTACCGTGAGGAACACTTATGGACACGTATAAATATGGTATATATAATGAATTTTCCATTATTCAACCACACACAATGAGAGGGGTAAGAAATGAACATCGCTAGGAGAAGATCTCCATGGTAACAAGAGACGCTGCTGGAGGGATGTGCCCGGCCTTCATGGGGAAGTACTGGACTAAGTTACAGGCGTCATTACGTCCGGTCTCCATGGCTACAAGCCACAACAAGCGGGAGACATGCAGGGAGCAATACGCGGCATCACGTCTGGTCCCCATAACAACACGCGTCATCAGGAACATCACGTGAACGGAGGCTCGTTCACTCTGAGAAGGATAGTCACCATGACAACGGTGACGCAAGACAGGGATAAAAGAACGGGTATGGATACGGCTCGACCATCCTGAGGAAGCCTGCTAGTCAGGCGAAACTAGTTGATCGTGGAGCCATCTCGTCTGCCGGCAGACACCCGTTCTATCGACTTCCGGATACTTTGAAGTAAGTGCGGCTATATATCCTGAACACACTCAGAAGTGAAGACCCCCGCCTTCATAGTCTTTGTCAATTATAGACTTTATGTAGGTTGGCTGGTAATTACCAGAATCTCTGTTGGATCGATTCCACATACGAGTAGTGACTGTGACAGCACTTCACTTAAAGGAATACAAACATTCATCGCTATTTAGCGTGTCCCTGATGTCCCATCTATTGGATGCACTCCTAATATGAACACTGACTGTGGTATATAAATCAGCCCTATGTACCTATACATATCTGAGGAATTTGTACAGTGAATAAACCGCCATCTAGCGCATCACTGTGTGTTTTATGTTTTTATGTTTTTTATGTTCCTATGTTGTTTGTAACTTTTCTTGTATACCGGTATTAGGATCACTTTTAATTTTAAGAATAGAGAAGACCTTATGACTAGGGTCCCATTTTATTTTGTACCAGGTCAATAAAAAATTCATTTATAAATTATATTGCCGTTTTTAGTGCTTTTTGAGTGATTCTTAAGTATATTTATAGATATCACTAATTATAATCAACTCCAAACCTGATTATTTTTAGCGCTGGGAGACGTCTCTTTTTTCGTTTATCAGTATCTTTGTGGGGATAGTGGAAATCCTCATTGTTTGCTCCCTAGCAGCTTGAACAGATCAGGATAGCACGACAGCGCAGTCCTCTACCCTTTGTTTTTACAACCAACAAGGGTGCCTTACTTTGAACCAAAAGCACTGGTGTTCCTAGAGCCGGATGACTTTAAACAAATCTCACACTGGATGAGGCTTGTTACAATGAAGGCAGAAAATGACACCATACTCTGACCAGACAGTTGCCATTGTTAAAGCCATAATAATGCACTTTATGATAAATGGAGCGGTCCATGCTGAGGGCTGCCTGGACAATGGAGGCTCAGCCTCAGAAACTAACAAGTGCATAACTTTCAGCAAGACCTTGATGTCCTTACAAATGAGCCATGACTAGGACTCTGAGTTGCTTGCAATGGACTTTCTTGTCAAACCATCACCATAGATCTCCCACAGCATACCAGAAGAGACCATGTTTAAAGTGTTAGCAACACACTGCATCCATAGCCTCAGCCAGGCAAGTTTCTAGAAGACATGATGAAAACATTGAAAAACCATGTAGCCAATTCACATATGAATGGCGAACATCCTCACTGACCCCAGTCTTATTTGCTTTAGAAGTAAGGTACAGAAAAATTACATACCAGTATGCCTTTGGGAAACAACAGACCTCAACTTCCAGCAAAATAAAGGCCCCAAATAAATTATAGAAAATAAGCCTATTTACCCAAAGGATTGCGCGTATGCATCTTTGTTCGCAAACCTCAGAGTACCACCATATTGGCTAGCTATAGAACCCCCATCGGAACTATGCTTGCACTTTTGACTATTATGCTGTCAGTGTCAAACTAACAAGCCTACACAGTAGTAGTAATACAACATTACACTAAGTCTCCAAACACATCAACAATCACAACTACCATACACACACAACAAATCACACACCTCCCAATACCACCTGAATACATACTCACTTACCCTTTATCACACCTCAGTATCCCTATAACATTTTATCACACACACATTACCCCAGCATCACTATCACTCATCACACACCCTTCATCTACACCCCACAACACCCCCCCCACTCCCTCCTCTAAACAAGGGTGAGTGCTTTGTACAATCCATACTCAAGAATACCCCAATCCTGCCTGCCCTGACACTAGTGGCCAGCGGGGAAATGAGCACCCACACTCGGGTAAGAGAGATGAACCAGAATCCTAGTTGGGCGTTAATGGCATCATATAACAACAATGTTCCCACTGGAGTTCTGTCCTTGGATGACTTTAGAATAGCTTTTAATGGGAAATCAAATCACAAAGAGAATTCTAGAACTAAACCCTCACACCAACACCCAGAAAAACTCTGCTCACATAAAAATAATAGCTTCTCTGTTATTACATACAATTAGCTGAATACCCATGCTTCGCTATGGAATTTAAAGAATAATGGCAATCTTTGTCAGGCCACACCTCTGGGCTTCCCCGGATTGATGCTGTCAAATTGCTGGTGCTGAGAAGAATAATCCGCCTACTTCTCTACCCCATCCCACCTCTGATGCTGCCCTGCTCAGTGCTGTAAATGCTGGGACGACAAGCCAAGCTCCGCCCGCTGTGTGTTAAATATGTAAGGTTTGCTGGCTGACTCTATGTCAAAGGTTCCTAGGTCTCTTTGCTTAGCTTCGCGCTCTCCTTAGGGCTCCTCCTTTGAGGTAAAAGGTAAAGATTTTTGCACAACACTTAAGGTCACTGGGAGAGCTGTTGGTACCCTTTACACAGCAGATAAGTAGTTGCTGACTATCAAGCTTTCCAGGAACAGAGCATTGTGTCCTCCCCACTCCATGACTTGGTATCACTCTTCTCTGTGAGGGGGAAATTTCCAATAATCATCTTACCCCTTTCAACCCCTATGTGGGTGGAATTTTGAAAAATCCCTACTTAGTGGGTATATATATATATATATATATATATATATATATATATATACATATACTACCTTTTTGCCAGCAGCTCCGCGCCCACATGGAGATCATAATGCAATAAGACTATTTTCATTGCGCCCATCTTCAAGTTTAAGTTCACTACCCCTGTTCACCCCCCATGCTGATGGGGGCTGAACTTGGACTGAAACGGCATCGGGAGTGTCAATATACTACCTTTTTGCCCGTGGTTTTGCCTGCGTGGAAATCTTAATGCGTCACTATTCCTCCCAGCGACCCTGAACACTATGGATTTTTACATGTCACCCCCTTCCCACCCCCACCTCTAGGGGTGCTAGGGGTGTATTACCCCAACAGTATTTTTTTCCAGATTGTAAGTCATATGTGTATCAAGTTTGGTGTAAATTGCTTCTGGCATTCCAGAATTATGCTGGAAAATATATACACACATATACACATCCATTTTCATATATATATAGATTACAAAAAGACTGATGGGTGTGCCTATTTATTGATAACTTAGACTCCATTTTGTTGTTTTTACAACTTAAATTCATAATTCCTTATTATTTTCAGGTCTTTATTGAAAGATATCATTGCATGGAATTAAACTGTTATTAATGTTTGATTAATAAAATAAAATCTCTACAATGCAAAATGATATGGCTTGCACCTTGGTGGTATACATACGTATAAAGGTTTTCGAGTAAAATATAGATCAGCATTGGTCATAGTAATTCTACACTGAAAAATTTCATGCTGAGTTGGTAAAGAAACTATGGGGGGAAAAAACAAATCCTGCGAGAAAACTATTTAGTGAAACACATTTTCTGTTTTCTCTGCAGTAATGCTTACTAAGTATTCTAATAACTCGAGTAAACTGCCGGGACAAACAACGCAGATACAAATGTGTCTGGAGATTCTGCATCTGCCTTCCTTAATCAACTTCCTGTCCTGAATATGAATTAGAATAATGAGTCAATTAATGTTCTAAAATGCCAATGAGATGCAAAAGCATTGGGTGGTGGAAATGGTTTCAATACAGTGCAGGAGACATTCCATTGTCAGGATTTTTAACAAGCATCGTGCTCTCCGCTTAATACTAATTATTTTTCACATAGGAAAAATAATGGTAAGAGCTTGTACATTGTTATCTGCATCCCTTACTACTGAGATAAAAAATAACTCTCTGTTTTTATTTTATTTTTTTCACTTATACATGTTTCTTTAAAATGTAAAGTTAGTAAAAGTATAAATATGCTGAATATAATTCCTGATATTTTAGTGCAGCTTTAGCCAGTACACTAGTACATGTTCCCATTCATTCTTTATGCTACTTAAGTGCTTTGAACATTTTCTATTTAATATTATATGCCAGAAGCACTAGATTCTGAAATCTTTGTTGACACATTATTGCACTAAAAATTACCTATATGGTAATACCATAAGTACAATTCCATCTGTTCCATAATTGAAACTTTAATCCATGATATTATTTACCTGGAGACTGGTTTGCCACCGAATATCTAGTATTATCCTAATGCTTTCCTTGCTCCTGCTAGTCTTTTGTCAGTCAACAAGGTGCTGGCAGCATGCAAACATCCAGCTCAGAGTGAGATTGGTTTTACTTCTCTGTCTAGGAGGGCCAGGATCGTCTCCTAATACTGCCCCTCAATCTATATTAGTAAAACAAGGGTATCTTCCCTTCATTACATTGGAGGAAGAAGTTAACAGATAAAGAAAAACAAGTTTAACAGTGATAAAAAAATAGATTTTTTTTAAACATTTACAAATAATTCTAAATGATAATGTACATACAAAACTGACTGCCACAATATGATGGGGTCCTTAATGAAAGAACTGCTACATAATACATATAACCAGACTGCACAATTTAAACCAGTTGGAAAAATTGGTAGAAATACTGTAGGTATGACCAAAGTCCATTATCAGTCAATTAGTTGGTGTTAGGAATGTCCACCATTATCTGAGAATTGTCACTGTCCCTACTTTTACCAAAAAGTAAAAAAATATACAAAATAATTATAAATGGACATTCTGACCCCCACAAAAAGTTTGGAGTTCCTGATGAAAGAATTGCAACGTAACACCATTATTCCACTGTGTGCAGTATTCACATTACTGCATACAGTGGAAATCCCCCAACAACTAATATTAGCTATCCGCCAGCAATACTACTCTGAGCAGCCATTTTCAGTTAAAGCGTAAATGCTTTTAATATAGTATATTCATCATTTTTAAAAGTCATGTGGTATGAGGACTAGCAGCAGGAGTAAAAGCAGGCAGCAAGTCAAATAAGCAAAGTCATGGGGGGGTATCCAATTAGGTGTGATAATGCAATTGCAGCTAAAGTTATCATGTTTATCTCCTCCAAAAAACAGCTTATCGCCAACTGTGCGCTCCCATTTTTCACATCTATCCTATTCCAAAACGCCAAAACAGGATTTGCGTGATTATTCTAGCCAGAAAACCAGAGAAGTATAGGAGAATATGGGGAAATCTGTCTGAGTCCCCCAAAAAGTTAAACTGATATTCAAAAACATTATTGAAGTCTATTAGTGGCCATAATAAAACTATTTGGTGTAATTAAATTGGGTCAAATGGCTGTTTTATGCATTTTTTTAAAAATATATGAAAAAATGATAGAAAGCTATTTTTGTCAGCAAAATAAGTACTCTCATTAAATTTGGGGTACATAAAATGGGTTTAAATATATATATATTTGGGTCATTTTAGTGGATTTAAAAAAAATAAAAGTGGAAACAGACCGATTGCTCCCACCTGCCAGTCTAAAAACACTTGTCGCAGTCATAAAGCACCCTAATATACCTGTCCCATACTGTCCAATACATCTCTGATGAGAAGGATTAACCATTAGTGAAGAGTAATCATGAGAGGAAGGATGTGAGGGGGCAGCGTGTCCTGTGAGGGGGCAGTGTGTCCTGTGAGGGGGGCAGTGTGTCTTGTAAGCGGGACAGTGTGTTCTGTAAAGGGGTCAGCGTGAGGGTCTACTGAGTGATGGCTAGGGGACATTGTGAGCTGTTAGAGGGCAGTGAGTGTGTGAGGGGAGTTGTGTGTGCTGTGAGCTAGTCAGTAAGTTATGTGAGTAGGCAGACAGTATTGTGAGGGTGCAGTGAGTGCTGTAAGGGGGGCATTGAGTGCTGTGAAAGGGCAGTGTGTGTAGAGCTCTCCCCTTTTATTTTTGAAATTCCTGGACAGGGGTTGTGAGTTGTGACCAAAATTGCAGTGAAGTTATAGCCATTTTATTTGGCAGATTTCAGGCCATTTTCCACTTACTCTAATAAAGTGCCCCTGATGCATCTTGAGATGCCTCAAAGCCCCCTTATGCCCTTAAATATGTCTCAGAGTCCCCTAATGTCCTTATATGACCAGCCCAGAGCCCTCTCATGACCCTTCTTATACCTCAAAGCCCCCCTGTCTCTCCAACTCCCATGTCTTTACAGAACCACCCCCCATGTATCTCTTCAGTTGCAGCCCGTATCTCTCTAAATCCATCTCCTTCTATCTCTTCAGTTCCAGTCCCTCTGTGCCTCTCTAGCCCCATCTGTCTATCCAGCTTCAACCATCTTCTGTTGCTCTAGTTCCAGCCCCTTATGTCTCTTTTCTAGCCCCCCTCTGTCTCCCCATCTCCAGGTCCACTGCATCTCTTCAATTCCCTTGTGTCCCTCCAGATTATGACTCTTATGTCTCTCCACCTCTAGTCTGTTTCTGTCTATCCAGGTTCAGTCACCTTCTGTCTTTTGAGACCCCTTCTGTCTCTCCAGCTCCAGCCCCCTTTGTCTCTCCAGCCTCCTCTGACTCTCCAGCTCCAGCCTCTTATATCTCTCCAGAACTCTAGTGTCTTTCTATCTCTAGCCCCCTTCTGTCTCTCCAGGTGCAGACCCCATCTGTTTCTCCAGTAGCCTTCTGTCTCTCTAACTCCAGCCCCTTGTGTCTCACTAGCTCTCTTCTGTCTCTCCAGTCCCCAGCCCCCTTCTGTCTCTCAAGTTCTAGGGCCTTATTGTCTCTCAAGCTTCCTTCTGTCTTTCCAGCTCTAGCCCCCTTCTGTCTCGACAGTCTACCTGTGTCTCTCCAGCTCCCATGTGTTTCTCTAGCTTCAGCCCCTTTTTGCCTCTCCAGCTCCAGAACCTGTTGTGCCTCCTCAGCACCCTTGCATCATCCTGCTCCAGTCCACCTGTATCTATGATGTATTCTAGCTGTTCTTCTTTGCAATTCATCTGCTCAGCTCCGAGGTCTCTGCCCTTCAGCAGAGCAGCATTATTATATCACTGGGAAGGAGGCAGGTCATGGGGAGGGCTGGATCAGCACAAAGGGCCGGCCAGCAAAGTTACTGTCAGTGCATCATCTGCCAGTCCTCTGCACTTATCTAGATCTGTCTGTTGTGGGAATTATGAACACCACCAATCCAGGATTAGGCAGCCTCTGGACAGCACTGCTGATTTGCAGACTGTCTGGAAGAATACCAAATGCATTATAACCCTAAGTGTGTGTTGTGAGGGGGCAACATGCTGTGAGTGGAGCAGTAAGAGCTGTGAAGAGGCAGTAAGGGGGTCAGTGTGATATGGAGAGAAAGGAACAGCTATGGAGGGGTTGTTTAGGACACTACAGATGGGACAATCAGGGAGAAATGCAGGGAGGAAGCAATGCGACAGCTATGGATGGGGCAATCAGAGATATATGAAGAGAGCTGGAAATACAGGTAAAACAGCTATGAATGGGACATTTAAATATATATGGAGAGAGGTGGCAGTGATAAAGCTATGAAGTGGCAATAAAAGATATGATGGGACAGTAAGATAAATATTAAGGGGCACTGAGATATAATGCTTTATGTTGCCTGGCAGATGCATATTTAGGGGAGAAACCTAAATTATTTAGCACTATTTAAATACAGGTGTTTATTACCTATCTCTTTTCCAAGATTTAGAAAAGCATCAAAAGTACTTAGGATACCAGTTGGCAGATGAAGCAATTTGTCGAGGCTGCAAGTGCAGTTAGACGTAACATTATGTTTTAATGTCAGGGGCTGGTCATGGGAGGATGTCTACAATGTTAATTCATTCACTATTATCAGCCATAGCACGTTCTCAGCAGCACAGCAATTGCAATTGTTGACTATACTCACAGTAGGCCTAACCTTATGCCTCTATCCCCCTCCCCCTCATCCTATTATGGTCATTTGTTTTTCTAGAGCCACTACTGAAGCAGCACATTTGCTCTTAGAAAGTACTAGGATTATTTTCTTCCTGGTCCTTTGACTCCCTCTTTACACCTTGGTACTTGTCCTGTAACTACCTGCAAGTCAAGTACTAAGCTGTTTGCCTCTGTGGATAACACTAAACGATTGTATTTACTGTTGTGGGAAATCTCTTTTTGGGTATAGAAGTGAGGGGTTATGTATCTCAGTTATGAAATTTGCAGTCAATTATGTCATCATGCCCCAGCCCCCACACTGCACAGTGAATGGTAAGCTGCAATTCACAAACCCACAAATTCCACTTGGATGTGCACCTCCATCATCTCCTGAGCAGCCTGGAAAAAAGCTAGCAAGTATGACTGAATGTTAGCTAAAATATAACTGATTATAAAATAATTTAAAAATGTGGAAGCAATAACGCAGACAATAAAAAATTTGTGCCAGCAATGAAGAAAACATTGGCCAGTAGATTAAACCACATTTGAATTCTTTGTTTTTCTGTTGTTAAAGCAGTTACATTATCTTCTGTTTTATTTGCATAGAATTTTAACTTTTAAAACTCCCTGTTGGGTTGTGGCGTGGTATGATAGGTTGTACTTGAATTAGGGCAAACAACAAATTTCAATCGATTGACTAAAGTCTTGGATGTAAAATGGGATAAAATAAAAACTTAAGATGATGGATTATACTTTAACCTCTGTCTCACATCTATCTAACTTCACATTTATTTAATGAACAGTACCACTATGTGAAATCAAGTAAGCCACATTTAATATGTATGGGTAAAGTGAATTCTGCTTGACTTACTAATAGCTCTGATTACTGCTGACAGGTGCGCATACAATATGTTTCTTATAGTGACATGAATAAAATAAATGTATAGATCTGCTGACATGTCTCTTGTCTGTGCCATGCAAGGGCTTTAAAAGTGGAAAGCATTACCAGGATCTGGAATCCCATTTTACAGAGACAGTGCGGGCCAGATTACATAACAATAGGCCCATCATCATGACAACATGATGATGACCAGTTACCAGCTGGCCACATGTTTGGCCATAAACCATAAGTATTAAAATTGCATTTCTATTTTCCACACAAAATTATGAAATTTTTGTACTTATACCAGAGGTTCCCAAACGCGGTCCTCAAGGCACCCCAACAGTCCAGGTTTTAGGTATATCCATGGCTCAGTACAGATGGTGAAATCAAATTGACTAAGGTGCTAATTAAGTCACCTGTGGCCAAGCATAAATACATTTAATACCAGGACCGTTGGGGTGCCTTGAGGACCGCGTTTGGGAACCTCTGACTTATACGTGCGTAGGGAGACATTGGTACTTATACTTGGTCTACGTGCTTACATGGCATTGGCCTTGCCTATTACCTTTTCTCATACGTCCTAGAGGATGCTGGGGATGCCATCAAGACCATGGGGTATAGACGGGATCCGCAGGAGACATGGGCACTCTAAAGACTTTTCATTGGGTGTGAACTGGCTCCTCCCTCTATGCCCCTCCTCCAGACCTCAGTTTTAGAAATGTGCCCAGGCTAATTGGATGCACTCTGAGGAGCTCTACTGAGTTTCTCTGAAAAGACTTATGTTAGGTGTTTTATTTTCAGGGAGATCTGCTGGCATCAGACTCCCTGCTTCGTGGGACTGAGGGGGCAGAAGTAGGAACCAACTTCCTGAAGAGTTTCATGGCTCTGCTTCTGGCATACAGGACACCATTAGCTTCTGAAGGGAACTGAATGCTAACCGTGCCTAGATGCTCTCTCCCACAGCACGCCGTCACCCCCCTCACTGAGCCAGAAGTCAGAAGATAGGTGAGTGTTAGAAGTAGTGATGAGCGAGTTCGGTTCCTCGGAATCCAAAGCCCCCCGAACTTCACCCTTTTTACACGGGTCCGAGGCAGACTCGGATCCTCCCGCCTTGCTCGGTTAACCCGAGCGCGCCCGAACGTCATCATCCCACTGTCAGATTCTTGCGAGATTCGGATTCTATATAAGGAGCCGCGCGTTGCCGCCATTTTTCACTCGTGCATTGGAAATGACAGTGAGAGGACGTGGCTGGCGTCCTCTCACTTTGTTTCAGGGGGCTGCAGTGCAAATATCTTTATTCTGGGGACCAGCAGTATTATAGGAGTACAGTGCAGAGTTTTGCTGACCAGTGACCACCAGTATTATAAGTTGTCTGCCTGAAAAATGCTCCATATCTGTGCTCAGTGTGCTGCATATATCTGTGCTCACACTGCTTTATTGTGGGGACTGGGGACCAGCAGTATTATATAGGAGTACAGTGCAGAGTTTTGCTGACCAGTGACCACCAGTATACGTTGTCTGCCTGAAAAACGCTCCATATCTGTGCTCAGTGTGCTGCATATATCTGTGCTCACACTGCTTTATTGTGGGGACTGGGGACCAGCAGTATTATATAGGAGGAGTACAGTGCAGAGTTTTGCTGACCAGTGACCACCAGTATTATACGTTCTCTGCCTGCAAAACGCTCCATATCTGTGCTCAGTGTGCTGCATATATCTGTGCTCACACTGCTTTATTGTGGGGACTGGGGACCAGCAGTATTATATAGGAGGAGTACAGTGCAAAGTTTTGCTGACCAGTGACCACTAGTATTATACGTTCTCTGCCTGAAAAACGCTCCATATCTGTGCTCAGTGTGCTGCATATATCTGTGCTCACACTGCTTTATTGTGGGGACTCGGGACCAGCAGTATTATATAGGAGGAGTACAGTGCAGAGTTTTGCTGACCAGTGACCACCAGTATACGTTGTCTGCCTGAAAAACGCTCCATATCTGTGCTCAGTGTGCTGCATATATCTGTGCTCACACTGCTTTATTGTGGGGACTGGGGACCAGCAGTATTATATAGGAGGAGTACAGTGCAGAGTTTTGCTGACCAGTGACCACCAGTATTATACGTTCTCTGCCTGAAAAATGCTCCATATCTGTGCTCAGTGTGCTGCATATATCTGTGCTCACACTGCTTTATTGTGGGGACTGGGGACCAGCAGTATTATATAGGAGGAGTACAGTGCAGAGTTTTGCTGACCAGTGACCACCAGTATTATACGTTCTCTGCCTGCAAAACGCTCCATATCTGTGCTCAGTGTGCTGCATATATCTGTGCTCACACTGCTTTATTGTGGGGACTGGGGACCAGCAGTATTATATAGGAGGAGTACAGTGCAAAGTTTTGCTGACCAGTGACCACTAGTATTATACGTTCTCTGCCTGAAAAACGCTCCATATCTGTGCTGCATTGTAGTATATAGTAGGAGTACAGTGCATAATTTTGCTGACCACCAGTATATAATATATAGGAGTATGGTACAGAAGGCCACTGCTCTACCTACCTCTGTGTCGTCAAGTATACTATCCATCCATACCTGTGGTGCATTTCAGTTTTGCACAGTTTGCTGACCACCAGTATATAATATATAGCAGTACGGTACAGTAGGCCACTGCTCTACCTACCTCTGTGTCGTCAAGTATACTATCCATCCATACCTGTGGTGCATTTCAGTTTTGCACAGTTTGCTGACCACCAGTATATAATATATAGCAGTACGGTATAGTAGGCCACTGCTCTACCTACCTCTGTGTCGTCAAGTATACTATCCATCCATACCTGTGGTGCATTTCAGTTTTGCACAGTTTGCTGACCACCAGTATATAATATATAGCAGTACGGTACAGTAGGCCACTGCTCTACCTACCTCTGTGTCATCAAGTATACTATCCATCCATACCTGTGGTGCATTTCAGTTGTGCACAGTTTGCTGACCACCAGTATATAATATATAGCAGTACGGTATAGTAGGCCACTGCTCTACCTACCTCTGTGTCGTCAAGTATACTATCCATCCATACCTGTGATGCATTTCAGTTGTGCACAGTTTGCTGACCACCAGTATATAATATATAGCAGTACGGTACAGTAGGCCACTGCTCTACCTACCTCTGTGTCGTCAAGTATACTATCCATCCATACCTGTGGTGCATTTCAGTTGTGCACAGTTTGCTGACCACCAGTATATAATATATAGCAGTACGGTACAGTAGGCCACTGCTCTACCTACCTCTGTGTCATCAAGTATACTATCCATCCATACCTGTGATGCATTTCAGTTGTGCACAGTTTGCTGACCACCAGTATATAATATATAGCAGTACGGTACAGTAGGCCACTGCTCTACCTACCTCTGTGTCGTCAAGTATACTATCCATCCATACCTGTGGTGCATTTCAGTTGTGCGCAGTATATATAGTAGTAGGCCATTGCTATTGATACTGGCATATAATTCCACACATTAAAAAATGGAGAACAAAAATGTGGAAGGTAAAATAGGGAAAGATCAAGATCCACTTCCACTTCGTGCTGAAGCTGCTGCCACTAGTCATGGCCGAGATGATGAATTGCCATCAACGTCGTCTGCCAAGGCCGATGCCCAATGTCATAGTAGAGAGCATGTAAAATCCAAAAAACAAAAGTTCAGTAAAATGACCCAAAAATCTAAATTAAAAGCATCTGAGGAGAAGCGTAAACTTGCCAATATGCCATTTACGACACGGAGTGGCAAGGAACGGCTGAGGCCCTGGCCTATGTTCATGGCTAGTGGTTCAGCTTCACATGAGGATGGAAGCACTCATCCTCTCGCTAGAAAAATGAAAAGACTTAAGCTGGCAAAAGCACAGCAAAGAACTGTGCGTTCTTCTAAATCACAAATCCCCAAGGAGAGTCCAATTGTGTCGGGTGCGATGCCTGACCTTCCCAACACTGGACGGGAAGAGGTGGCGCCTTCCACCATTTGCACGCCCCCTGCAAGTGCTGGAAGGAGCACCCGCAGTCCAGTTCCTGATAGTCAAATTGAAGATGTCACTGTTGAAGTACACCAGGATGAGGATACGGGTGTTGCTGGCGCTGAGGAGGAAATTGACAAGGAGGATTCTGATGGTGAGGTGGTTTGTTTAAGTCAGGCACCCGGGGAGACACCTGTTGTCCGTGGGACGAATATGGCCATTGACATGCCTGGTCAAATTACAAAAAAAAATCACCTCTTCGGTGTGGAATTATTTTAACACAAATGCAGACAACAGGTGTCAAGCCATGTGTTGCCTTTGTCAAGCTGTAATAAGTAGGGGTAAGGACGTTAACCACCTCGGAACATCCTCCCTTATACGTCACCTGCAGCGCATTCATCATAAGTCAGTGACAAGTTCAAAAACTTTGGATGACAGCGGAAGCAGTCCACTGACCACTAAATCCCTTCCTCTTGTAACCAAGCTCCTGCAAACCACACCACCAACTCCCTCAGTCAATTTCCTCCTTACACAGGAAAGCCAATAGTCCTGCAGGCCATGTCACTGTCAAGTCTGACGAGTCCTCTCCTGCCTGGGATTCCTTCGATGCATCCTTGAGTGTAACGCCTCCTGCTGCTGGCGCTGCTGTTGTTGCTGCTGGGAGTCGATAGTCATCCCAGAGGGGAAGTCGGAAGACCACTTGTACTACTTCCAGTAAGCAATTGACTGTCCAACAGTCCTTTGCGAGGAAGATGAAATATCACAGCAGTCATCCTGCTGCAAAGCGGATAACTCAGGCCTTGGCAGCCTGGGCGGTGAGAAACGTGTTTCCGTTATCCACCGTTAATTCACAGGCAACTACAGACTTGATTGAGGTACTGTGTTCCCGGTACCAAATACCATCTAGGTTCCATTTCTCTAGGCAGGCGATACCGAAAATGTACACAGACCTCAGAAAAAGAGTCACCAGTGTCCTAAAAAATGCAGTTGTACCCAATGTCCACTTTACCACGGACATGTGGACAAGTGGAGCAGGGCAGACTCAGGACTATATGACTGTGACAGTCCACTGAGTAGATGTATTGCCTCCCGCAGCAAGAACAGCAGCGGCGGCACCAGTAGCAGCATCTCGCAAACGTCAACTCATTCCTAGGCAGGCTACGCTTTGTATCACCGCTTTCCAGAAGAGGCACACAGCTGACAACCTCTTACGGATACTGAGGAACATCATCGCAGAATGGCTTATCCCAAATGGACTCTCCTGGGGATTTGGGACATCGGACAATGCCAGCAATATTGTGCGTGCATTACATCTGGGCAAATTCCAGCACGTCCCATGTTTTGCACATACATTGAATTTGGTGGTGCAGAATTATTTAAAAAATGACAGGGGCGTGCAGGAGATGCTGTCGGTGGCCTGAAGAATTGCGGGCCACTTTCGGCATTCAGCCACCGCGTGCCGAAGACGAGCACCAGCAAACAGTCCTGAACCTGCCCTGCCATCATCTGAAGCAAGAGGTGGTAACGAGGTGGAATTCAACCCTCTATATGCTTCAGAGGATGGGGGAGCAGCAAAAGGCCATTCAAGCCTATACATCTGCCTACGATATAGTCAAAGGAGGGGGAATGCACCTGACTCAAGTGCAGTGGAGAATGATTTCAACGTTGTGCAAGGTTCTGCAACCCTTTGAACTTGTCAGGTCATTCCCCTCATCAGGCTTTTGCAGAAGAAGCTGGAGACATTGAAGGAGGAGCTAAAACAGAGCGATTCCGCTAGGCATGTGGGACTTGTGGATGGAGCCCTTAATTTGCTTAACCAGGATTCACGGGTGGTCAATCTGTTGAAATCAGAGCACTACATTTTGGCCACCGTGCTCGATCCTAGATTTAAAACCTACGTTGGATCTCTCTTTCCGGCAGACACAAGTCTGCAGAGGTTCAAAGACCTGCTGGTGAGAAAATTGTCAAGTCAAGCGGAACGTGACCCGTCAACAGCTCCTCCTTCACATTCTCCCGCAACTGGGGGAGCGAGGAAAAGGCTAAGAATTCCGAGCCCACCCGCTGGCTGTGATGCAGGGCAGTCTGGAGCAAGTGCTGACATCTGGTCCGGACTGAAGGACCTGTCAACGATTACTGACATGTCGTCTACTGTCACTGCATATGATTCTCTCACCATTGAAAGAATGGTGGAGGATTATATGAGTGACCGCATCCAAGTAGGCACGTCAGACAGTCCGTACGTATACTGGCAGGAAAAAGAGGCAATTTGGAGGCCCTTGCAGAAACTGGCTTTATTTTACCTAAGTTGCCCACCCTCCAGTGTGTACTCCGAAAGAGTGTTTAGTGCAGCCGCTCACCTTGTCAGCAATCGGCATACGAGGTTACTTCCAGAGAATGTGGAGATGATGTTCATCAAAATGAATTATAATCAATTCCTCCGTGGAGACATTCACCAGCAATTGCCTCCAGAAAGTACACAGGGACCTCAGATGGTGGATTCCAGTGGGGACGAATTAATAATCTGTGAGGAGGGGGATGTACACAGTGTAAGGGGTGAGGAATCGGAAGATGAGGAGGACGTGGACATCTTGCCTCTGTAGAGACAGTTTGTGCAAGGAGAGATTGATTGCTTCTTTTTTGGTGGGGGCCCAAACCAACCAGTCATTTCAGTCACAGTTGTGTGGCAGACCCTGTCACTGAAATGATGGGTTTGTTAAAGTGTGCATGTCCTGTTTATACAACATAAGGGTGGGTGGGAGGGCCCAAGGACAATTCCATCTTGCTCCTCTTTTTTCTTTCATTTTTCTTTGCATCATGTGCTGTTTGGGGACTATTTTTTTGAAGTGCCATCCTGCCTGACACTGCAGTGCCACTCCTAGATGAGCCAGGTGTTTGTGTCGGCCACTTGTGTCGCTTAGCTTAGTCATCCAGCGACCTCGTGTCACAACTGAGGGCCTGAGCTGACGGAAGGCAGCCTCAGTTGTAGGGGCTGAGACGTACCGGAACCTGGGAGGTTGTATCAGACCCCTGGACATGTAAGTAACATGAAGAGAAACCACCCGAAGGCGTGACCACGACAACTTGAGTAAAAGTCAATGATATTTATTTATGACAAACTCCATGCATCACAGTAGCAGTAAAAAGAAACATAAAAATCAGCAGAGAAATAATAATACAGTTCCTGGGTACTACAGGGTGGCAGGGGCCACAGAGCTCTGGTGGTATGAGACAGTTCTTATTATCTGCAAGTTGGAAAGTCCTTACCAGGCTCAACTGTAGCAATGAGGAAAGCCCAGGGTCGTACCAGCTGGTGTTCCAGGGAAAGCTGGACTGCTGTAGATAAAATGCTGCTGTGGGTACTGGTTAGAACCAGACAGGTGTTGGCACGGAGTGGATACTGGCTGGAACCAGTTAAATAATAAATAAAGCTTGAGAGCGATGCAATATAGATGAAATGTAGAATTTGAGAGCGGAGAAATAATAATACCGGCGGAGAGTGGTAAACTGCAGAAAGGACACCGGCCCTTTAAGAGAAGCTGTACACTGCTGGAAGCTGAGCTGGAAGCAGGTGATGTTGTAGCTGGAAACAGGTGAGTCCAGAATGGATCGGAGAGTCAGGCTACACCGCAGATGGAATGCTGGTGCGGGTCTCTATAGCAGAAGTCTGGAGACAGGAGCTGGAACCTGGAAGACAATCACAGGAGAGAGACAAACTGGAACTAGGTTTGACAACCAAAGCACTGACGCCTTCCTTGCTCAGGCACAACCTATTTATACCTGCAGCAAGGAAGGCATTGGCTAGGCAATTATGCAAATTAATAATACTGACAACGGATTGGTAGGAAAGATCAGCTGACAGAATCCAAGATGGCTGCGCCCATGCAGACACTTGGAGGGAAGTTTGGATTGTAATCCATGTGGTCTGGAAAACAGTAATGGCGGCGCCGGCCACCGGAGACAGGAGACGCCAGGCTGACAGATGCACACCCGACCACGCGGACACAGCGGAGGCCGCGGCTGACGTAATCGCCACTCTGAATGCAGAAGCTCAGGGACGGCGGCGGAGGCCGCGGGAGACGTCATGCCAGATGTATAAGGCGTTACTGTGACTGCGTCCAGAGAGACAGGAGAGGATGCGGGAATGTGCACATCAGGATAACAGATGGGATCCGGTCCTGGAGCGCTGAGCCAGCCTTAGGAGGCATCTGATAGGTAAGAAATGGCGTCCAGATACCCGGATCGTGACAGCACCCCCCCCCCTTTAGGAGTGGCCCCAGGACACTTCTTTGGCTTTTGAGGAAACTTGGAATGGAATCTCCGGACCAAGGCAGGAGCATGGACATCAGAAGCATTGGTCCATGAACGTTCCTCAGGGCCATAACCCTTCCAGTCAATAAGATACTGAAGTTGACCGTAACGGTGACGTGAGTCCAGGATCTTGGCTACTTCATACTCAACGCCTCGTTGAGTTTGGACTTTCGGAGTTGGAGGAAGTGAGGAATGAAACCGATTCAAGATTAGCGGTTTCAACAGGGAAACATGGAATGTCCTGGGTATTTTTAAGAAGGGAGGCAACTGGAGTCTGTAAGCAACAGGATTGATGACTTGATCAATTTTAAAAGGACCGATGTAGCGAGGTGCAAACTTCATACTGGGAACTCTTAACCTCAAATTCTTCGTGGATAACCATACCCGATCACCCACCTTGAGAGCAGGAACTGCTCGACGCTTCTTATCCGCAAACTTCTTGTACCTGAACGATGCCTTGAGCAGAGCTGATCGTACGCTCTTCCAGATATTGGCAAACTGATGCAAGGTGATATCCACTGCGGGAACAGAAGTTGCTGGAAGCGGTTGGAACTCAGGGACTTTAGGGTGGAATCCAAAGTTGGTGAAGAATGGTGTTGAAGAAGATGAAGAATGATACTGGTTGTTATGACAGAACTCGGCCCAGGGAAGTAATTGAACCCAGTCATCTTGAGAGGAGGACACATAGATGCGGAGGAAGGACTCCAAGTCCTGATTCACCCTCTCAGTTTGACCATTGGTCTGAGGATGGTAAGCCGTGGAAAACTTTAGCTTGACTTGGAGGACTTGACATAAACTTCGCCAGAATTTGGCTGTGAATTGAACTCCTCGATCTGAGATAATTTCTTCTGGAAGACCGTGGAGTCGAAAGATCTCTTGTATGAATACTTGAGCCAACTTGGAAGCTGACGGAAGATCGGTAAGAGGAATGAAGTGTGCCATCTTGGTGAACCGGATAACTACCACCCAGATGGTATTAAACTTGTTGCACATGGGCAAATCTGTAATAAAATCCATCGACAAATGGGTCCATGGTCGACGGGGAACAGATAGTGGAACCAGTTGCCCCGCAGGCGACTGGCGGGATACTTTATGTTGAGCACACTTTGGGCAAGATGCAATAAACTCCAAAACGTCCTTTTTCAGAGTTGGCCACCAATAGGACCTAGAGATAAACTCCAGGGTTTTTTGGATACCTGTATGTCCGGCAAAGCGGGAAGCATGGGCCCAATGCATGAGCTTTTTCCTTAGTGTCGGCTTCACAAAACTTTTCCCTGATGGGGGCGTAGAGTCCATCCCTACCGTGGAGAATACCAACGGATTTATAATAGGATGCTTGTCTGAAGACTCTGACTCATTTTCTTGCTCCCATGAGCGGGAAAGGGTATCGGCCTTGCGATTCTGAGAGCCCGGACAGAACTGGAGTTTAAAGTCGAACCTGGAAAAGAAAAGTGCCCATCTGGCCTGACGAGGGTTGAGACATTGTGCGCCTTTCAGATATAGAAGGTTCTTGTGGTCTGTAAGGATGGTGATTGAATGAGAAGCTCCCTCCAACAGATATCTCCACTCCTCTAGAGCGAGCTTGATGGCTAGCAACTCCTGGTCGCCAATGGCATAGTTGCGCTCCGCTGGGGAGAACTTCCGTGAGAAGAAACTGCAAGGATGTAAATGGCCATCTTTAGCCCTCTGAGATAACACCGCTCCTACTCCAACGGAGGAGGCATCCACCTCTAAGGTGAAAGGAGAGTCGATGTCAGGCTGTTTCAGGACAGGCGCAGAGATGAACCTCTCTTTTAAAAGATGAAAAGCTTGCATGGCTTCTTCAGACCACTTGGACGGGTTAGCACCCTTCTTGGTGAAAGCAGTAATAGGCGCCACAATGGTGGAAAAGTCTCGTATAAACTTTCGGTAATAATTGGCGAACCCTAAGAACCTCTGGACCCCTTTGAGGGTTAAGGGTACCGGCCAATTCTGGATTGCTTGTAGTTTCTCAGGATCCATCTCTAGTCCGGAACCGGACACAATGTACCCTAGAAACGGAATGGACTTGACTTCAAAGACGCATTTCTCTAATTTGCAATAGAGATGATTGACACGGAGACGGGACAGA
The DNA here is from genome assembly GCF_028390025.1 of Pseudophryne corroboree. Lineage (NCBI taxonomy): Eukaryota > Metazoa > Chordata > Amphibia > Anura > Myobatrachidae > Pseudophryne > Pseudophryne corroboree. Next base: position 853,528,839 of record NC_086444.1, on the reverse strand, counting down.
ACCTCCTTTACCCAAAAACGATGTTCCTCTAAATTGTTGGCAAAAATGAGGATATCATCTAGATAGACCACGACATGACGGTATAGAATGTCTCTGAAAATCTCATTGACGAAATGCTGGAAGACAGCTGGAGCATTGCTCAATCCGAAGGGCATGACGAGGTACTCATAATGTCCGTCACGGGTGTTAAATGCGGTCTTCCACTCGTCACCCTCACGGATCCGGATGAGATTGTATGCACCTCTCAAGTCCAGCTTTGTAAAGATGGTAGCTCCGCTAACTCTGTCAAAGAGCTCAGTAATCAGGGGTAAAGGATAGCGGTTCTTGATGGTAATGTCGTTCAAACCTCTGTAGTCAATGCACGGCCGCAGACCACCATCTTTCTTTTTTACAAAAAGAAGCCTGCGCCGGCTGGAGAAGAAGAAGGTCGAATGAACCCCTTTGCTAGGTTCTCTTTAATGTATTCCTCCATAGAATGCGTCTCAGGCAGAGACAACGGATAAGTTCGGCCTCGAGGTGGAACCTTCCCTGGAACGAGATCAATCGGGCAGTCCCATTCTCTATGAGGAGGAAGGATATCAGCAGAAGCTTTACTGAACACATCCGTGAAATCTTGATATGGAGGAGGTGGAACATCAGACGACCTGGGGGAGGAAGAACAGACAGGCAACACTTTAAACAAACATGTCTCAGCACAGGAGGGACCCCATGCCAGAATTTGCGTAGTCGTCCAATCAATTGTAGGATTGTGAAGACGGAGCCATGGAAGGCCAAGGACCACAGGATGTGTGGCTCTTGGAATCACTAAAAGTGAAATAAGTTCGGAATGAAGAACTCCCACTCTCAGACGAACTGGTAGAGTCCTTAGAGCAATAACTGTATCAAAAATTTTACTGCCATCCACGGCAGTTAAGGAAAAGGAGGAAGGAAGTCTCTCGGTGGGTAGGGACCACCGTTTAACATAGGCTTCGGTAATAAAGTTCCCAGCTGCTCCGGAATCCAGGAGGGCAATGACGTTCTGATAACGTTGAGCAACTTGAAGCGAGACTGGGAGATTACAATCTTGAGGAGATGGAGAGGAGATCATTACTCCTAGCCGGCCCTCTCCTTGGCGAGCTAGGATTTGGAGTTTCCCGGACGTTTGGGACAGGCATTAATAGTGTGAGACGGAGCAGCACAATACAGACAGAGAGACTCAGAGAGACGTCTTCGGCGCTCAGCAGGAGTTAAACGGGAACGGCCAATTTGCATGGGTTCATCTTTAGTTGGTGACAGTTGGCGAGGAGGAGGAGCAGAAGATTTTGGAGCAGATGATCTTCCACGCTCAGTTGCTCTCTCTCTGAAACGTAAGTCAACTTTCGTACAAAGTGAGATTAGCTCATCTAACTTGGAGGGTAAGTCTCTGGTAGCTAACTCATCTTTAATACGCTCGGATAAACCATGCCAGAATGCAGCATACAGGGCCTCGTCGTTCCATGCCAGTTCAGATGCCAGAATCTGGAACTGTATAAGATATTGTCCTACAGTACGTGATCCCTGGGGTAAACGGAGAATCTCAGACGAAGCTGAAGTTACCCGGCCTGGCTCGTCGAAGATGCGCCTGAATGTTGACACGAATGCAGTGTAAGAAGATAGCAGGGTGTCGGACCTCTCCCATAACGGTGATGCCCAGTCGAGGGCTGAGCCACTGAGAAGAGAGATGATGTAGGCAATTTTTGTACGGTCACTGGGAAAATTGCCAGGTTGTAGCTCAAACTAAATCTCACACTGGTTGAGAAATCCCCTGCAGAATCTTGGAGATCCGTCAAATTTTGCTGGCGTTGGAAGATGAAGACGTGGAGCAGAAACGGGTAAGGTGGGTGGGGTTATAGTTGGAGTCACTGTGGTTGACGCCCCAGATGCGCCTGATCCACGGAGAGTTGTCTGAATCCCATCCAGCCGAGTAGAGAGATCCTGGAGACAGCGGATGATGTGGCCCTGTGCAGCCTCCTGATGTTCAAGTCGGGCTGCCAGTTCTTGCATCGGCCTGGCCGCTTGATCCTGGTCTCCGGCTGGATTCATTTGGTCAGTGCTTACTGTCACAACTGAGGGCCTGAGCTGACGGAAGGCAGCCTCAGTTGTAGGGGCTGAGACGTACCGGAACCTGGGAGGTTGTATCAGACCCCTGGACATGTAAGTAACATGAAGAGAAACCGCCCGAAGGCGTGACCACGACAACTTGAGTAAAAGTCAATGATATTTATTTATGACAAACTCCATGCATCACAGTAGCAGTAAAAAGAAACATAAAAATCAGCAGAGAAATAATAATACAGTTCCTGGGTACTACAGGGTGGCAGGGGCCACAGAGCTCTGGTGGTATGAGACAGTTCTTATTATCTGCAAGTTGGAAAGTCCTTACCAGGCTCAACTGTAGCAATGAGGAAAGCCCAGGGTCGTACCAGCTGGTGTTCCAGGGAAAGCTGGACTGCTGTAGATAAAATGCTGCTGTGGGTACTGGTTAGAACCAGACAGGTGTTGGCACGGAGTGGATACTGGCTGGAACCAGTTAAATAATAAATAAAGCTTGAGAGCGATGCAATATAGATGAAATGTAGAATTTGAGAGCGGAGAAATAATAATACCGGTGGAGAGTGGTAAACTGCAGAAAGGACACCGGCCCTTTAAGAGAAGCTGTACACTGCTGGAAGCAGGTGATGTTGTAGCTGGAAACAGGTGAGTCCAGAATGGATCGGAGAGTCAGGCTACACCGCAGATGGAATGCTGGTGCGGGTCTCTAGAGATGAGCGCCGGAAATTTTTCGGGTTTTGTGTTTTGGTTTTGGGTTCGGTTCCGCGGCCGTGTTTTGGGTTCGACCGCGTTTTGGCAAAACCTCACCGAATTTTTTTTGTCGGATTCGGGTGTGTTTTGGATTCGGGTGTTTTTTTCAAAAAACACTAAAAAACAGCTTAAATCATAGAATTTGGGGGTCATTTTGATCCCAAAGTATTATTAACCTCAAAAACCATAATTTACACTCATTTTCAGTCTATTCTGAATACCTCACACCTCACAATATTATTTTTAGTCCTAAAATTTGCACCTAGGTCGCTGGATGACTAAGCTAAGCGACCCTAGTGGCCAACACAAACACCGGGCCCATCTAGGAGTGTCACTGCAGTGTCACGCAGGATGTCCCTTCCAAAAAACCCTCCCCAAACAGCACATGACGCAAAGAAAAAAAGAGGCGCAATGAGGTAGCTGTGTGAGTAAGATAAGCGACCCTAGTGGCCGACACAAACACCGGGCCCATCTAGGAGTGTCACTGCAGTGTCACGCAGGATGTCCCTTCCAAAAAACCCTCCCCAAACAGCACATGACGCAAAGAAAAAAAGAGGCGCAATGAGGTAGCTGTGTGAGTAAGATAAGCGACCCTAGTGGCCGACACAAACACCGGGCCCATCTAGGAGTGTCACTGCAGTGTCACGCAGGATGTCCCTTCCAAAAAACCCTCCCCAAACAGCACATGACGCAAAGAAAAAAAGAGGCGCAATGAGGTAGCTGTGTGAGTAAGATAAGCGACCCTAGTGGCCGACACAAACACCGGGCCCATCTAGGAGTGTCACTGCAGTGTCACGCAGGATGTCCCTTCCAAAAAACCCTCCCCAAACAGCACATGACGCAAAGAAAAAAAGAGGCGCAATGAGGTAGCTGTGTGAGTAAGATAAGCGACCCTAGTGGCCGACACAAACACCGGGCCCATCTAGGAGTGTCACTGCAGTGTCACGCAGGATGTCCCTTCCAAAAAACCCTCCCCAAACAGCACATGACGCAAAGAAAAAAAGAGGCGCAATGAGGTAGCTGTGTGAGTAAGATAAGCGACCCTAGTGGCCGACACAAACACCGGGCCCATCTAGGAGTGTCACTGCAGTGTCACGCAGGATGTCCCTTCCAAAAAACCCTCC